>NC_081416.1:141838646-142149480 GCF_949786415.1 Peromyscus eremicus | reverse complement strand
GAGATTACATGGAAACTAATAGTATGGACATGTTTGCGTTAAAACAGATGCACTCTGTTTTAATTTACCTGACCATTCTGTGTCAGGTAGGTTTCTAACCAGCCAATCTACTCTAACCATAAAGTAAGTAGGAAACATATTAACTAGAGATATACATATGGTTCCATGTTCAGATATTGAAAATATATTGCCTTCTACCCTGCAGAACAAATGTGTTCTAACATGACCAGATTTATTCCCAATATTTCTTTGACCACCAGGAAGCTACTTTAAAACACTAGTATGTCTGTGACAATTTAAAAAGAAGTCAAAAAAGTTTCTATCCACCTGTTCAACATCACAAACCTCCCAACCCTTGGTCTCCTAATACTGTCCAGAAGGTCACTGCCCTCAATGACAAGGGATGCTGATTCTGATGTAGTCTGAGGGGATAATTGCTATTTTCACAGACTTTTGCATTAGTTCCCAGCCCCTTGAACTATGAGCTATGTAAGTGAATATGGGAGTTCTAAAATTTTGTTAATATCACAAAGTTTCTGAATGCACAACAAACAAATTTAATTGCAAATCAAATATGTAGTGATCCCACGGTGCTGCCAGCAGCACTTGTCATGTTGTAGCCTAAGCTCTAGATCCTGGCTCTCTTTGCACCCTGTCTGTGGCCATCCACAACACCTGGAGTGCCTCCGCTCAGATTCACCACTTCTGTGTTTACGACTTGCAGAATTTTCTTGTCCATACAAAGCTTTCTGGTGTTACAGAAATAGAACAGCGTAATGACAGAAAACGATCTCTAAGTTTCCTATCACCATTTCCTAGCCTATAAATAACAAATTAATATATTCTTGGACTTTATTAGAAAGTTGATTTTAAAATGTGCTGTTTGAGTTACCAACTTTGTGTTTCTTTTGAAAAAGAAACTATCAAATGAAACGCTAGAGCAGCAGGTTTCCACACAGTTGTTCAAAAGGCCTTGAGTGCTACCCAGCCCTCCCCACATTCCCTCCTTCTTTCCTCTGCTTCCTCCTCCCCCTCCCCACCTAACACTTCTGTTATAGTTTCTCCCTTTATCTCTTTATAACTCTGCATTCCATTTCCTCTGCCTTGGAAGATCTCCTCCTCCCAACTCCTTCCTTACTACCTGCCTAACCTCAGGATTTTCTAATCAAAATACACATATCTAAAGCTTAAAAGCTAATATATACATATAAGGGTAAACATGCAATGTTTGTTTTTGCATCTTAGAACATGGAGTTTTGTGCATATAGAGGTGAGGAGGATTTGGGGGCAGCTGGAGGAGGGGAAATAATATGATTAAAATATAAGAAAAAATTAATAAAAATACTTTTTAAAACAATAATTTTTTACCTAAGTGCATAAAAGTCTTTCTAGTTGTCTTAGATCTTGAATACAGTGGTATTCAGTGCACATGGAAAACATTGTTAAGTGAATTTTGGCTAGAGATGAAGACAGAATTTCTTAACAGTTCCTGAGATGTCACCATTTCTGCTGCTCAGTATGATATTCCAATGTATGGCAGAGGTCTAGCAAGGATGATTATAAAATCAAATTAATGATCAACTCTGAAAAATCACTGAAGATGCTTTATGTTCTGAGTTATCAAATATCAGCCAAGATTTAATTCTTCAACAAAAATAAACAAGTATATTCATTTCATTAGTACGCAAATTTGTTTATACCATCAGTGGTAAAATTACATGTATAGTTAAGAATTGTTTTTTAAATAAGTTTATCATTTCATGCCAATAGATTTTTTTTATTCACATACCTACTTTATATATCAGAATACCTGGATTTTGCACAAAAAAAATTCTCAGGCAAAAAGTGGAAAGGTTAAGAAACAGCTTTAGTTCACAGTGAGACATTCAGGATGGGTCAGGTAATATCTCCATTCTGGATTTACTAGCTAGGCAGTCATGCATAATTCCTCGTGAATTACTTCATTTAGATGTTACAACTGTTCATATTAGTCATTGTCAACTTCATATTATAAATCTAAAAAGGCTTATCAGATGGGGGCCAAGTGAGAGTGCAGATCCCACCTGGTATAATTTAAATGTCTCTTTTGCGCTGTACTTAAATTCTACCGGGATTCTAAGGAGAACTTATCTCTTATCATATTATTCAGCACAATGATTATCCATAAATGCTGACTGCCCTCCCATCTTTTTTATAGTCACAAACACAAATTTAAGGCATTTAAAGGAATCTGCTGTTAACATCTGCATAAATAAGCCCTGAGTTATTCTGGGCTGCATACAATGTGTGTGAACCGCAGCGAGGCAGGAGCAATTTTCAGTCTTATTATTCAAACCCCAAATCAACTGCATGCAATTTGTTACTCAAATGTATTTCCCGGGGACAGCGGCCATCACAAATGAGCTCTGATGTGGACAAGGAAGGAAGGAAAATGCCACGAACAAAAACGCTTCTGGGCAAGTCCTGGGAAATGTGTCACACACCCACATCTGATGGAAAGCTGCTCATGTTCACATTTTCTGTTGTGCAAAAGACACAAAGTCATCCTGAAATTCATCTTCGTCAGCAAATTTGGGAGTCTGATCTTGCAATGTTCATCATTCCCAGGGAGTTCCATCAACAGTTCCCAGTGCACCAAGCATTTCCTTTCGTCCGCAGTTGCCCACAGCTACATTCAGAGGGCGCAGCAGAGTTTTGCCTTGAGAACTACACCCGCGCACACACAATAGTACCCAAGAATCAAAGATGGCACAACATCTGTTCAGTGACAGAGAGCTTGTTTGGGGGGGGGGTGTCTAGCGGTGGAGAGCAATTACTCAGACATCCTTGACCAAAGACCATTTTCCTGTCTGGGGAAGGTCATTTTCCAACAAGCATGAAGCATCTGGGGTTTTGCACATTCCAGAATCAACAATGGAGATCAAATGGGGTGACAGATGTTGCAACCGGATTGCCATCGAACCCAAAAGAAGGCTATTCCAGAATGTTCAGGCAAGGACTTCTGTAAATGTGTTCTCACAAAAAGGCAAAGAGAACACTGGTAAAACTGAGGACACCAGCCATTCAGAAGTAAGCATGAAGCAACCTAGGGAGACTTCAAGGAGACACATTCAGGAAGCTTAGCAGGGACAGGGGCCTGGTGTGCCTCTGTAGATCCTGGAGGCACCCACTGAGGAACAAGAACTACTCACCCCCAGGAGCTGTGAGAAACAGTAGTTATTAGCTATGGAAGGAGTTTGGAAATGAGAGGACCAGATCCTCATTCTCAGAATTTTAATTGTTCAACTTCCTTAGAAGCTATGGCAGAATGAATAACAGCCCCTAAGTGTGTCTACAATTCCTAGAACTTGTACTTATCATGGATAGCAAATGGGCTTTGGGATCCAGGAGGTGGGTTCAACCTAAACATAGAGGTCCTGCTAAGGAGGCTGTGGTGATATATTGTGTACCCTAATAACATTTGCCTAGGCAATGGGGCCGACTCAGAGAGAAGTGACAGAAGCACAGGCCACAGCCAAGAGCCCTGCTCTGGGGAAAGTCATGGGGGTTGGGGGTAGGGGATGGGAGGGGTGGGTGGAAGACAGAATGGCCAACAGTGACCACAGACTCTGACACCCTTTCAGACTCCTACTCATTAGAACTGCAGAATAAAAATTATATTGCAGGGCTGGAGAGATGGCTCAGAGGTTAAGAACACTGGCTGTTCTTCCAGAGGTCCTGAGTTGAATTCCCAGCACCCACATGGTGGCTCACAACCATCTGTAATGAGATCTGGCTCCCTATTCTGTCCTGCTCTGTCCTGCAGGGATACATGCAGACAGAACACTGTATACATAATAAATAAATAAATCTTAAAAAAAAATTATATTGCAATGAACCACTAAGAGTTGGCCCTTGGCTGCAGTAGAGTAGGAAATTGACTCACCTTTGGCAGCTGGAAATATAATTGGTTTGGGGAGTGCACAGAAGCCAGAATTCTAAGGACCCTGGCAGAAAAGGCTTAGATGTTCTGGAAGGGCTAAGGTGTCTAAGTGTGGGTTCTCAGAGCATTGTAGGGGCACATGCATCAGGTCAGGGAATAACTACTGAGCTTATCTTGGGCACAGAAATGGTAGTCGTGGTGGTGACGGTTCAGAAGGCAATGGAGCATGTTGCTCAAACTGGAAGGATGGGTTTCTTGTTACAGAGGGATGGAAAGCTGGACAGATTGTGATATGAAGTTCTCTGAACTACAGTACCTGTAGACTACAATGTATATTTAGGTAAGGCTATGGCCAAGGGAAGGTACAGTATGTTTTTTCTTTATGCCAATAGTGGAGGGAAAGGGTGGGCTTTGCTTCAACAGTGCATACAAATATTATCCTGAAATAGCTACTTTGTTTCACCTGATCTCTGTGCTAAATTACATGTAAATTACTTTCCAAATATTATAGGTTCATAAACATATTTATATGACTTTTTAAGTTATTGTCTGAGTCTGTTAGTTTGCTAAGATGTCTCCGTGGATCTGAAAGTCATACAGCCAGTATTTGCAAAGATCCTTCTATGATAGAACACACAAAGAAACACAGATTACCAGAGAAATTAATACATGGAAACATATAAAAGATACTACAGATGTATTTTGTTCATAACACTCGCTCTTTTACTTTAAACACAGCTGTAAAATCAACCCAACAGACATCCACAGTGTCTACCAGCACTCAGTGAGACACCATGCCTCACTCTGAAGCCCTCGTGTAGTGTAATAATTCCCAGGATGAGCTGTAGACTACACCATTAAACCAACTTACAGGAATATAAAATTATTTGAATATGCAAAAAGTGATCTCCAACCACAGTGCAATAACCTTAGAGACTGATAATAGTCACAAGTCTGGGAATTCCATGAATATGTGGGAATTAAACAATATATTTCTAAGTAACAAGCAGTTCCCATAATAAAAGAAACAGGAACAAGAAAAGAGTTAGGAGAAATTACAACAATGTAAGTAAAGTATTGACAAAAATAACCTTACCACTTCAATATAGTCACAAAAAGCACTTGCCAAAACAAATGAACTGCCATGAAAATACAATAGCCCATGTAGCAAGAAAGAACCTTCCATACACAGAGAGAAGGTGTCAGTACCCAGAGCTAGAATCCTATTAAATGGAGAAAATCCACGGTCTATAACTGATCTCATCACTCATATTCAAAAAGAAATAAAAATTCTACACAAGCAATTAAGCAAGAAATGAAACAGCCATATTGGAAGGGAATAAATAAAACTATCTACAGTTGTATATAGCGTGGTATTTAGAACATCACAGGGAATCTACAGAAAAATCATTAGAATAAAGAATGCTTGTAAAGTTTCAGTGCACAAGAACAATATGCAAAAACAAATTGTATTTCTGTTCTGTAGCAACAGCCAATAATGGAAGAGAAATTGCAAAACAACTCCATTTTTAAAACTTCCAGATGACATTTTCAAAAAAAAAAAAAAAAGGTCAATCCTATTCTAAAATTCCTATGGAAATTCAAAGCCTTCAAAATAGCAAAAACAATCCTGGAAAAGAATAAAAATAGAAAACTCAACATTTCAATTCCAAAATTCACTAAAATGGTCCAGTAATCAAAATATAGTTATAAGACAAACATACCAATGAATGAAATGTATTTGATAGTCCAGATAAGCTTCTTTTGTCAATTAATTGTTAGCAAGAGTATCAATTAATAAGAGGATAAAACAGTCATAAAAGCAAATGACTCAGGCACAATGGATCATGCATGTATAAAAGAATAAAGTTAAATTTTTCCTCTTACCCTGTCCACAGTAAATTAAAGTGGGTCTCACACCTAATGTCAGAGGGAGAAAGGTAAAGCTTGATGGGACACTTAGGAATAAGCTTGCTACTGGTTGCATGTTTGTCTTAGGAAAGAAAGGAAGATCTAGTAAAAATTTCCATTTTTGTGAATCAACTGATATTATTAATAAATGAAAAGATGACTTAGTGAATGCAAGAAATATTTATACATTATAGGACAGGAAGAAACTATCTAGAATTTTATAGAAACTTCAAAATCTAGCAATAAAAATCCAGCTAAAAAATGAGAATATTATTTGAAAACTTCCACTAAAGTAGGGAACTAGACAAAGATGTCAATTCTCTCAATTCCTATTGAATATAGTACTTGCAGTCTTGCCTGCAGCAGTAGGACAAGTGACAGGAATAAAGGAGATATAAATAGGAAAGAAAGAAAGGCATTCTTATTTGCAGATGATAAGATTCTATCCATAAAAGATGCTATAGTCTCCATCTGAATACTCAGAAAGCTGATAAACACATTCAGCAAAACAACAGAACAAATTAAATTAGTAGCCATCTTATACACCAGCCACAATCATATCAAGCAAAAAAAAAAAAAAATCAAGGAAACAGTACCAATCACAACAGCCTTACCCCAAGGAAATAGTGTTTTCTAGATACCACTGGGCTTATGCCCATATGAACTCCCAGGGACTAGGAGAACATGCACATGACCTACAGAAGTTCAAGACAGACAAACCTCATCAGGAAAAGGAGAACTGGGCACAAAGTCCCACCCATAATCAAGAAGCTATTGTTTTACAACTGATAGTTTCAGGGAGAGGAAAAATCAGTTTCGTTCAGTGGAGTGACGCTGTGTATATTACCCACAATCCAGGGCTGCCTCATGCTCAGGAGTAGTTGGCCAACACAAAATGAGCACTATGTTTGTTTGATTTTTGTTGTTGTTGCTTTGGGTGCTTTTTTGTGTTTTTTTTTGTTTGTTGGTTGGTTGTTGTGGTTTTTCTATAGAAGAGAAAAAAATTAAGTTGAGTGGATGGGAAGGAGGAGGTTCTGGGAGGAGTTGGAGAGAGGCAAGAATATGATCAAAATATATTCTATGAAAAAATTTAAAAATAAAATTAAAACATCTTATAATAAATCTAACAAAGAAAGCAAAAGATTTGTACAAGGAAACTTTAAGATGACAAAAAAAATCAGCAAAAAAAAAAAAAAAAAAGAATAGATGCAGATACCAGAAGATGCAAAGACCTCCCACGTTCACAGATTGGCATGATTAATGTTGATTGATGTTTTGAAAATGACCATCCTACCAAAAGCAATCTACAGTTTCAATTTCAGTGAAATCCCAATTAAAGCCAAAGGTAAATTCTTAACAGAGACTGAAAAAATAATCTTAAAATAATTTCATGTGGAAACATCAAATCCCAGCATGGCCAAAATAATCTTGAACAACAACAACAACAACAACAAAAGAAGCTAGAGTGGTAGAATTCTGCATGGAATCCATCTGAACCTGGGATTTCCTTAGTTGGTAATAATTTTGTTGGGGGGGGATTTTTAATCAATGCTTCTATCTCACAGATTTTATGTATATATTAAAATTATGTCCTTCATCTGTTTTAAACTTTGATACGTCGTATATATCTAGAAATTCATCTTGCCTTTTTAGATTTTCAAGTTTGATGGAATATAGATTTTTGAAGTATATCTTTACAAGTTTCTGAATTTCCCTAGTGACTGCTGTAGTGTGTGCCTTTTCACTTCTAATTGTATTAACTTTGATTCTTTCTTTTCTGGCTAATTTGGTTAAGGGTTTGTTAATCTTGTCAATCTATTCAAAGAGCCAACTCTTTGTTTACTTGATTCTTTGTTTATTTATTTTTCTATTTCATTAATTTCAGCCCTGATTTTGATTATCTTTTCCCATCTACTTTTTTGGACATTGATTATTCTTTTTCTCTAAGACCTTCAGATGAATCATGAAATTATTAATTTGAGATCTCTCTAAGTTTTTGAGGTAGGCACTTAGTGCTGCAAACTTTCGTTTTACGGCTTACCTTCCTTGTGTCTTATATATTTTGGCATGTTGTGTTTTCATTTTTGTTCAGTTCTAGGAATTTTAAAATCTTCTTCGGAATTTCTTCCTTTATTCAATTTTTGTTCAGTATTGTGTTGTAGAGCTTTCAAGAATTTATGTAATTTCTGGGGTTTCTATTGCTATTAACTCCAGGTTTATTCCACAGTGGTCAGATAGCATGAAGGATGTAATTTTGATTTTCCTTCATTTGTTGAGACTAGTTTTGTGCTCTCATATATGGTCTATTTTGGAGAAAGTTCTATGGGCTGTGAGAAGAACAGGTATTCTTTAGAATTTGGGGTAATATGCTATACACTATCACTGTGTTGGAATCTATCTGTAATTTTAGCTCTAACAATGCTTTTTTTTTTTTTAAATGAAATTGAGTCTTTTTGTGTTTGGTAAATGTATGTTTATGATTGTGATGTTTGCTGTTGATTTTTCCTTTAATGGGTCCCTCCTTATTTATTTTGATTAAGTTTGGTTTGAAATCTATTTTGTCAGATATTAGAATAGCTACACCTGCTTGTTTTTTAGTTCCATTTTCTTAGAATATCATTTTTCATCATTTTATCCCATAATGCCTTATCTTGGTTGTCAACTTGACTACATCTGTAATTAACTAAAACTCAAGTATCTAGGCACACCTCTGAGGGACCTATCTTGACTGGATTATTTGAGATAGAAGATCCACTCTAAATCTGGATCATCTGAAGTCAGAAGACCCACTCTAAATCTGGGCTACACCTTGTATGGCAGGCTATATAAAAAGATATGGAAGAAGAAAGCTTTTACTTTTTGCCTGCTTGCAGTCACACTTACTGGCAAGTTACTCTATCCTGTTCCTGAGCCACTTCTGTACTCCTGTTGGATCTGTCTCTCTCTCTTTCTCTCTCTCTCTCTACACACACACACACACACACACACACACACACACACACACACACACGCTGTTTCTTTAGAAAATCCTTACAAATACATACCCTGAGTTGGTGTCTATCATTGATCATGATGTGTGTTCTTTTGGACGCAGCACAAAGGTGGAACAAATTTTCTGATCCAATCTGTTAGTCTGGGTCTTTTTATTGGGAAGTTTAGACCATTAATGTTAAGAGTTACTATTGAATAATGTATAATAATTTCTGATATTTTGTTGTTTGTAGTATTTTATTCTTTTGATCCGGTGTTCTGAAATTATTTGTTCCTTGTCCCTTAAAAAACTTTTTATTCCTTCAAGTATTGTCTTAGTTATGGTTTTTATTGCTGTGATAAAGGCCATGACCAACAGTAACTTGGGAACAGAGGGGTTTATTTCAGCTAACAACTCTCAAGTCACAGGCCATCACTGAGAGAAGTCAGGAAAGGAACTAAAGTCAGGAACCTGGAGGTAGGAATGGACGCAGAATCTATGGTGGAATCTTGCTTAGTGGCTTGTTTCTTATGACTTGCTTAGCTTGCATTTTTATATAACTCAGTACTACCTAACCAGGGATTGTTCCACTCACATTTGTGTGGGCCCTCCCATACCACCACCAATCAGCAAAATGTATCACAGAACTTGCCTATGGGTCAATCTTATGGAGGCATTTTCTCAATTAAGGTTCCCTCTTACAAGATATACTTCTAGCTTTTATCAAGTTGACATAAAACTAGCCAGCTTAAGTATCCTCTGTAGAATTGGCTTATTGGTCACCAATTCCATCTGTCTTAGTCAGTGTTCTGTTGCTGTGAGGAGACACCATGACCACAGCAACTCTTAAAAAGGAGAGCATATAATTGGGATTGGCTTACAGTTTCAGAGATTTAGTACATTATCAGCATGGTGGGAAACATGGCAGCACACAGGTAGACATAGAAGGAGCTGAGAGTTCTACATCTGGATCTGCAGGCAACAGGAAAAGAAAGAGTTTACTGAACTGTGGACAAGCCTGGCTTGGGCTTTTGAAACCTCAAAGTCCACCCCCAAGTGACACTCTTCCTCCAACAAGGCCACACCTCCTAATCCTTTCCAACAGTGCTACTCCCTAAGCATTTAAATATATGAGCTCACAGGGTCATTCTTTTCTAAACCACCACACCATCTATGTATTATTTGCTTTTTAAAATTTTTTTTTAAAAAATCTATTTGTTTTCCTACTCCTTCAATTACAACTGATAATTTGGCTGAAATTAGTCTGGCCTGGTGTCCATTCTCCAATCCTTTCTGCCTTTCATAGCCTCCACTGAAAAAGCAACTGTTATTCTGATGGGCCTGCATGTGACTTGATCTTTCTTGCTGCTAAATAGTCACTGGGTTAAAGTGATTCCTAGTAACTTACCAGCATACCCATAGATTAGTGCAACTCTCAACCCCCATTAAAGAAATTTCTATTTTCCATAGATGGAGACTAACACAAACTCTCACAACTGGTCAGCTTTTAGAGAGTAAAGGACTATAGAATGTTCAGCCCTACATGAAACATCTTCGTCACACCCCATCCTATCAAAGCTCAGGGACTGGAGACAGGAGGCAGAAAGATTATAAGAGCCGAGGTGGATGACTAAAAGGAAAATTGTTTTCCTGACTTCCTGATGCAGCAGTACATACACACATGAACTTGAAGCACTTGTGACAGCATGTACACGTCAGACAAAATCCCAGCATGGAGAGGGGTGGTGGGTATGAAGTCCCATCCCTAACTGAAAATCTATTTAAGGGTGTGTCCCTTGTTATGGTGACCATTCTGTAGTGGAAGGTCACACACCAGACAGCTCATGGGAAAAGCAAAATTAGACACAATGGGTTTAGTCAATAAAACAAAGAAAAATAATACAAATTTGTGTGGATAGGGAACAGGGTGGACATGGGAGGAGTTGGGAGAGAGAAATAAAAATGATCAAAGTATATTGAATAAAATTTTCAAAGAAGTAATTAAAAATTAGAAAAATGTAAAGAGGATTTGAGAAGATATATCTTCATGTAAGTCCCCGCATGCCTTAACATAAACAGCCATTAGATAAATGACCAAATCACCATGAAATGCCATCACATATATTAGGACATTAAAACATAGAAGCATTAAAGGCACCCGGAGAGTGCATGCATCCCACCACTGAGATGAAGGCAAATGGAGCTCTCACCAAAGCAGGTGCTATCTTTGTGAATATTTGCCCTCCCTAAATGTGGGGTGAGTTAGCCTGGGCTATTTCCTTAAAGTAATGAAGAATTGATCAATTTAATGTTCATTTAGTGAAGAGTAGATAAGCAGGGAGCTGGGGTTCACCTGTGTGGTGAAGTGGTTGTGCTAAGCCTGCAGGTCCCTGAGTTCATTGACAGCATTGTAAACAAAAGAAAATTACAGCAACAACAAAATACACACACAAATGTCTAATCAAATATGCTATGTCCAGGCCCTGGAACAATGCTCAACAATAAAAAGGATTACAATAAATATATATGGTATGCACTAATTATAAAATCATTCTCTTGTGAAGAAACCAGATACAAGGCATCACATATTCCATTATTAATTTCCATGAAGTATGCTAACTTAAAAACAGAAAGTGGGTTTCAGGAGCTGGGAATGAGGACAATGGGAAGAAACTGTGTGTGTACCATTGTACCATGTATATGGTTTATTCAGGGGAGGGGAGAAGAAGCAAGGATTTAAAATTAAATGTTGCTGATAGTAACACGATTTTGACTGTGCTACACGTTTGCTGAACTGTGGACAAAGACATAGATCTTTGATATGTGAAGGTTTCTAGTGAAGGTTACTGTCTTAAAGGGAGACATCAGAACATGAGAATACAGGTCTCACAGTAGACTTCCTATTATCGTTCAATCCCAGCTACACAATCCATCACCACACAGACTTCCTTGAGGTGAAATCTGTACAGATAATCATCTAGAAAGTGAAAAGCTTAGACAAAAGGATCTCCATTACTAGTACTTTTCAATAATCTGATATAAATAACTTAGTTCAAAATGCCTAGAGTTTGGTTTTTTAAATTATTTATTAGCATACATCTATTGTATAAAAACATAGACGTCATTGCAATATCTTTGGATAAGAATTTTATATACTTTGAGCATACTTGGTGATATGCAAGGCCCAGTTTCATTTTCAACAATGAAAACAATGAAACATAGCCCAGACACCTAAAAATGGATAATCCTAGCAGTATATCAAATAAAGTAGCATAACTCATCAATAAAAGAGATTTTAGTACTGATGTATGTATAAAACTTGAAAACATCTTGGTAAGGAAGTCATACACAGAACAGCATATATTATATTATTCATTTACATGAAGTATCCTGAAGAAGCCAGCGTCCCATGACCCTCTTTGTCTTTCTACTGATCTCCTTCCTTCTAAATGGTCACTCTTTTACTTTCATGTTAAATAGATGTACATGTAATATACATGCTAGACATAATAGTAACATAAGTCAGATATATACATCTAGATTCTGTATATGAGTCTGGCTTATTTCAGCTAACCCAATGATCTTCACTTGAGCCATTTTTTCTGCAAATGACAGGTTCCTCCTTTTTGGCTCAAAGAAACTGCATGTCAGTTTGGTTTTGGGCTATCAGTGTGATCAAATGATTCTTCCTCCCAGGTTTTCAACTATGAGTAAGTAGGAGCCTCCTTGAGCCCTATAATCCTGTCTCAATGCATCTAGTTGGACCTTATTTATAAAGGAAATCGTATTTTTTTCATCTCTTCATGGAAATGTCTTCCAAACATGGCAACAGGTTTAACGTCATAGTCACCACCACCCCTCCTCAGTGGACTGTTGGAACTGCCAGAGGTTTACACAAGACAAGCGTTTGGTCCTTTGGTGGTTTGAGATGTAGGAGATCCATTTGCAAATGGAGACAAATTTAAATTATCACAAGGAGAGAAGTTGACGAGGGCTGTGGAGACTGGGCCTGCTGCCATTAACTTTGTTTCTAACTGCTTCATTCTCAGCAGGTCCAGCCCATATAAAAGTGAAAAATGAGCCATTAGGCAACTGAAAATTGCACAGGCCTTCCAGATGAACAAGACGTGACAAGTTTGGGTGGCACTCTTCTTGGTCTCATGGTAAGGCTACGCCTGCCCTATCTTCCTATTGCCTGTGTGAAAGCAGATGGCGTGAAGGCTTACCTTCCATTTACTCAAGCAGTTCCAGCATGGCTCTGGTGAGAGTCATGTCTGAGGCTTACCCACATTTCACAGTATACGTGATCAAGCAGTTTTTCTCCCTATCCCCAAACTCACATTTTAAGGGTTTATTTGTTCCACTCTTCACATTTTCATTGAAAAGCTATTCTAGGTAAAAATTAAATTTAAAGGCAAACATTAAGTTCAGTCAACTCTTGAGTTATTGCAGTTGGCTGCAGTTTGTTAATGAAAGCACTTGGTCTTTGGACAAACAGCGAAATGAGAGGTGAAGAGAAAGCTGGAGTTGTCTGCAGGGATCGTGTGGTGATACCTGTTTGACTGAGGTCTGCGGCCAGGCTCTTGCATGGCAACAACAATGGCAGTGGTACATTCACCAGCTCACACCTCTCTGGCTTCACATCATATTTGTTAGAAGATATATTATCTACCTAGTCTGCCTAATTGCTCCCTGTCTGTTAAAGGCTTGGCCTTCATAGAACATGAGGAGTATTTGAAGCCTCTTAGGCCTCTGGAGGTGCACACTCCAAGGAGTCATGGATCTGTAAACTTTCCCCCTTCCTCTCTTTCTCACCTCCTAGGCATGCAGCGAGAACGTGGCCCTGCTGTGTGCTTCCCACCATTGCCCTCTAGGACATACCACAGGCCTGTAGTGCATCTCCACATCTCCAAATGGAACTCTCCAAACTGAGAGACAAAGTAAACCTTACCTCTTTACGTTTTAATGACTGCGGATGTTTGGTTCCAGTGATAAAATATGGCCTACACTAAGGTTAAGACAATGTCACTGTAGTTTTATGAAGGGCTTAGACAAATGAAGCTAGCTGAGAAACGTGATCCTGAAGGAGTTCCACAATTCTAGCACTTGGGGCTGGAGAGACCTCATGGCTTAAGGGTACACCTCCCTTTCAGAGAATCAAAGTTTGGTTCCTAGCACCCATGTCAGTCACTTCAGAACTGGTGCATCACTGGCTCCAGACACCTTTTTCTGGCTTCCAAGGACACCTCTCAGGTGCACATGTTCACATACAAGCACACATATATACACATAAACAAATACATTAAAATAAATCTTAAAAATATCCCAATGCTTAAATGTCTGACTTTTGAGCACTTCAAAGGCATCAAGAGCATTTTGTTCTTAAAGTCTATGATTTTTTTTTTTGTCAGCAAATTTCCAACCTCTTTGTCAGAAGTGAATGTTACTTGACTTATCGCAAATGTAAATGTTAGTGATCAAAGTTCAGCATGGCTTCCGATCAGTGAGTGGGAAACACATTCAAAGCCTTGATGGCTGGCTGCCAATCACCGCCTCAGAACTCAAAGTTGCATTTCCTCTAATGCAAGTAATGGACTAGCTTTATGGATCAGTAAACTTGGCACATTTGCCTACGTGCAAATTAATTTGGCTGTTGGAGACACTGAAATTCTAAGCAGCATCAACCTGTTTTGCCACCTTGCTAACAGTGCAAGCCTTCAGATCCTACCCTCTGTGAAAACAATGGGAGTTCCCTCTGGTAAGTATAAAGGACTCTCTGAGTTAAGCAGAAGGAGGAAGAGGTGAGGATGCAGAGGCCACATTGAACCATTTATTCTGAAATACCACTAAGTAACTGAGAAAGTTTAAAGGAGATAGGGCACAGAACAGGAAAATCAAAGCTAGGGGACACATAGTATGCTATTCGTGACCCTGCCCTAAGGGATAAGTAGGTGGAGCTCAGCAGGTACCCTGCTGTGAGGGTCTGAAAATTAGGGCATGGGATGAGTGTCAAGAGCAGTGAAAATTGGCAAGGGCTTAAGGGAGCAAGATGGCAAAGGCCCTTCAGATTTAGGCAGAAAGCAAATCAGTTCTCCACTTCTAATGCTAAAAGCCATTTTACCGGCTTTGGCACATTCCATTTGTGGGAAATGCAGATCCTACCAGTGGGAGATGCAGTGGCCCTGAATTCAGAATTGAACTGAAGAGCAACCCTCATGCCAATAGACACAGCTCTTGCAATAGTCCATCCCACCTAAGCTACCAGTTTACCTAGATCTAGTAAAAACTCATAGTAATCACTTCTTGCCTGACACCCATTCCTGAAGATGGGCTTTAGACTTTTATGGTTTGGTATTTCTATATATGATTTGACAACACAAGGGACCTGGAAGGTTCTGGCAGTTGTATAACAATTGCTACAAAGTCCCCAGTTACCAGAATGAAACAAAGAAAATGGTTTTACTGTGCATGTGTTGACTCACTTTTTCCTAAGTATACTCCTCTCATAGCTAAACTGAAACACAAAGATTTCTGCAGCTCACAGAGATTTGCAGGTAGGGGATCTGCCAGCATGGACCATGACAGTCCACCTGAGGACAAAAGATGGACCAGCTGCACGTGTTCCTGATTCTGTCACCCACAGCTCCTGAGTCAGGGCTAGATGCTGTTCTCAGGATGTGCCCTTATTGCTTTGAGTAAGTCCCTATGTCACACCATGGCAGAATGATTAGAGAAAAGCCTGAGAAGCCAAGCTTGCTCTCTGATGCTGTGCATCTTCCCTCTAAAATAGCCTTGTTGTGCTGTCTGCTGGTAGGAATTTATTGCCACAGGGTAGGGAAGAATTTGTTTGCCCAGTGCCAAGGCTGGTGGTCATTACTGCCCTTGCAAACTGCACGTGACTGCCACATGCAAACTGCAGTGTGAAAGCCATAATCAGGAACTGAAGGACAGGCCACAGGGAGGCAGAAACAGCATCCAAATCTCCAACTTCTTTCAGACTCAAAACAGAGAGCTGTCATCACACATCCTTGAAGAGAGAGTATATAAAGAAGTTAGAGGGATGGACAGAACTTTACTGATCAAGTCAATCCCTACCTGGGAGTTACATGATACATCTACACAATTTCTGAAAGAATACAAGGTGGTATAGGTGTGTGGAACCATTGATCAAGTTTCATATAGGAGACTGTGACTCACTTGATACAGCTTTGGAGTGTTTTGATCTTAGCTTAATAGGTAGTGACTTCAGGAATTTTTATAGTAACAGAACAAAGAAATACAAATAAGGCATTTTTTTTCAAATACATTGGTGGGTAAATGAGGTAAGTAGTTTCTCTGGTTTGAAAGAAAATGGCTCCCAAAGGGAATGGTACTATTAGGAGGTGTGGCCTTGTTAGAGGAAGTGTGTCACTATGGGGGTGGGGTTTGAGATCTCTTATGCTCAAGCTGCTTTCAGTGTCACAGTCTACTTCCTGTTACCTGCATGTCTATCATATAGCAGCTCCTTCTCCAGCACCACGTCTGTCTGCATGGTGCCATGCTCCCCACCATGATGATAATGGACTAAACCTCTGAAACTCTAAGTTGTCAGTCCAACTAAATGTTTTCCTTTATAAGAGTTGCCATGGTCATAGCATCTTTCACAGCAGTAGAACACCCTTAACTAAGACAGTGGGTTAGGTCAAGATATGTAGAGTCTAAGCTACTGTTTAGCCTCTTTGGAAAAAAAAAAGTTATACATGACCAAATCATCTCCAGACTTGCAGAAAACCAATCCTAAAATTGCATGCACAAAGCACGATTGGAGGAAAAGGCACAATTAGAGCTGATATTCAAGTGAAAATCGTAAGGCAGGGAAATGACCTGAAAGAAAATTCAGTTTGAAGTTAAGGATGTCCAAAGCACTGTGAACAGTAGATATTCAGGACCTTTGGTATGGAATTTGTCTGTCACGACAGAGTTACCATACGAGGCTGATGAGTCTCACACACCCACCTAAGTGCTGCATGGAGCCTAAGAAGGAGTTCAAGGTGTTAATGGAATTGATGGACAATACACTGCCTTGGAACCAAATCTCCTCTAATCCCTGGATTTCTTTTTAGTTCTTTCTGGTGTTTGTTTTATGTGTTCAAGATAAATGGTATTTGCTTCCGCTCTAAGTGGAATCTAAGCCTATTTTAGACCTGGAAGGAATCCCATTCTTTAGATAAAAGTCCTTCTGGACTGTTGTAAAATCATCACTCTGCAGAAGGAAGAGTGGGATGTGCATGAAGATAGCTTGAGAGGACATGAATGTGTGGGAGAAAGACTAAAATGGGGGGGGGGAGCCAGAGGAGAGGAGCCCAGGTGTCTGGGAGACCTCTGAGCCACAAAGAATGCACAAACACAGCTGGAAGAGAGGCGATGGAAACGTCTACATAATTCATTCCCATTCCCACGCTCTAAACAGGACACTGCTGGAGAAGAAAGCTTCCGTGCAGTGCAGGCTACACAGTACTTGTATCATGGAATTTCACATAAGCACTAACTTGTCTGAAATCTCCTTAAAATTATGAAGAAAGACTTGGGCACTAAGATTTCTCCAGGGATCCACATAACACATTGCATACTTATAAACTTAATTTCCAAGAATACATTGGGTTCCTAACTGATGCTTGGTAGGACATTTTATTCAAATTAGTCTTTCTAAGCAAGAATATTAAAGTATAACTATTTGGGAAATGTAAGAATATAGAAAAATGGTATATTTTCCCTCTCTCTTTCCACACTCAAGAAAACAGTTGGAAAGAAGATGTGACAGCTTTACTTAGATATAAGTGCTTATTACACCACTGGATGAGAAATAATTTGCTTTTGTCAGCAAGCTACAGCACCTGTGAGGCAGGTTCTCAGCCACCCATATGATTTGCTATCTTAAAACCAACTATAAGTTATACACACACACACACACAAATGTAATTGCAAATATAAGGACTCAATTAATTATTAAGTGTGCCTTAGTCTACTCAAATGTGATTGAACCCTTGGTCACAATATGAAAATATGTATTTCTGTTCTGCATTAAATGCAGGTGAAATCTGTTTCTAATGATAGCACACACGTGTTAGTATTTTTACTTGACTATACTCAGTTGCATAGGGCGGTTCTCATGGAAGCTTGTAATGTATGTTGAGCGTATCACCTACCCACCTACTCTCCCCTTTCTGACTTTCTCTCTCCTATCAGACCTCCAGACAGTTTCTTGGAGAAATATGCAAGAGTGGTAGAGTTGAGTTGCATTATAAATTAATTTTCAAGATATTGAGGAACTTTCATACTGATTTCCAAAGTGGACAAACTAGTAGACATTCCCACCAGCAGTGTGCAAAGGTCCTTTTTATCTACATCTTCACCTGCATTTGCTGTTGGTTTTCTTAATGAGAGCCATTCAGACTAGGGTAAGAGGGAATCTTAACGCAGTTTTATAATTGGCATCCTGCTGTTGGCTAGTGATGTTGGCTAGTGATATTGAATACTTTTCCCGTGTTTACTAGCCGTTTGCCTTTCATTGTTTAAAGACTGGCTGCTTATTTTATTGGCCCATTTATTGCCTTGGTTGTTTACTTTCTTGTTATTAAGTGTTTTTTGGTTCTCTATATAGTCTAGCTATAAATCCCCATCAGATGTACAGCTAGCAAAGATTTTTTTCCCCATTCTGTACGCTGTCTCCTCATCTGATAGTTTCTTTGACTGTGCAGAAGCTTTTTAATTTCATGAAGTCCCATTTTCAATTGTTGGCTTTATTTCTTAAGTGACCAGAGTGCTACTCAGAAATGCCTTTTCTGACATGCTTAGTTTGAACTGTATTCACTACCTTTTCCTTTGTTGATGTCCAAGTTTTGAGTTTTATATTAAGTCTTTGGTCCATTTGGAGTTGGTTTTCATCCAGGGTGAGAGATTGGGATATAGTTTAATCATTCTACTTGGGGACTCCCATTCTGTCAGCACTATTTATTGAAGAGGCTGCTTTTTTCTCCAGTGTACACTTTTGGCATGTCTGTCAAAAACCCAGTAGCAGAATGGTGTGGGTTTACATCCAGGTCCTCCATCCTAGTCCATTTGTCTATGTGTCTGTTTCTGTGCTCCTGCCATGATGTCTTGATTCCTATGTTCTTCAATATAACTTGAATTCAGGTATGGTAAGACATCCAGTAGGATTTTTAAAATAATTTCTTTTATTTTTTGAGATAATCTTCATATAATTATATCAATTCCCCCTTCCCTTTTCTCCTTCCAAATACCACCATATAACTCCTTAGTTTCTTTCAAATTTTTGGGTTGTTTTTTTTCATTACTTTGTAATATATGCATGTATACCAATATATTCCTAAAGACAAGTACAACCTGCTCTGTCTCTATAGTCTGAACTTGTCTTTATGTTTTCAGGGCTGACCATCTGATATTGGATAACCACTTGGTGTGGTCTTCCCCGAGTGGGAATATTTCTCCCACTCTCAGCATTCCTTAGTTGCCTGTTGTTCTTTGTGTAGAACAAGGTTGAAGACACTTGGGATTTCCACCACTCACATTATCATGCTTACTGGAGTTGTCCTTGTTCAGTTCATGTTTAGGAAATCATGTTGGTGAGATTTATGGGTGTAGATTCTGACATTCCTAGCAGACAAATTTCATAGCAAAATGATCTGCTGGCCCTAATTATCTATCCATCCCCTCTTCCACACTGATGTCTGAGCCTTAAGTTTGGAAGTTGTTTTGTACATGTATCCCTAAGGACAGGGCTCCACAATGCTGTAGTTTGGCTGTGGTTTTCTGTAATGATCTCTGTTGTAAAGAGTACTTTCCTTGATGAATGGTGAGAACTGTGCATCTATTGGTATAAGGATAAATATTTAGAATGTAGTTAGGGGTTTAGCTGGTTTAGTAAAGTGGCGGTTGTAGGTTATCCTCCAAGACCCATGACTTGCTTAGCCTTGGGTAGTTGGTTAGGTTTCCAGTACCAGACACAATTTTCTTCTTGTTGAGTTAGCCTTAAGTCCAATTAGAGACCTGTTGGTTACCATCAAGGTATGTGGGCCATGACTGTACCCTTCGTGTTATCCTGCCATTCTGGTCATTGTGTGGTTCATGGTACTGTAATTGTGTCAGACTATTGATGCTTACCTACCTTAGTATCTTGTATAGCACCTTCTAGTCCTCAGGGAGGAGGCTTCCCTGTCAGATCCAGCTCAGGTCTTCTGGGTCCAGTATCAGAAACTCATGGTGGTTTCAGCAACAGGGATTTGCCTTCCATCTTTGGGAGGCTACAGCCTATGGTGTTCTGGGAGTCTCTTAGACAAACCTAACAACTCAAAAGAGGACTTCTATGTTTAGTGTTGGGACGCTTGTTAGATGCTTTATGACTGTTTGGGGACAGCTTTTTCAACTCAGATGGAAAATTTTCATTTAAACCACATGTGTATACACAGACTTACATGTTTTATAGGCATTTTAAAGCTTTTTTTAGATTTTAGATAGTTAATTGTATTATTCTTTATGACATATCTAGATATCTGTATGGTTATTCTATCCCCTGCTTTCCATATATATCTATATCTATATTATATATATAGATATATATATATAATATTATTATATATATAGAGATATATATAGATATATATATAGATATATATTATATATATAGATATAGATATATATATATAGATATATATATATATCTCCATTCCCACTTCATAACTAAAGCCCCCTTATTTTTCCCATTTTCCCCTTCAAGTAATGTGTATCCTGGTATTCCCTTCTCTATCGCTCCTCTGTACCTCACCGTAGCATTGCCCACTTTTTTTATTTTTCTCAATTCTGTAATCACTCCAGATTATAGACTCACTTGTGAAGAATTGGACCAGAGATGAGAGAGAAAATGAGACATTTGTCTGTCTGGGTTTGGATTATCTGACTCAATATGATCTTTTCTAATTCCATCCATTTACCTCAATATTTATTATTTTATTTTCCTTTACAGATGAATAGTATTCCATAGTGCATATATACCACATTTTCATTATCCATTCACCAATTAAAGGACATTAGTTTTTCCATTTCCTAGCTATTGTCAATAGAGTAGAAATGAGCATGGCTCAGCAAATATCTATGGAGTGGGATATTGAGTCCTCTGGGCATATGACAAGTAGTAGAATAGCTAGATCATGTTGTAGATTTCTTTTAGATTTTTGAAGACACTTCATACTGATTCCTGAGTGGTTGAACTAGTTTGGAACCCAGGCAACGGTGAATGAGAGTTCTATTTTTCCCAGGTCCTCTGCAGTATTTGTTGTGGTTTATTTTGTTGATATTTGCCATTCTGACTATAACAAGATAAAATCTCCAACTTGTTTTGATTTTCATTTCCCTAATTGCTAGAAATGATAAACATTTTTTGAGATATTTATTAGCCATTTTTATTTCTTCTTTTGAGAACTCTCTGTTCAGATCCTAAGCCCATTTTTAAATGAGGCACTTGTTTTGTTGACTTTGGTTTTTATATATTCTGGATATTAATTTACTGTCATATTTATAGCTGGAAAAGATTCCTCTCCATTCAGTAGGCTTCCTCTTCAACAGACTTTTTCTTTACCTATGCAGAAGCTTTTTAGTTTTATGAGGTACCATTCCATAAGTTATTTTTAAATCTATGCTCTAAATTGTTTTAACATTTTCATAAACATACATGTTTTAGGAGTTGGCTTTACAATTTTTAAAGTGTATTTTTATATTTGCTTTAGTCTGATATTGCTGTGGCCACAGAATAATTTATTCCTTTTGTAGAAGTACCCAGCATGTTAATAAGTGCTGCTCACTAAGAAGATAAAATAAAAGTGGAAGAACTATCTGTTGCAACAAATATGTAAATTGCAACAGAAGACACATTAAAAATGAAGACAACATGATTTCTTAAGAAGATTAACTCCTCAACTATTTAATTCAAAGGTATTGAATTGGATAGAATTCCAGATGAAGGACTGAAAGTTAAAACTGATCAGGTGCTGTGGGATGTTCTGTATGCTGTGAATATGTGTTGCTCTGATTGGTTGATAAATAAAATGCTGATTGGCCAGTAGCCAGGCAAGAGATGACAGCCCACCATCCAGGGAGCAGCATGTAATAGCACACAGGTAAAGCCACGGAACATGTGGTGACATATAGGTTAACAGAAATGGGCTGAGTTTAAGTGTAAGAGCTAGTCAGTAGTTAGCCTGAGCTAATGGCTGAGCAGTTTTAATTAATATAAGCCTTCCTCTGTGTGCTTACTTGGGTCTGAGTGGCAGCAGATCAGGTGGGACACAGAAAAACTTTAGCTACAATCAAGGACTTCATAGAAACAAATAGGCAGATTAATTAAGTAAGGGGAAAAATCAGGAGATGGGAAAAGAAAGTGAGCAACAAATATGATAAAACCATATGGAAAAGAAATTTAGCAGGGAGATTTGTGAGGTAGGTAGCCAAATAGAATTTTTTGGAAATGAGAACATTAGTGAATCAGATAAAAACAAAAATCAAAAGCCAAAAAAAAAAAAAAAAGAAAAAGAAAGAAAAGAAACAACAACAACAGAAACATTGTAGACTGCACTGAAACAAATTACACCAAGCACAAGACAGGATATTAGTGGTAGAAAGAAAAGATAGTAAAATACTACATATAAATATTAATGAAGAAAAAAATCACGTCTGTAACTTCCAAGAACTATGGCATATGACTAAAAAACCAAATCAAGTAATCCATGTAGTAGAAGAAGAGAAAACAAAAATGAAAAGCGTAGAAAATCTTGTCATGATACTGAAGCACAACATTTCTCAAGTCTAGAGAAATGAATGGCCATCCTAAAACAAAGCATTCAGAACAACAGCAGACACGACCAGAGAAGAGACTCTCCAGAACACAAAAGAATCAAAGAGTCAAATTATATGAGAAAGAAACAATACTCACTGCTGTAATAGAAAAAGGTCAATTTACTTTCTAAGGCAAACATATCAAAATATTACCATAGCTCTAAACAGTAACCTGTGTTATGGACTAGAATATTTGTTTAACTATGAAAAGATGTGTTGCATTTGTTTGTGTTGCAGAATACTTTTTTAACTATGTAAAGATGTGCTGCTGTTTTACCTGGCCTGCCTAAGGCACTTGATTGGTCTAATAAAAAGCTGAATGGCCAATAACCAAGAGAGGAAGGATAGGTGGGGCTGGAGGGCAGAGAGAAAAGGAGGCAGCAGCAGCTAGGGCCAGACAGACAGACATGGAGAAAGCAGAAAAGCAGGATGTACAGTAAATGAGGTAAATAAGTCTCTGGGCAGAACACAGATTAATAGATAGAAATGGGTTAATTTAATTAAAAAAAACTAGCTAGAAACAAGCCTAAGCTAAGGCCAAGCATTTATAATTAACAACAAATCTCTGTGTCATGATTTGGGAGCTGGCAGTCCAAGAAAGCCTGCTACAAACCTTAAAAGTGAGGAAAGCATTAAAGGACAGATTTAAAATCCTGAAAAATAAATGTCATCAAGATTTTTACATCCAGCAAAGCTATTTTAAAATTGACAAAGAAATAACAGTGTTTTATGACCAGCATAAACTAGAGCAATTCATAACCAATGAACCAACACTTCAGATGACATCTAAAGGAATTCTAAGCACAGATGTAGAAGAGAGAAATGTTAAGACACCGGAAAGAATAAATTTCATGATAGGAATATGTGAATTAAAACTAGGAAAGAATTAATTATGCACAGTACCAGTAAGCAAGCAAGCCTCTTATGTGAATAGGGGAATATAAACATGAATCAACAAACTTTGCTCCATAACTTTCCAATTTGAAAACACGTGAGTTGGCTAGATGCAAATGCAAGATCCACTTGTCTGTTGTGGAGAAGACAGAAATGAGAAAAGATATACAATGACTGGGATTAAGAGGAGGCAGATTACAGTACAGTCATGGCTTGTCTGCTGTCAAGTAGACTTCAAACCCAAACTGAAAGAGATGGACAAAAGGACAACCTATCAGACACATAATAATTATAAATACGTATGCATTTCATGACAGGAACACTAACAGATATTAAAGGGCAGCTATATCCTCATACAATAGAGGTGGGTGACAGGCAGGTGGCAACAGGCAAGCCATCCAGACTGAAAATGAAGGAAGAATCTTCAGAGTTCAGCTGCACCATAGATCAGATGGACTTAACAGAATGTATACAAAGCATGGCATCCAATAGCTGCAGAAGACACATTCTTCTTTCTCACCCATTGGACTTTCTCTAATATAGATCACATCATCAACCATAAAGCAAGTCTCAACACATACAAAAGGATCAAAACAATTTTTTGTATCTTATTAGATCATAGCAGACTATAACTACAAGCCAATAGTAAGAGAAACTACACAAAGACATTAGAGTGAGTAATGCACTCTCAGATGATTGCTGCTCATTGAAGAAAAAGAAAAAAATTAAATTCTAAAAATCAAATTAGAATGAAAATACAAGTTACTAAAAAGTAACAAGATACCGCAAATGAAGTTCTAAGAGGAAAAGTCAATGCTACAAGTTGTTACATTAAAAAAAAAATCAGAGTTATCATTTAACTTATTGGTGTATGGCTCGGTTAGAAGATTATAAAAACAACCCAAGGCAAGCAGTACATGGAAAAAAAGAGACTCAAACATATGATAATGAAATTAACACTAAAAGAACAATGCAAAAATCAGTGAAACAAAATTTGTTGTTTGATACAACAAACAAGATTGTCAAACCCTTAGCCAAAGGAAACACAAGAAAAAATCCAATTTTTCATAATTCCATTATTAAAATGTGTACATTTTGACAAATACTAATGAAATTCAGAGGCTCACATACACATGTGCACACACATATACATATGCACACATCCACACATACATTCAAAGGTATTCACACAAATGGGTGCATACACACATACACACACACACACACACACACACACACACACACAAGCACACCAGGACTAGAAGGAACATAGTCAACATACACACATACTAACATATTCATGAATAGACACACACATACAAAAGCAAAAAACTAGAGCCAACATTTCACTAAATGGGTGAAGCACTCCCATCAGTATCTGGAATGGACAATGGTGTCCACTCTCCCTCCATTTATTCATATAGAGCTTGAAGTCTTAGCCAGAGAAATACAGTAGGGGAAAGTGAAAAGGATATGGATAGGAAAGGAAGAAGTAAAATTCTCTCCATTGGAGGAAGATCCTGCACTTACAAAGATTCCAACAGAAGTTCTCAGGCCTGAATAAACACTCCCAGCAAAATGGCAGGATAAAATCGGTATGCAAAAATGGGTAGCTTTGCTACATGCCAATAACAAACTCATGGAGGAGGAAATCAGGAAGACATCCTAGGGACAACAGCACGACAAACTATACCTACAAATAAGCCGGTTTAAGGAGGAGAAATAGCATTACAGTGAAAGCTTTAAATACTGAAGAAAGCACTCGGGGAAGACAGCAGAAGATGGAAAGGTCTCCTGTGCCCATGGATAGTAGTTAGAAAATGACTACATCATTAAAAATGATCTATATACTCAAAGCACACTCCATCAGAATTCTATGACATTCATCACAGACACAGAAAAGCATTCCAAATATTCACACAGAGGTAAAAGGACTCTAAATACCCAGGACAATTCCAAGCAGGATGAACAATGGCAGAAGTTTAATAAGACCTCATCTCACATTATATCGTAGCAACAGTAAGAAAGCCAGCATGACAGCAGCAGAAAACACATCTCTGGTACATTAATTCAATTTATAGAACGGAACAGAGACCCTTCGCCCAGTTTACAGCCCCAATCACCTTATGGAAAAATTTCATCAGAGAAAGGCAAACTCTCCAAATAATGCTGGTAGGAATGGATATCTGCATCTAGAAAAATAAAGCTTGATTCATACCTTTCACTCTATTAAAAATATCCAAATGGATAAAAAAAAAAACCCACAAAACTTTCATGTTGACCTTCTACCTCTGTAACTGCTAGAAAAATCCCAAGGAGACACAAGGACATTTTGAAAAGGAGCCCAGGAACAACCAGTGATGTGAAGAGGAAGTTTTCAGAATGGGGTGTGCAAACAGAATGTGGGGGTACAAAGAGAATGGGGAGTGCAAACAGAATGTGGGGGTACAAACAGAATGGGTAGTGCAAACAGAATGGGGGTACAGACAAAATGAGGGTGCAAACAGAATGGTAGTGCAAACATGCATTTGATGCAGGTTCATATTTTTAAAAAAATTGACCACTAAAAATCCAAAATCATCAATCAATGAGAAAATGAGATGAACAGAAAGTTCTAAAAAGAATACTAAGAGCTGATAAATACATGGAAAAAAATGTCACCACCCGCAGTTATTGACAAATTACAAATTTAAATCACACTGAGATTCTATCTCACCCCAGACTGAGGGATGAGCATCCAGAAAACTAAACACAATGAATTATGGAATGGATGTGGAGAGAAAGAAAACTTAAGAAAATGATTTGCAGGAAAATGGATTGAGCTGAAGGTTATCATGTTAACTAAAATAAGCCAAATTCAAAAAAGACAAATACTCCATGTTTTCTCCCCTACTTGGATGTGTGTGTGTGTGTGTGTGTGTGTGTGTGTGTGTGTGTGTGTGTGTGTCTGTCTGTCTGTCTGTCTGTCTGTGAATCCACTGGTTTACTACCATTAATGCTTTCTTGGCTTGGTTGTGAGGTGCTGGAGAGAGCCCAAGCAGTTTCTTGTCTGGAGCTATAGTCCAAATCCACACTGAAATCTCCACACACTCCACATCCATCCCTGATGCTCTTTGACCAGGCGCTAAGCATTCTGGGAAGCACCTGAAAACTGTACAAATTGCCAGTTCCATCAGGAGTCCTACAACCTCCGTAACTCCACCCCACTTGTCCTCACAGCTCCAGCTTGCTGATTCCTTGTGTTCAAGTTAAGCCCTTTGTGATCTATACAGCAGCCTTCTCTCACAGCTGCAACAGTTCTGCATTTCATTTACACGTCTGTGTACTACGTTCCCCATCAAGGAACCTTTAAAATGATAAAACATTGTATCATCTACATTCTAGTTTAAGAAATGTTGAGCAATGGCCAAATGAGGCCTAGTTTGAGACGTGAGCATCCTCCTCTATCTGCACTCATGGTATTTCACCATTTTGACCATTTGATTGTTGTGCTATGAGAACAAAAGAATGCTTTTTAATATTCTGGGTGCCTAATACAGTGCTTGAAGCTTCTGCTTGTTTCCTTACTGCCTTTCCCAGACTAAATAAATATCCATATGAAAATGCTCATACTGTATCAAATAGAAAGAAATTTAGTGACTTTTTTTAGGTTACATCATAGTAAACATTACAAGGTAAGATTATTTCTTATTCAGAGATTTCTAGGCCTGTGCTGCCACACCCAAACTAGAAAGTTTTGGATGCAAATATTCAGTTTAGATTTTTCAGTGTTGGCACAGACAAGTCAGCCTTGTGTAAGCTTTCATATTTGATAATACTAGATGTGAGTCCAGACAGATGATCTCTGCGAGCCAAGAGGAGGGAAGGAAAGCCGGTGCAGAGTGGCAATGGCCACTACTAGTGAGCAGGAATGAGCTGGACAAGTGTGGAATGACATGCACCAACTATAACTTGCAGGCCAGTTCAGTCCAATGAACATTCCTCTCTCCATCCCCTAAGCATGCTGACTGCTAACCTTTGCCCTGTCTGCTGTATCCAGAATGCTATATGGTGGGAACTAGGGAATGAGCATTTTGGGTTTGACTTCTTCCACTGAGTGTTACATGTCCACATTTTCTCTATATTTTTTAAGGCTTCGTTGCTCATATATTTTTTTTTTTATTGCTGAGTGACTTTTCATTGACTCTATCTTGACTTTTTACCCTCTAATCTAGGAAGGACATCTTGGTTGATTTCACGATTTAGCCTTTATGATACTATAAATACTATGTTCAGCTTTTTGTAAGTCTTCAATCTCCTTATAATCACGAAGGAGTTTAATTTGGGAGTCTATAATACCAGTGTGTAAGGGAGTGCCGAGCATCCTTCAAGTAGGTCAACTTTCTTCACTGTGAATGATCCCAGCAGGGGTTTCTGCACTTCCACACCCTCACCAGCATCTGGAATGGCCAGTGTCCTAAATTCCGGCCCCTCTAATGGGTGTGTGGTGGTAGCATATGGTTTTAAATAAACATTTAGTTTAGAGTAACTACTGATTCCCAGTAAAGTTTCAAAGACAGTAAGCAGTGGCCCCACGTTGCCTTCATCTTTCTCTTGTTGCTTATTGGGTATTGCCCTGGTCCTTCAGTAAAATTAATCTGCTGTTCTGGTAAACTTCTGTCCCTCAATTCCACTTGTTTCAGGGTTCCCCTAGCACTCTTTTTCTGTTCCCAAATCCTTCCTAATATTTCAGTACATAGTGTTTTGTTTTCCTCTACTATGTGGCATTTTTGATATGTGGACAGTCACGAGGGGCACAGATTGGGTATCTCATTAAGCATCTTCCAACTTGGTTTCATCTAGTGGTTTTGTAATGGTGAAACTGGGGTCTTGTGTGTCTGGAGAGGACTACAAAGAGGAACAATAATATCATGTCATCTCAGGCTTTTTGCTGGGAGGTTACACTTGTCTGGTTTCTCCAACAACCTCACTCTATTGTCTCTTTCTCTTCTGCTGCTATCTAGAAGAAAGTCGTGAAGTTCAACCTATACTCTGGTGGGGATACAAGCAAGTTCCAGCAAGTAGTATCCACACACAAAAAAAGCTGAGTTTTACTATAAGAAAGGTTTTATCTCTCTTGTATTGCTCATGTGAATAACCATATAGTGTGGTACAGACTCAAATATGTTTTATTATTTAATACAAAATTCAATGGTTTGTTTTGTTGTTATAACTGTCTGGCTATTTAGAGCTGTTCCCATTGGCTCCTGGAAGCCTTCCCATGCTTCATCCTTTAGGTTTGAAGGTGTTTCTCAATTTTGGGAATTATAAAATGCTTGAGGATATTCCTGTATTTCTGTGCTGCAGTTCTAGAAACAAATACTTTTCCAGGGTATCCTGCTTTGTTTCGTTAGGAAATGGTATTCCAAAGTTAAGATCAGGACTCTGGAGGTGCTCACTGGTGCTGGGTGATACTGATTTCTCAGCAGACACAGAATGTGTCTCCTGCATTCCCAGTCACATGGCTCTATCTATGCAGTGTACATAACCATTCTAAAAGTGTCAATTAAATCGTAACACTAAAAGCAAAACATTAAAAAATCAAACATTTATATGAATACAACAAACACTAAATAAAATCATGTTATTTTTCTAGTCTTCTAGAAACGGACATTTGGATTCTCAATGCTTTGATAGTATATACAGTACAAAGAAAACTAAAACTGTGTTCCTGTAAGCAAAAACAAAAGGCCTTCCTTTTACACATGTCTAAAAGCAGAACTGTTTGGGTATAAGTGATGCACACCATTATCTTTGCAAACTCTCCCACTATAAGTATTTAGAAGTTCTTGATAATGTTCAGCCCAACAAAGTATCACACAGACCTTTAAACTGTCACCCATCCAAGGGTGACATGCCTATCATGCCTTCTCATTCTGGTGTGAATTTGGAATTCCTCTAAAGTGACAGATGAAGACAAGTAGCTATTGAGTCTATTGACTTATTTTGTGAGGATAGAGGTCTTCTCATATATCTACCTTTCTGAATGCTTCAAATTTAATCAATCTAGTATTGAACTGATTACTAGGTGATGTGTTCGGAAATTTTTAGTTTATATTTCCTATGAAAAATAACATCTTACTATTATATACCAAGTAATTCATGCCTTTAGTGCTTTTGAATGTTAACTTTACATCAGGTTTGTCTGGATACAATCACCTGTCTTTTGAAGCTCTCTTCAGTTTCTGTCTTGACGTCAGTATCATTCTTGCTCCTTTTCTCTAAATATGTCTTATCTATTTGGCTCTGTTTTGAGGTGGACCACACTCTTGATTTCTCAGAACACATCAGTGTAAGGGCAGAGGGATAAGCAGAAGACAAAGAAGCAAGTCATTTACACAATGAATGTCCATTCCTCATCCAGCTTGTCTGAGGCAGACCCTAGAGCATAATGACATTTGTCAGTTAGAGTCTGAACTGCTGCACTTCTGTGATGGTTTGAGTGAGAATGGCACCCATAGGCTCGTATATTTGAAACATTGGTTTCTAGTTACTGGACTCTTTAAGAAGGATTAAGAGGTATGGCCTTGTTGGAGGAGGTATGTCACTGGAGGTGACTTTTGAGGTTTCAAAAGCTCTTGTCAGACCCAATCTCACTGACTCTCTCTCAGCCTGCTGCCTTTAGATCAGGATGAAACTCTTAGTTACTGCCCCAGCACCATGCCTATGGGCCTACCACTATGTTTCTCACAATTATGATCATGGACTAACCCTCTGAAACTGTAAGTAAGGCCCCAATTAAATTCTTTCTTCTATAAGTTGCCTTGGTTATGGTGTCTCACCATAGCAATAGAAAAGTAAGACACCATCAGTAATTAAGATCCAGCCAAACTATGCAGAATGAGATAAGCATGTGCCCTGAGAGCTAGTGGCAGTGGATACAATGACAGATACCTGCTCTGACCCCATTTCATTTGGAAATGGACATGGTGGGAACACAGTTGGAACTCAAGTCTGAACCAATCAATAACATTGATCTCTGAATCTTCTTGTGACTGACATGAGTAAAAGTCACAAAACATCAGTGTGCCGGTACCTTTTTTTGTCTAAGTTCATGCCAATGATAAAAATGTATCTACTAGCCAGAGAGCCCTCAAGTGAAACTTAGCCCAGAACTCTGAGCTAGAACCATGAATACAGATCCAGTACTTAGTGTGACATCTGTTTGAACCCGTGTGTGGACAGGTCAGTAAGCATCCCAAGGGAAATAAGCATAACTGAGTGATTGAAAGTCGCACTGTCACAAGGGAGGCTCCTGGACATTGTCGAGAGGACATATCCATCCCAATGTATGCTCTGGATGCTGGGTGGCATGGCCAGGCCCAGCCATGGAATTCCTGAAGAAGCCATTTCAAAACATGGGTCTTCCTAGGCAGGAAGCACAGATAGCAGGCTTTGGGCCGAAGTGTTCTGCAGAGAGTGACTTTCAATCAGAGGATTGCACCTTGGAAGGAAATGGATGCTTCTGCTGCAGGTGCGTGAGATCTTCCTTTTGGTCTGATTTTCAGCTGATTACATGGGTGCATTTAAATTTTTAAAAATCGCTTTTTTATTTATCCTCGCTGGAATTTGCAGGTGTTCTTGGATTGTTGATTTTATGTCTTTTATGAATTTCAAAATTTTCTACACTTTTATTGTTGCTTCTATCTCATTTTATTTGGGCTCTTTAACTCTATGTATGTATATATATTCCATATATATGTACATACACAATATATATACATACATATGTGTGTACACATATACATTCTGCTGCGTTCATGTCCATTTCTCCTATTCTTTGGCTTTCCAGTGTTGTGTTTCATTCTATCTTCTAGTTCACTAACTTTCCCATCAGAGCTCTTAAATTTCGGCTGTGATTACCCTTTCAGAATCTACTGTTCAGTGGGTGTCTATTGTTCATATTATATAGTGTATCTTGCCTTTCCATTGTTTGAACACTACAGGCATAACATCTGGCACTGATACAACAGCTGTATTATCTAGATGCTCTAGGAAGCCATAATTTCTGTTTCTCTTTTCTTGATCCTGGGGTTGAGTTTATATTTTTGTGCACTCTGTATTTGTACATTTTCTATTGACCCCAGATATTAAATATGAAAATCTGTGATCATTGAGAGCTAAACAACAGCATACAGGAAACAATTTGTCTTGGGTAATGAGTCACAGAAGCCTAGCAATCCTGGATCCACTTATTTGGCTATAGAACTGACATGATTTGCTATGGGCCCCAGGTCTCAAATAGGGGACAGTCTCGAGATGACACTCTGGTGCTCTATAGACTCATCTCATCCTTAAAGCTGTAGGACTGTCAAGACAAGTTAACCTGTAGCTTTCTCAGATGATTCATCAGAACCACTGATGTAGAAAACTGGGCTCATATGAACATCTGACAGTTTTCTTCCTATGAATCTGGTCACTGAAATCTTCAATATAGACACATATAGTTAAAATGAAGTTATACTGTGGTGATGTATTGTGTCCCCAAATATACCATGTCTCCCAATAAAATAAAACTTGCCTGGAGATCAGAGGAAAAAGCTAGACATTATGTAGAAGTCAGACAATAATAGCACACACCTTTAATCCTACCTCTTGGCAGGCAGGAATCTGACTGGATCTCTGTGAGTTCAAGGCCACACTGGGAACAGAGCCAGGCTTGGTGGCACATGCCTTAAATTCCAACACTACTTAACCGTTGAGGTCTAGAGGTCTGTACAGACAGACAGGAAGTGACAGAGCTGGCCAGGAAGAGAAAGTGATGTAGCTGGACAGAGAGAGCAAATCAGATGGCAGAACAGCAAGGTATATAGGCATGGGTAGACAGGAAATAGCTCACTTTTGGAAGCTGCAGAGTTGGTGAGGTAAGGTTAGCTGTGGCTTTCCCTATTTCCCTGATCTCTCAGGTTTTCACCCCTATACCTGGCTCCATGTTTTTTGAATAAGACTATTTAGAAATTTATCTACATTATACCACATAAAATGATGATATCTCCATGAGCCAAAGAGTATTTATAAATCATTAAAAAAATTGTATCTTTAGATACAAGTTAGTCTGTTATCTCTTGTGCCATTATAATCTCAAAAGTGCCATGATTAACCAATTTTTCCTCTTATTACATATTTTTTGACACAGAATATCATTTTGTTGTTGAAGAAGGCCTCAAACTCATACCCTCCTGTCTCTGCTCCTGAAGTTGGGGATATGGGCATGAGCTGGCCTATGTGGACACTTAGGAGAGATATTATCTCTGGTCTTATCACTTCAATACTGAGTACTTAAAATTGTGTATGTAATTCCATTTCTGCATATTTTCTTCTTTCTGAATCACTGCTTTCATATGTGCTACTGTGTAAAGTAAAACCACCAGCAATGAGGTCACCAGATACGTCTTTCAAAGTGTGCTACTAGTTTAGGCCTATAGCCAAGTGTTTAGGTTAAGGTAGACATTCAAGGAACTGTTTTACATCTGACTGAAATACATGATTGCTTCTTTAGGTAAAGCAGATGTTCAGTTAACATACTTATTTGGCAAATAATGAATGCAAATATAAAGGCCTCCTTAAGCTGCAGTTTTACTTTTCTACACTTTGAGTTACTTAGGTCAACCTGAGGCTGAAAATACTGCAAAGTACATCCCAGAAGTGAATACTTCATTTGTTTTACATTGTGAGCAGGTCTGAGGGTGTTAATGAAACCTCATGGTATCTGCCTCTGTCTAGCCTTCCAGCTTCTGGGAAAGTCAGTAGAGATCTAAGAGAGTGAATGGCCATTGTACTTCACCCAACAGTTAATGGATCACTCTGAGAATATGATCAAGCTTGAGTCCTAGAAAAATAGCACAGGACTTCACAGGATGCTTATTCTTTAACACAAATGAAAAGGCCATGATTAAGTCATGAAAGATTTCATTTCATGAATAGGATTTGATCTCTGTATTTCATTACAACTCAGTGAATCCAAGCATTTTATTTTTGATGTTGTTCATTCAAAACAAATAGCTACCTATTACAAGGCCATACGTTTCAAGCTTGATAATCAATTACCTGTATGTTTATAGCAACTCAGTGTAAAACTTCAGTGTGTCCTCTAAAAATGTCAAAGTAACACACAAAGATTTGTTGTCACTCATTTTAATGATTGCACTGTCAGAAATTTTCATCTGATTATAATTGAGTTGAGAAGTTAAGGTGTGTCAATGAATAAAAACAAAAATGAAGCCAAGCATGGTGGGACATACTTTTAATCCCAACAGTAGAGAGCAGAGACAGCCCAGTCTTTCTGACCAGCCTGTTCTATGGGGGCTCACAGTGAGTGTCTGTCTCTAAAACAAACAAAATAGCAGAACAAGAACCAAAAACAAGGCCCCTTCCAGGATTTCTATTAGAAGAGGACCACAGGTGGGAAGGACCAAGAAAGATCTTAAGGGAGGGAGAGAGCAGAACACAGGTGACTTGACAGGAGGAAAAACAATTAATGGGGAGGGAAGTTTAGGACGGGAGAGGGATGAGAAGGCAGAGCAGAGGAGGGGGTGGAGGGAAGGAAAACCAACACTAAGGATATCTGAAAAAGCCACATGGAAATCTACTATTTTATTAGCTGCCTCTATGTTTTTTGTTCATTTAAATGATTTTAATTGAAGTTGCTCTATACAGGAGATAATGCTGCTCCTCCCAGAAGCCATAGATTGCAAAATGACAAGCACAGTGCCTTCAGAGCTTGTTTGGAGGTTCTAGGAGGTGAGCACAACTATCCATATACTCTTGACTGAAGAAAGGATTCTACAGATATACTTGATCATCCATTTTCATTGATGTTCTATCTATAATAGCCAAAAAAAAAAATGGAAACAGCATAGGCATCCATCAACTGGTGAACTGATAATGAAAATGTGATACATTTCACAGAGTGGAATAATATTTGGCTGTGAAAAAACAAAATTGTGATATCTGCAGGTAAATTGATGGAGTTTGAAAAATATCATCCTGAAAGAGATAACCCAGACACCAAAAGACAAAAATTGTATGTTTTCTCTTATATGTAGATGTTAGCTTTTAAGCCTTTGATATTCTTGCTACAATCCATATAACCACAGAGTTTAGATATTAAGTAGGGATGATTAAGATCTTAGTTGGGTTTTTAGTACTGTGAAGAGACACCATTACCATGACAACTCTTATAAAAAATACATTTAATTGAAGTGGCTTGCCCACTTATAGTCTCAGAGGTTCAGTCCATTATCATCATGACAGGAAGCATGGCAGGATGCAGGCAGATATAGTGCTAGCTACATCTTGACCAGAAGGCAGAAGGAAGTTGATTGATACACTGGGCACTCTCCTGAGCATAGGAATCCTCAAAGCCCACCCTCACAGTAACACAATTCCTCCAACAAGGCTATTGTTAATATTCTGATCCACCCCTTGAAATCCCGTCCTTGGGGCTGCCCTGTATCCTGATATAAAGGAAAAACCCCTTCCCTTCCTCTCTCTCTTCACTCCCACAAGGTGTACACCCCTCGACCCTTCTTTCTTTCTCTCTCTCTTTATCTCTCTTCTATCCCTCTTTCCTATCTTCTCTTTGTCTCTCTATTATAATAAACCATTTCTGCATGGATGCAACAGCTGGTTGTGAATGTCCACCTGCCACCCCACTGCCATGTCCACGTGGCGAGGGTTGCTCACCAGCTCACTACTGCATCTGCCCAGCATGCCAGCATGATTCCCTGCACACGTGGGATACCCTCAGGGTCCTCCATGTATAATTCATAACATTGGTGCCCAACGTTGCCAGGCAATCCCACTGCTTTCTCCCACCCACCAGCAGTCTGAGGAGCTCTGGGATCCTGTACTACCTTCCATTTTTCTGGCTGGAGTACCACTGGGGACTCTTCACCCTTACAGATCGGTAAGATTCCTCCCTCCCTTTCTGGCCGTTTTCCCACAGGTGAGGATTCGTCTCATTTCAATTGCTGGTACCATGTCTTTTGGGCTTTAAGCCCCTCAGCCCCTTCCCTATGCAACAGCATATGGAGACAGCCTGTACCCACTCATCCACGGCCCATAGCCTTTGTTACGATGGTCCATTGGCTATCTTGAACCATTATCATTGGCCCTCGCTGACCCTCTGGGACGCTGGAGGTCAGTCTGACGGGCCTTATACCTCATTGTGGAAAAATGCGTCTATCCCTTCCCAGCTCCTTCCTCATTGCCGCCCGCGCTCCCCGCCCCTCATGCTCCTCCAGTCTCTGATAAGCAATTACATCATCACCAGTCGCCAGGTTTCTTTCCATGGCATGTACACCCTTTAAAATTACCTGCCAGGCAAAGTTCATTCTCTTTGCCTGTCTCTTGCTTCTAATTACTCTCCTTATCTGTAATTCTATCTCTTAAATCTTTTCTCTCTGCCACTTAGGTCTATTGCCAGGACCCCTGTTCTATGCGTGGGACTTTGGTGCGCAGCCCTGAGCCCCACCCCACTGGCTGCTCTGCCACCACTTGGAGCCAAGCCCCTCCCTCCCCTTCCGGCAGCCTGTGGACTAGCCACAGAAATGTGTTTCTGACACTGCCACTGCTGCTGCAGCTCACGCTGCGGGGCTACAGCTGCTCCCATCATGCAGCGGGGGTGGGGGGGTGGGGGGAGTGGGGAGAGGGGGGGTGGGGAGTGGGGGGGTGGAGGGGAGGGAGGTGGGGGGGAGGGGGGTGGGGGGTGGGGGGGGAGGGGTGTCCTTTCTCTCTCCCACTCAGCTTCACTGCTATTCCGTTTCTCTGGTGTCTCTGAGCTCCAATTCATTAACCATAAAAGTTTCCCAGAAAAAAAAAACTTTTCTCCTTTCACAAAGTCGATTCTCTATGTGCAAATGGAAATATATGATTAATGTGGCTATCTATATTTCTTTCTGGCTAACTTTTAAGTACTTCACATTATATGTTTCTTATCTGTTCAGTTTATTTTGGAGGAAAAACCCACATAAACACGTGGTCAGGCACCGTATTTGATAGGGGCAATCATGTGGCCAGACGGCGCCATCTTAAATACGGGCAATCACGTGGTCAAACCACCATCTTAAATAAGGTCAAAACGGACAGGTTATATGCCCTCACCACCATCTTTATTAAGGGCACCGGGAAGTCACTTCCTGAATCAAGTTATGGGTAGGGCGTGGCCTGGCATTTAGGTGGGGCCTGGAGACATATGTGCTCCCCTCCAGGGCATCAGTGGAACCACATGTAGGCAGTATTGTTATACTAAGATTTTAAATTTCAGATTTTAACATTAATACAATTCTGATACATTTTGTGTCACAAGCTCAGGGTTTTAAAAGGATTTAAAATTTCCCTTGATTACTCATTACCTGCTTTTCTACCATTTGGATTTCAGCACTGATTGATAATACTAATTTATCTAAAACATTTTTTTTCCCTCACCTGTCTATTCCCGAGAATGGTATTTCTCTCCCTCCTGGTCTTCCATTCTCAATTACTAAGATCATGGGCCAAGAGGTTCCAAATAAATTCATAAAATTTTAACTCTTGTTCATGAAATTTTAACTCTTGTTTCTAGTCTATATATTTCAGTAGACTGGCAGAAACATCAAAGCAGCAGTTGTGGACCACAGCCTGCAGCACTTTCCCTGCTATGGATGCCAGCAGAGACTCTTATCTATGTGATGTGGACCAGCCCAGCCAAACATAATTGTTCCCTGCCTCTACGGCTAGGTCAGATGACCACATGCCTGGATTCCCTCCTTACCTTTAACTAGCCAGAGTTCTGACCACCTGCGCCCTGTTTCAGCTTGAAACAGCTATAGAGAACATATCATCCTGTGCTCCCTATTCCCAGGACTGGCTAGAGGGCTAGGTTATGGATGAAAACCCTGCATAGAGGGGACATAGGGGACAAATTGGCTATCTAATGCCCACTGACATACCAGGATAGTAGACCCAATATTATCAATTGATATTTATTAATTAAAATGATTCTGCAATAAGATATTTGACCTTTTTTGCAGAACAAAGGAGGTATTATTTAATGTTAAAAAATTATTTCTACATAAATCATTCAGGATGGAATTTCTGGTCCACCAAGAGCATCTTTTTCCTTTGAGGGTCCTTTTCTCAGAGTTGTGCCATACCCTGACTCACAAGTCCCTTTTCTCCTGTTCCCATTCGGCCTTGGGATCTTTCCCGTCACTCTTCTTTGCCTTCTCAGGAGACAGCTTAAGAAATAATTACTTCTATATAAATCATTCAGGATTATAATTTGGCTGTATTCAAAGATCAGCCCCCCTGTCCTTGCTAACTTCATTAAGCTGTAACTAACTGGGAAACCTGTATATTCAGATTTAAGTCATACATATGCTCTCAAAGTTATAAATATGGGGTTGGGGATTTAGCTCAGTGGTAGAGTGCTTGCCTAGCAAGTGCAAGGTCCTGGGTTCGGTTCTCAGCTCTGAAAAAAAAAAAGTTATAAATACATCTAACAGATTTTGTTACCCCAGTCCTCAAACTCCTGTAGAGATCTGAGAATATGACATTTAATATAAAAGCTTTTGATGACAGAGAGACATGTCAGCTCCTGGCAGCATCCTGTATCTCCTCCAAGAAGATGGATGGCCGCAGAAGAACTTCCACTCAGAAGCTTATGGCAAGGCTGGTCATGCAGCAAAAAGCTGAGATCCTGTCCAGACTGTGAATATGAGGAGGAATAGGGATAGATTGTCCTCTCTGCCAAGACAGGTAGGATGACCTCCCCAAATTTCTACTTCACAGAAAAAATCTGTCAGATGTTCTGGGCCTATCAGCTGAACAAGTGCTCCCTTTGGGGCTTTTGTCCCCCAAGGACCATGAAAAGACTTGGAATTGCTGCCTGGGTAGCTGGAAAGCTGTCTCACTTCTTCTTAAGTTTATCTTTCTTGGATCTGATGATGTTTAATGACTAGGGTATCAGTTTAGCAGCCCCAGACTTCATGATACAGGGTAGACTGGTTTCAGATATAAATCCAGAGGTTCAAAGTTTTAACAAATGGTTCTTAAGATTTTTAATCCTTTTGCCATGATGTAAATCCATTCCAGCTGTCTCACAAATACCTACCTACAAGTTCCTGGGAAAAGTTCTGCTACTGTATCAAGAAATCTAACAATGTCTAGAGCCCATTTCTGACCCCACATATTTTTCAAGTGTATTTTGCAGATTCACTGTTCCTGCCTGACCTCCAGAGGAATAGCAGATGCCATGGCTCCTGCACTCCTGATTTGGCATGCCATTTTCCCCAAGCTCCTGGAACACCACTGCTGCAACCTGCCTTCTCAGCTCCCTCAAGGATCAGATGCACCTGAGATCTACTGCCATGCGTGACTCCAGGTTACCCCCTTCCCATTTCCCCTTTGTCAGCTTGGAGCCGTCTCAGAATTCAGCAGCCTTGTTCCTCTACTTGCTTCCATAAATCACCTCTTATTATAATAATCAAAATGGAAGAATATTAATATTCTGATCAGCCCCTTGAAATCCTACATCTTGGGGCCACCCTGCGTACTGACATAAAAGCCTCATTTTAAGGAAGCTCTCCTCACCTTTCTCTCTCTCTCTCTCTCTCTCTCTCTCTCTCTCTCTCTCTCTCTCTCTCTCTCTCTTTCCATTCCCATGAGGTGTGCATACTTCTGCTTTCTCTCCCTTCTCTTTCTTCCTTGTCTCCCTCTTTCCTATCTTTCTCTTCATCTCTCTATTACAATACACTCTCCATGTGGATGCAGTGCCTGGGTGTGAATGACTTTCCATGTGCCGCTGCCCCACTGCATCTGCCCAGCATGTTTTCCCTCATGTGTGGGATACCCTGGGATACCCTGGCCTGTCCAGCTGGGTTATGCAAATTCATAACACCTGGTCCTTTCACTGCCATGATCCCTATCATGATGGCAATGAACTGAAACTCTGAAACTGCAAGTGAGCAAGCCATACCAATGAAATGTGTTTTGTTGTTGTTGTTTTTTATGAGTTGCCATGGTCATGGTGTCTCTTTACAGCAATAAAAAACAGAACTAAGATAGAAGTTGGTACTGGGACTAGGGTATTGTTGTGATAGGCCAGACCATGTGTTTGGAGGAATTTGGACTTTGGTACTTTAGGTTATGAAAGCAGTGGAATGCTTTAAGCACTGCTTAATTCAAGATATTAGTCAGAACATGGAAGACAGTGGTTTTGAATGTGATTTGACAATCTGTGGAGGGCTTGTTCTCGAGGTTACAGAGTAGAAGAATGTTAGGATGTGGCCCAGAGACTAGTCTTGTGATATTTTGGTGAAGAAAGTGACTGCTTTTGCCCTTGTCTGAAGAGTCTGCCTGAGGCTAAATTGAAGAGTTTTGGATTAATTCCATTGGCAGAAGAAATCTCTAATCTCCACAGACTCTGTCATATGTATATTAGTGGTAACTCTAATGAAGACTTATAATGAAAAGCAGCAAGCTGAGCAGGGTAAATTACAAAATGTAAATTTTGAGGAGAAAAATAGCACTGGGAAGTAGAATACAGATAAGTCCTGTGTTCAAGGAAATAAACAGATTTAAAAATGGAATAAAGAGAGTGGTAAACTCAGGGCAAGACCCCACCCAGCTAAGTTTCCAACTTGTGGGAAGAAATTAGAGAAAAGCTTAGAGCTGGGTGTGGTGGGACACACCTTTAATCCCAGCACTGGGAAGACAGAGGCTGTTGGATCTCTGAGTTTGAGGCCAGCCTGGTCTAGAGATCCAGTTTCAGGACAGCCAAGCTTAGGCAGTAAAAGACAGAAAACTGGTGAAGGTGTAATTGAATAAGGAGGCCATGCTCCAACCCCAGCAAGCAGCAAAACTTGCAGCTTTGGCCATGTGGTTCTGGCTTTAGAGTTAAGGATAGAAGAAATGAGTTACAGAATAAAGCCACTGAGGCCAGGCATGTGTCAGGGGTGTCCCTGAATGGAGGCCTCATAGAGAGGCCATTGCATGAAGCTGTGAAGTTAAAGCCTGGATTGCCTTGGAGATCCCAAGATATTAGAGATGCCAGAGTTGTGGGATACCTGCCAAGGAGAGCTGCTAACAGGGAGTGGAACCAGTCCAAGAGAAAGAAGTGTGTTGTAGTCAAACCTGAATGGAATTGGAGATCTGAAGAGCACTGTGACATCAGACATGGAAATGCAGTGTTTGGAGTTTGTCCAGCTGGTTTTTGGTCTTGCTTTGGCTCACAGTATTTCCTCACTATGCTCCCTTCCCTACATTTTGGAATGGTAATGTATATGCTGTGCTTTATATGTTGGAAGTATGTGATTTGTTTTTTGATTTTGATTTTACAGGGGATTACAATTAAGAGATTACATGAGATTCAGAAGGTACTGTGGACTTTGGACTTTGAAACAAGTTTGGGATTGTTATTGACTATGAGGACTTGTGAAGTTGTACTAAATGCATTTTGCATTATGATACTGTAACAAGCTTATGTGGACCAGGGAGAGGAATGTGGTAGTTTGGATGTAATTGACCCCCATAATCTCATAGGGAGTAGTACTATTAGGATGTGTGGCTTTGTTGGAGTTGGTATAGCTGTTAGCATTTAGGCATCTGTGTTGGCCTGCCCTTAGGGTCCTGACAGGACATACCTCAGCTGCAGCCACTAACATTACCTACTGTGCACATTCCGTATCTTTCCTTATAAAAGGCGGGTCTTGTACAACTCCCATCTCTCTCTCTCTCTCTTTTTCTCTTTCCCTTCCTCGTCCCCAGGAACTGGTCCCTGTCCTCTTCTCTGCCCCTTTTCTTTCCCCTTCACCTCAATAAACCTCCTATGTGGGCCCTGTTGCATGGTGTGACTCCTTCCCACTGTTTTTAAAATACAACATCAGGCAGATGCCATAACAGGCTGCTCAGTCTTCTCTCAGAGATCAGGCCTCAATTTCTTTTTCCTGAGACTTGAGCAAGCAGTTTCTGGGAGGGCCATGAACAAAAGACATAGTTCTTTCAGTAGCTCCCTTTCTGCATGTACTCTGACTGCTCAAGGTTCAGCCAATTGTTTATTGTCTGAGATCCCTCACCAATTTAGAGCTATGTGCATGAGTCAATATGAAAGCCTGGGCCACTGAGTCAGATCCCACAGGCAGTAAGTGCTAGGCCAGCCAGCCTCCATGGCAGCTCAAGGACAGAACCTGTGCCACTGAGTCAGCCCCCACAGTCATTATGTGATAGGCCAGCCAGCCTCCATAGCAGCTCAAAGACAAAGCCTGGGGCTTGTCCAGGCCTGCCCAAAAAAATGGATAATTGTAAACTCTAACTGACCCTAGCCAAATAAAAGTTACTAACATAATTGCCACTCACATAAACCAATCCTGAGTCTGTTCCTAAGTAGTCTGTAGGCCCCAAGCCCCCTTTGCTTTAAAAACCCTGCCCCATTGCAACTTGGGGTCTCTCCTGATCTGCTGTTGCACCAGACAGATGGAGAATCCCACATTAACTCGCAATAAAAAGACTCTTTCTTTGGCATTGGATTTGGTCTCTTGGTGGTCTTTGGCCAACTCTGGGTTCAACAGCAGCATGCTGACAGATGTGCTGGCTACATCTTAACCAGAAGGCAGCAGGAAGTTGACTGTCACACCGGGTGATATCTTGAGCATAGGAATCCTCAAATCCCCCCCCCCCAGTGACATATTTCCTCCAACAAGGCCATACCCACTCCAACAAAGCCACACCTCCTAACAGTGCCAATCCGTATGAGATTATGGGGACCAATTTCACTCAAATTACCACAATGGGGCAGAGGAGGATATCTGAAGGGAAAGAAAAATAGAATATATAATATGGAGAGACAAGGAAGAGATTGGAGTCGGGGATTAATTTGGGAGGAGGTTGGAAAAGAAAGGCAAGAGATGGCATATGGAGAGGGACAGCTAACACTAAGGGCCATTTGAGGGGCCATATGGAAAGCTACTATTGTAGAACCTTTATAAATATATGTATACATGAAAGGATTCTAAATGGAGTTACTAAATAACAGGGGAGCCAATGCCCAACGAAGACATCTTTCTCACCAAGTGAAATTTCCAGTGCCAGGAATGGGTTACATTTAGTACAGTCATTGGCCAAAGGGGCCTCATAGAAACTCACAACTATCTTAGTCTACTGGTTATTCTCCACAAAATGATGGTAAGATGCTATTGTGAAAGACGACACTTATAAACCTCATTGAACACAGAGAAGTTGAACTGGTGAGTAGGCACCATCCCTCATGACTCATGTTCAAGGTACTGGAAGATATCCTGCATGTTGCCAGAAGAGAAAGATAGCCATCAACCTAGCTATAAACCCTACACTCTACAACAGTGACCTGCCTGCAAGATATGCTGCTGCAGTAGTGGCACAAACAACGGGGGAGTAACCAACTACTCCCACTTGGATTTAAGGCCCACTCCATGGGGTGGAAATGCCTGACACTGCTCAGGTGGCCAAGAAACTGAGACTGGATAGGCTATGGGCCTAGGGGAAAGCCAAATACTATTGTTCTGCTAAAGGAACACAACAATAAAATGACTCCTAATGATATTCTGCTATACCCATAAGTCAGTGTCTCACTCAGACATTGTCAGGGAAGCTTCCTCTTTCAGTATGTGGGAACTAACACAGAGAACTATAACTGGATAGTATCCAGGGAGTGAAAGACTTTGGAACACTCAGTTCCAAATTGGACTCTTCTTCAAATTCTTTTTCTCGGGGCTCTGGGGACTAAGCAGAAGAGGAGGCTGAAAGATTCTAGGACCCAGATGGGAAGGATAACTCGAAGGAAACAGTGCCTTCCATACATAACAGGACTGATGCACATATGAACTCAAGGACTGGTAGTACACAGGGCCTGCAAAAGTTAAAGCTAGACAGTGTTCAAGGGTCCCAATTCCAAGAAGCTATCTGCAATTTACATCCAAATTGCAAGGGAAAAAATAGTTCTCTCCAGTGAAGTCTGGCTGGGTATAATAACCACACTTAAGGACAGGGCCCATGCCCAGCAGCTAAGACAAAATGAGCTCAAAGTATTTTTGCAGACTTTTTGTCTCATATTGCTCTGTTTGGGCATTTTTTGTCTTATTGGTGTTTTGCTTATATATTATAGTTTCTGATTTAGTGGGTTTAAAAAAATTTTTATTCTCATTTTGTTTTTTTTCTGTTTATTTGATTTCTAAAGATATATATAAAGAGAGAGAAAGAAGGGGCATGGAGTTGGTTGGGTGGGGAGATGGGGACGATCTTGGAGGAGCTGGCAGATGGGAAAGCATGATCAGAATATATTGTATAAAATGATTCTTTAAAAAAAAGTACAGTGCCAAGTGTGTGATACTGCCCCTTGCTTATTAGTCAGGGGTTTTCTGGAGACTGCCCAAACAAAACAAGTGACTGTTATTGTTCTTTGTTGCCCACCAGAACTCAATGGTAAGACCCTGTTGCTGGAGATAACACACACTTTGGCTATAGGGTATGAAGAAATCAAGTCAGTACTGATCAAGAAGTTTCCTCCCTGCTGGCTAGAGTTCATAGTACTGGAAAATGGCATGAGAGTTGCTTGAGAGAAAAGTCATCAACAACCTTATCCGGCTGTAAACCCTGTGAATTACAATAATGATTGGCGTGTGCCAGGATATGCTGTGGTGTAGTAATGGATGACTGTTATGGGGTTAAACAACTACTTCCTAATTGGATTGAAAGCCTCCTCCACAGCAGACAATGCATGCCACATATTACAAATCTAGCCGAGAACCCATGGTTGGGGAGCTCACAGGCCAGAGGTGAAAGAACCTATTGCTATTATTACTTTGCTAAATGGACATACTATCACAAACTATTCTCTAGATTTGCATCTCTATTGTCATAGATGAGTACAATGCTCAGTCCTCATCAGAGAAGTTTATTTGTGCAGTTAAAAACTCATAACTGATCAAAATGTAGAGAATACAGGTCAACAGAGGGCTCAGTCAAAAATGGGGCATCTATATCACACCTCTTTCCAAGGTCCAGGAGCGGAGGTGGAAGAGGGTGAAGAAATACTATAATGGGCAGAGGTCAGGGAGGACCAGAACAAAATAGTGTTTTCTTGATGTGAAAAGACAAACAACTGAACCGGAACTGTGGTTGTTGCACAAGATCAAGCCAGTCAACATTCTAGCATTAAGGTGGTCAGAGGCCCCACATATCTGCACCCCTAATTGAGGAACTGTGGACAGTTAATGATTTATTGAGTAGAGTCTATTTTCTTTTTCTTTCTTTCTTTCTTTCTTTCTTTCTTTCTTTCTTTCTTTCTTTCTTTCTTTCTTTCTGTTTTTTGTTTTTTTTTTATTTTTTGAGACAGGGTTTCTCTGTTTAGTTTTGGTGCCTGTCCTGGATCTTGCTCTGTAGACCAGGCTGGCCTTGAACTCACAGAGATCTGCCTGGCTCTGCCTCCCAAGTACTGGGATGAAAGGTGTGTGCCACTGCCGCCCAGCTCTGAGTCTGTTTTCTTTAAGGGTGTGGTGCCAAGTAGGTTGACTATCCCTTTAGATGGCTCCATACACATGAATATATGAGCAACACAAACTGAATTCAGTGGCTTATTTGGGAGGGGTTCTTTAAGAGTTGGGAGAGGTGGAGAGGTGGGGTAGATCTGAGAGGAATTAGGGGAAAGGGGTTGAGGGTAGATATGATCAGAATACATTGTATGCAATTCTCAAAGAACTCATAGAAATGTATTGTTTTATAAAAGAGGGTGGGTAAGAATGCTCTAGAAAAAGCCTCTGATAGAGGCAAAGAGGAGACAAGAGACTGGACATAAGTGGACCGAGTAGGATAACAGGATAACTTTGGAACTCAGAACAAAAACAAGTGACTCCCCAAGAGTCCAGAAGGAATGTGAGAGTGCCAGGTTAGTTATGACTCAGGTGCTTCAGTGTCGGCAACATTGTTCAGTTACAGCGAGACATCACCCATCCCTCTTGAATTCTCTCTGTGCAGGAAAAGATCAGTGATTCATCGGTGACCAATTGACAGAGGAGCCAATATTGTAGATGCTTTCAAATAAAAAACACAACTCTTTATTGTCCATTTGAAAATCTTTATCTTCCCATCCACCACTTTCCCACCACTGATCCCTTTGGATAAGCTCATGCTAAGGAAGGTGTTATCTAAGGGTCAAGTATGTGCACATCAGGGAAAGTGAGGAAGCATTATGCGGCTGGAGTTCCCAAGGAAAGAAAGCTGTGCAACCTGTTAGGTTTGGGCTAAGAGCCCAGTTCAGTAATAAAATCAGTAACAGCCTTTTGTGAAAAGCTGCACACCAAGGAGAGAATGATTTCCTTTTGGACAAGGTACTTAATCCAAAGATGAACCTGTGAAGAGAAAGGAGAAAGAAAACACAGGATCTTGTTCTTCGGTATCAGTTCTTTGGCTGAGTTGGGCAGTCCTACAGCACACACTTTTTCTAGAAACACAGAGGCCCTCCACTGGAGACAATGCGGTAATTCTGATTTCATCGAAGAGAAGACCTTTGGGAGGCAACAGATCTCTTCTCAATCCAGTACGGCTTTGGGACACTGGAATACTTACTGTATAATTTTTGGAAAGAGCACAAAATGCATGCATCCCACTTAGTTCTTAATAATTAAGAACAATCTGGCAGCTATGAATTATTTAAAATTCAAAAATCTGCCTCTTCTTTGTAGTTTAATTCTAGAAAAATACATTAAGTGTTTTCTAAAATACTATTTAAAAAAAGTAACCAAGCATGAACGGTTAAGTAATAAAGGGAAAGGAACAAACCAGTTGTTATTATAAAAAGAAAACATTAAATAATAGTGCCCTCACTGACAGGCAGAGAGAGGATCATTTTAATTTTTGTAAACATATTTTAAAGTTGAGAAATTAACCATTTCCTTCATAATTACAAAGTGCTTTGGAAAAAAAAATGGCCAAGTCAGTATAAATGTCTGACAGCTACTTAAAAAGCTTAGGTTGTGCCGGAGCATTGGTGGCACACATCTTTAATCCCAGCACTTGGGAGGCAGAGCCAGGTGGATCTCTGTGAGTTTGAGGCCAGCCTGGTCTACAGAGCAAGATCCAGGACAGGCATCAAAACTACACAGAGAAACCCTGTCTTGAAAAACAAAAAACAAAAAACAAAAACAAAAACAAAAAAAAGCTTAGGTTGTAAAATCTCTAGGCAAACTCATAATTCTAATGTAAATAAAGGTAGAAAGTTGTGGAAAGTGCCATGGCTAGTGTTAATCATCAAGTTGACAGAATCTAGAATCAGCTGGGTGATGGGCCTATAGGAATGCCTGGGAGGAATTGTCTTGGTTGGTTAACTGTAGGCAGGGCTGCTTCCTGGACAGAGGACCCAGAACTGTAGGAAAGCCAGCTAAGCACCAGCTAAGCACTTTGCTTCTTAACTGTGGATGCAACATGCCCAGCTGTTCCGAGTGTCTCACCCTGATTTCCCAACTTCCTAGAGAGACTGCTCTAGAGCTGTGAGCTGTAATAAGCCCTTTCTCTTTTAAATTGTTCTCACCAACTTATTTTAGTACTTGGTGATACAGAAAAGGAAACCACAATGGATGGATATTCTTAAAATACCACAGTGACTGTTGAGGACTTTTCAGTTCAGTTTTTTAAAGACTATTAAGTGTCAGGTGTAGAAAGTAAAACTCCAGACTTCTTATAGACACTTTTTATACAGAAGAAGAAATATTACCAGAGGGATTAGCTTTTAACTTTGAAAAACCCTTTAATAAGATTGTGATAAAACATTGAAATTTCATATGTGGCTTAGAAATGTGAATAAAAACAGAGAGAACATGCAGTAGACAATAGTTTTAGTTACCTCTATGGAAATCTGTGGCTCCTGCTTCTCATTTGCCAGGAAACCATCCAAGTCTGCTGGTGTGACCAGGCTGAGCACCCAAGGAACAGCCATTACAACAGGGCACACAGAATCTGATTTCATCCCGACCTTTCCTGTCTGGGTGAAGATATGGACCCACTGACATCACAGAAGAAATGACTTTAACGGTCTTGAAAATTGAGGGCATTTTAAGAAAATGAACCCAATTCTCAGAGTCAACCACTCACCTAATAAATTCGGGATATCACTTTTAAGTCAGATCTAAAATCAAGCCGTTGCCTTCCACCAGAAGGGTTCTAAGGTCAAGTTCATAAATCCTCTCTCCCAAAAAATAATTTCAAATCATAGGTTTCTAGAAATGTCAAAGTTTAAGAACATGTCTTCCAACATATTAATTGAAAATGAACTGTGATTGGAACAAAGGTTACTATGGGAATCTGGGGAAAGTGAAGGAATTACAAAGAAGCTGTTGCTATGGAATTAAGGATGATGCTTGAATATTGATGAACCACAGACAATGGAAACCATTGGCTGAGCCTGGCAAAAGGCACACTTGTCCATCTGTAGAAGCAGAACTCTTTCTTAGGTTTCAGTGCAGAACTAATGCCCATTTATTTATGTTTTTAACTCAGTCATCTCCATCTTATTTACAAGGTCTTCTCAGTTAGGACATGGACTCAGTAGAAGTGGTCAGTGGAAAGCGCACTTGTTAACTTCACTGTGCTCTTATCTAAGCAATGGCTGCATGCTTGTTTTAGCTTTTGCGTGTAGGTTTGCCATTGGGAGGAAAGGGTCAACTTTTCACAGGGAAGCCAGACTCAGAGACTATAGTTCTAATGGTAGGAAGGCTCAGCTGCTGGAGCAAACAAACCCCTGCCTTGCTGTCAGGAAGCCAGACAGGCTTGTCTGCACACAGACTTACCTCTTCTCACATATTAGCAGAACCTATAGGAACTCTAAGGATTTGTTTTATGGAGATTTAATATTATCTTGGTGGGAAATCAGTGCTCATGACGAGCACAACTTCTTTTTTCAAAACAAGATAGGTACATATAAGTATTTTCTTCATGTGTCACTGTTTGCACATAGATGCACACATACAGAAAAAATACACATTTTATAGGTACCCCATATATGTTTTTTTACATTAGAACTGTTACATGACATATGAGAAAGATGAAAGTCACTTTTTTTTTAAGAAGGGCTTTAAAATCTTGTCTGTTTCTGTATCTCTAGCTACCAAAGATGACAGCTTAAAACACACATTGTACATTTCAAAAAGTCATACTCATAAAGGAACTTTTATTTTGGAAAGGAGCTGCTCAACAGAGTAGAGAGGTGGCCCACAGAACAACAGAAACCTTCACCAGCTCTACAGCTGACAAAGTCTTGATATCTACAACTTATAAAGAATGAGAATCAAGCAAGCAAACAACCAATGGAAAAAGTAGGCTCCGAGGGCAGGTGAGATGGCTTGGTGGGTAAATGAACCTGTTGCCAAGCCTGGTGACCTGAGCTTGATCTCTGAGATCCACATGATGGAAGAAAAGAACCAACTCCCACAAGCAAGTTATACTCTGTCCTCCACACACATGTATTGTGGCATGGTGTGCCCATGAGCATACCTGTGTGCACATGTGTGTACGTGCACACACACACACACACACACACACATGTGCACACGCACATATATTCAATCAAACAGCCTTTTTATTTGTTTGTTTGTTTTGCTTTTTGAGACAGGGTTTCTCTATGGAACAGCCCTGGCTTTCCTGGAACTGGCACTACAGACCAGGCCGCCTTCGAACTCACAGAGATCTGTCTGCTTCTGCCTCCCGAGTGCTGGGACTAAAGGCGTGTGCCACCACACCTGGCTCAAACTGCCTTAATAATGTTCATGTTTATAACCACAGACTAGTACTGCTTTCAGCCTTGGTCAGAAAAGCTTATGTTAGCACTGGACTGGAATGGTTGTGGGACAGACTCTCAGCTGGTCAAAGTATTGAGCATAAAACAAGTGCTCAGCATTAAAAAGACATCTACATCACCTTGTTGTGGAAAAGAGGACAGAAAGATCATCCAATCTGGAGAATGGTGAAGAATGCTACAAGATGCTTTCTTTTGGACTAATCACACCACTAGAATCATGAGCACACAACCGCTGAGTTAATACCCACAAAAAATAAGACATGAATGTAAGAGGGGAACTAGCTGGGACAACTAGGAGGGATCAGGAGGAACAGGAAGGAGATAGGATGGCCGTGGAGTGACAATGATCATAGTGCATTGTATAGCTATGGGAAATTCTCAAGGAGAACTGTCTAAAGCTGGGAACAGTGATAATTTCACAGTCCTGTGAATATGCTGAACTTAAAGCTGGTAAACTGTGTCAGTGGCAAACTACATGCTTTGTGAACTGCTTGTCAGTGGGGTTTTGTTTTTAAAATTCCATGTTAAAAATGAGACACTATGTAAGGCCTTGCCTTCCAGAAACTGCTATCCCTATAAAGATCAATCCAGGCCTTTCCTTCAGTGGCTTTGACTTATACTTACATACAATAGAGAGATGGTGATTTGGGTCTGTACTGAAAAATGGTATTGATTATATAGACTGTCATGATTTCCATATGGTTTGTCTCCAATGGTTCATGCATAGAGGCTTGATCTTCAAACCAGTGATGTTAAGAGGTGTCTGGATTTAGAGTTGCTAGAGCCCAGTGGGAAGGAGGAAGCAGTTCTCATGGGACTGATGCTCATTCCCAGGAGAGAGTTACTATAAGAGACCAATTGTGCTGGGTGTAGTGGTAGTGCCTTGTAAGTCCAGTACTGCTGAGGATGCTTAGACAGAAAGATAATGAGCTTGACATAAGCCTGGGCTAACCAGCAAGTTCCTGATAAGCCTGGGCTCCATAGAAAAACCCTGTGTCAATCTTCAGAGAGAGAGAGGGAGAGAGGGAGAGAGGGAGGGAGGGAGAGAGAGAGAGAGAGAGAGAGAGAGAGAGAGAGAGAGAGAGAGAGAGAGAGAAGACAGACAGAGATAACGAAGAACCCCCGACTGGCTCCTAAGTCACTGGCCTCCTGTTCAGCTAGACGACAGTCCTCTTGGAGAAACTCCCACCACTGCCGTGTCATCCTCCTTAAGCATTAGTGTGGAGCAGAAGTTACTGCTACACACTTGAACCTCTAAAATAGGAACTAAATAAGACTATTTTTCTTTAGAAAGTAACTGGACTTGAGCATTTCACTAGAGTAGTGAAATGTACCAATATATAGATAGTAAAGTTTCAGAAAAAGAAGCCCGGTTAATGTTGAGGTGAGGATTAAGTGTGATATTGCAAACACTAAAAGCAAACACCTGAAAATGGAAAAAAAAATATCTTCTACTCCCATTAGCTACGTGTCAGTCACTGCCAGCTGAAGTATGAGGTTTCAGAAAATACAGGAATGAGCTGAGAGGAAACATAGCTAAGCAGAGGCAGAAACAAATGTTGGAGGGAAGCAACTGATAACCAGGGGGAAATTGGCAAGGAACAGCTTGTGGTACATGAAGGACGAAAGGAAGGATGTAACAGGGATCTGTGTAGGATAGAACCTGCTGGAGCTGGAGATTGCTTGGAGCCCCTTGGGTACAACATATGAAAAAGTGTGGAGAAACTGCAGGTTTGTAATGTATTAAGGAGCTATGAAATTCATAGATACCATTTTATGACTATAGATTGGATTTGTAGATGGTATAGAAGTAAACATAATAGTTAAATCAAGAGTTTTATAGCTGTATCTTTGGCTCCACGGGAGCATGTCAGCCCACTGATGCTTTGGGGAGCACTTGGCTGTTCTCCCGTTCTGTGAGCTGCATGATTCACTGGCAGGGCAGGCTCCTTTGTCAGGGCTTCGTCCTTGCGACCGTATCAGGCTGAGTTTTAGTGCACACACCATGAAAACACACCTTTTAATGTACAGTTCTATGGAGTTTGACAAATACAGTTCTGTGTCTACCATCAGAATTACAATGCATGCTAAACTTGCCAGCTTCCTGTCTGCTCACAATGCCCAGCATTACCCAATCTCAGTCTGTCCTCTTGCTTTTTCCTCATGCAATTGTGACCTTTGATAATACAGATTTAATCCCGCAAAAGATAACCTTTGGATCTGACCTCTTTTACTCTAACATTTGAGTGTTTTGGTGAACAAAACAAGAGTTTCACTAGTCTTCTGAGTAGTAACTCATTATATGCTGAAATTAGTTACTTGTCACATTGATGGACCAGCCTGACTCCATCTTCAGGAAGGAAGCCATTTTGTTATAAGGTCAGAATCGGTTCATTTCTATTGGTTGCAAAGCTTGACCACGCTTTAACCTGTTTCTGGAATTTGACATATTCCCACTCTATGGAGTTTGACTCACAACTTGAATGTACCCTGATAAGATGTCTGCCAAATAATTTTGAAATGTTCAGACAAGTTCTGACATAATCAAAATTCCTCCGGAAATCCCCCAACCCTTGAAAATCTCCTAATCTTACAGTTTTGGGAGCTAATAATCCCCACTCTTTCCTATGCTCAATGCTATATTTTCAAACTTCACTTTAGGGAGATAGCCCTGTCTGACAGAAAATAAAGGATGTTTAATTTGACCAAAGAATTTGGGTAATGGTCTTTACTCTTGTTTGGTGGGATTAACAACATATTCATGACAATTTATGGGAGAAAGATGGACTTGGGGTCATGGTTGCAGAGAGTTCAGTCTATCATGGCCAGGAGAGCAAAGGATAACAGCTCTCATCACATCAGACTAAGGAGCAGAGAAAACTGGGATACCTTGGCTAGCTTCCTCCTCTTTTTGCTTTTATTATGTCTAGGCCTCCAGGCCACAGGATGGAATAGTCACATTCAGGATGAGTCTTCTCACCTCTGTGATCCTGTCTGAAAACATCCTCACGGACCCACTCACAAAGGGCGCTTGCCCATTTCTTTCTTTCTTTTTTCTTTTTTTTTTTTTTTTTTTTTTTTTTTGGTTTTTCAAGACAGGGTTTCTCTGTGTAGCTTTGCGCCTTTCCTGGAACTCACTCTGTAGACCAGGCTGGCCTCGAACTCACAGAGATCCGCCTGCCTCTGCCTCCTGAGTGCTGGGATTAAAGGCGTGTGCCACCACTGCCCGGCTACTTGCCCATTTCTTAGGGAAATCTAAATCCAGTCAAGATGTCAACAACAATCACATATCACATGTGAGTGTCCAGCAGATTTTCATTACTTAACCACTTCTGAGGATCTGAGTGAGTTGCTTTCAGACTTGACAATCATGAATTCTAAGTCTCCGTGTAACAGTCAGGAGCTTATATGTGAACATGTTTAATTCTTTGGAAGGATGAACTCTGATGGCTGGGCTGGTGGCTGTTTTTCCTGGTGCACACTAACAGACATGTGGAAAGTGGCTACAGCATTGGGGCCTGCTAGGTGTTCTTCTAAAGGGAATGCTAGTGAATAGGTGTTGGTATCTTAATGTTGCTTCAATTCATGATTCTCTAATGAGTATGGTGAACACACTGTCATTTGAATATTGGGCATCTTCTTTTCTAAAATCATATTATATATTGAAATCCCTTTGCCTTTTGAACTAAATTTTGTAATCTTATCAATATCTAAAAGCCCCTATCTCTTATCAAATGGAAGATGACTATGAAGAGATGAAAATCATATACAAGAACCAAATAGACATTCTTGCATTGCAAAGTTAACACACGAATGAACATGTACACAATAGGTGCTCCAGAGCAGATGTGAGCTGTTCAGTCAATAGCAGACATGTTTACAGTTAAGGTGAATTATTCATAATCCTGATGAGCAAAGGAAGAAAAGGAAAATGAGCAAAACATACATACTGTGGTGTTTGTCAGCATGTGCACGAAGTTCTCCAGGGGAGGAGGAAGGGAGTGGGGGAAAGCTGGAGTATATGACATCCTCAGACACTTCTAAAATGATTGGAAAGACAATTAGCATGGCCAAGGAGCTGGGGTTCCATACAGGAGTTCTGTATATCAGATTCATCTGACACAGGGCAGAGACAAAGGGAAGGATTCTCAAAGCAAAGAGAGGGAAAAGCCTCCTGCCCCATGGGGCAGCCGAAGAGAAAAAGCTGACTTGGCAATAATGGAGCTGGAAGACCTTGAGGTTACACAGGCTATGGTGCCTTGATAAGACTGAGAAAAAATAAACAGAACCAGACCTTCCTCACTCATTAAGCTTTAAAAAATTAAGGAGAAATCAAGATGTCCTACAATTTTTAGAAAGGGAAAGGTTTTCTCATTACATGCCTGCCCTACTGGAACTCCAGGATCTAGGCTGAAGTCACAGACAGAAAATGACCAGAAGCCACAGAGAGACCCCCAAGAGCAGCCACATGTGTAAATATAAAAGACAACAGGAAATGTTGTAAGAGCTTCTACTTTTATAGAACTTAAAAATAAAATGTCTAACACATATCATGTTACAACGCTAACAGACAGAAAGGTCAGTAATAAAGTTATATATACAGAAATCTTGCTTTAAAGATGAAAAACATTAGAATATTAAAGTGAGGACTGATAGGAGCTGCCCAGGACCCACCAGCTCCTGCTGCTGCCATGAGCCTCCACCTCAGCGTACCTCTGTGCTCCATGCCAAGAGGGGTTCCACAGAGCTGCAGGCCATAACTGGACAGCACAGACAGGAGAGGTACAGTCAGTCCCCAGCTTCACTGAGGGCACCATTGCGGTCCAAATTACATGGCCTGCAGGGACAATGAAGTCACCAGTGCCAGGCACACCATTTAGGCTATCTGAAGTCAAATCCTCTATCAGGAGGACCATTGCATGGATTGGAACATTACATTAATATTTCATAAGGGAAGAGAAACTCAGCATGGTTTCGATCACAGGGCTAATTTATTTCAAAGCTTTCCTCACAGAGCTCCATATGGTCACTGGAATCCATTCTGCAACGTCAAGGGGGTCTTCTGAGCAGCTGCACAGCACCACCATCATTGCTTTGTTTGTTCAGATAGGAAAGGAACATGTTGGTTTAGGGCTGTAACTGATAGACTCCTTGACAATCGGTGTAAGGGAAAGTCTAAAGCAAAGCCTGCTCTAATCCTGACACATTATTACCAGACCTTCTACTGAGAGATTACTGGGTCTCCAAAGGCTCTTATTGTCCCACCTTGCAGCAAAGGTGTTACTGGTACTCTTTAACCATATCCCAGCTATAGAGGGAATTTCAAAGGCTGAGGACATATATTAATGGCACAGGACTGTAGAAGACTGCCATAGGATATAGGGAGGTAACTTTGGACCCACCCAGCGACTGGGTGACAGTCATTCTGGCTCCCTTTTAGCTGCAGAGAGAACAAAACAAGCCTATCTTAACACGGTACCTTGGACAAATGGGGAGAAATGTTGGGTGGCAGTTTTATTTCATAATTAAAGCCTTCATCGTCTCTACCCTGGCTTTGATGAACATCAATGACAGTTGACAATACAGCTACTGCTAATGAACTGTTGGAAATGGCTATACATTGTAAAGAAACTCAGTGTGTGAATACACATGACAGAATCAAGGTTGAAATTAGATTGATTTGAATAAGAGTATTTTAGGTAAAAATTGTAATTATTTTAAATGAACTGAAAGACACAATAAGGAGATTCTGTGTGGTCCATTAAAAATCCACATCATCTCAGCAGAAGGCATTGGTAGAGGTGATGGCTGATACTGTGAACTTGACAGTACTTCCTTAGGAAACAAATCGCGGGGTTTGTCTATAAGGGAGTTTCTAGATGGGGTTAACCGAGGTGGGAAGACTCGCTCTAAGTCTGGGCAACACCACTCCATGAACTGGTGTCGCAGACTGAAGAACAGGAGAAACAAGCTGAGCATAGTATTCCTCTCTCTCTGCTTCCTGCTGCCATCACTTCCCCACTGTAGTGGATGTACTCTAAATCTGTGAGAAGAACAAACCTTGGCTTCTTTAAATTGCTTTCACTGGGTATTTTTCCCCCACAGCAATGAGAAAAGCAACTAATTCAGCTAAGAAGTATAAGAACATAAAAGACCTGAAAATTACAAAACAAATACAAAAATGTCAGTTTAAATCCAGCCTTATAGTAACCACATTAACTATGAGAAATAACAACTAAAAGCATAAACTCACAAAATAGATTTTTATAAACCAACATCATCCAACTTCCACCTACAGATTGGAAGAGATAGATTAAAACCCTAATTCAACAATATAAACATATTATTCTACAGATTCATGGGTCAGAACTTTGCTGTGGGTCTCTGGGGACATCAACAAGGGCTGCTTCCCTACTGCTTCTTCAATGAGGCTGAAGATGCTGCTCCTTCAATGTGGTCAACAGAAAAGTGTGTGTGCATACAGTAGTGAAAACACATGTCCAAGAAGAAACATAAGGCATATTGGTGATGCCTATACACTTGAAATAATCTAGACCTTGGCAACGCTGGTGCAGAACACCTGTATAAGATCACCTCTACAACAAAACTCAGCACATATGCAGAATAGACTAATGCTGTGAGCCATTTGTGGAAGCCACAAGCAAGCAGACTTCACCTGGGAGAACTGTGGAAGTGCAAGCCGTGTCCCAGGGGATCCTAATGTGACACCACAGCCCCAGGGGACAGAGGGTGGCACTGAAGAGGAAGACTCTCACATCTTTGGGTCTAATTGAATTTGCCTTGCTATGTGTTGGATTTGTTTGAGACCAGAGATTCATTATTTCTCCTCCTCCTCCTCCTCCTCCTCCTCCTCCTCCTCCTCCTCCTCCTCCTCCTCCTCCTTCTCCTCCTCCTCCTCCTTCTCTTCTTCCTCCTCCTTCTTTTTCTGAATATCTATCTTATGCCTATCCTACCTCTGTATTTTGGAAACACATAACTCATTTGGTTCCATAGACTGACCCCAGGAGAGGAATATATCTCAGGAGAAAATAGGTGTTGGAGAGCACTCCAATTTGATTTAGATGACAGATGTAAGTGTGATCTTGACACTTGGGAGTTCACACTATTGAGAAGGAGGTACAGGCAGAGGGTGAAGCCCTTATGAAGAGATTGGTGATCCCATCAGATGAAGCCTGAGAAATGAGCTCTGTCTCCACCAGACAGAGCCTAGTCAGCAGGTGCCTTGTTCAGGGACCTGCACCCTCCAGAACAGTGAGCAAACATGGGCTGTTAAAGCTACCCAGCTGATGGCATGATGGCAGTAGTTGGACTCACCTAAGAATTATCAAAGATATTCCATTCACTGGGTGGTGGTGCATGCCTTTAATCCCAGCACTCAGGAGGCAGAGGCAGGCAGATCTCTGAGTTCAAGACTAGCCTGGTCTACAGAGCAAGTTCCAGGACAGCCAGGGCTACACAGTGAAACCCTGTCTCAAAAAACAATATAATATGTATGTATATTATACAAGATGACACATTGCATAAAAACAAAAAAGCAATCAATGAAATCAGAATCCCTCATCTCAAGGTCAACATGGAAAAAGATGATACAATGGGCATAAGATGAGCCAGGACACAGGGGCACAGACAGGGCTCTATAGATCTTGAGCTGAGTGGTGAGTGCATGGGTTTGCACACACACACACACACACACACACACACACACACACACACACTTATGAAAGTGCACAGCTCAACACACTCAACATATATGGTCTTTACTTTATTATGATACCTTAAACACAATATTTCAAAGTTAAAAAGAATACATGGAAAGTCATTTACCCTTTATCTCCTTTTTCATGAAATTCGTTTGCTTTCTGACCTGCTAACACTATTCTTTACAGGTATCTGCCCACATGCCTTGTTTTCAGTTGATTTTAATCTAAAGAAAACACCTAAAGAGAGCTATCATGTGAAGAGGGAATGTTGAAGTCATTTTTTTTTCCCTGAGACAGGGTTTCTCTGTGTAGCTTTGGCACCTATCCTGGAACTGGCCTCGAATTCACAGAGATCCACCTGCCTCTGCCTCCCATGTGCTGGGATTAAAGGCATGTGCTACCACTGCCCGGCTGAAGTCATTTCTTAAAGTGAGGATTAGGGAAGGAAGAGCCCTAGGAATCCAGACTGTGCCTATCTGGAGTAAAGTTGCTCTCAGAGAATTAAAATGGTGTATGTACCACATCCTTATGCTGCAGTTTCCTGAGACCAAAGCTGCCCACCCTGGAGGGAAGCTCACTAAGTCACAAGATGCTTATAGGGATAGTGGTCTAAGGGGCGGTGAAGCATCCCACCTGCAGGAAAACTCCTGAGGCTCTGAAAGCAAACAACTGAAAACAAATTCAGGAAGTCCCTGAAAAGGATCATATTCACTACCCCCACCACTAAGCATATATAAGCTATAAGGACTGCTGAGAGACACTTTCAGACAAGTTGAGCTGCCTAGAAAAGACTCAAACAGGCCGGGCCACCTGGAAGAAGCAAAGACCAGCCAAGTCACCGGGAAGAAACAGACCATCCAATGTGCCTGGAAGAAGTAGAGATCAGTCAAGCTGCCTGGAAGAGGCCCAGATCCACTACACCTCCTGGAAAGGACAATCTCCAATCTGTTAAGCTGCCTAAGGGTTGTGCGGTACACACCATGTTTTAGCTTTTGTGAGCTCTCACCCATGCTGGGCTGGGATTTTTAGTGATGTAGCTCTTTGAATCATGTCTCATCATGTTGTTCATCAAACTGAACTTTGGTTTGTCATGGGCTCCCTATCTGGGATGGGTAGACATCTGTTCAGCTCTCACCAGTGTGTCACATAGCATGCACTGCTTTGGTAAATGCTCTTTCTGCTTTTATGAAGTTGCTAACAGACTATCTAGAAAACCATTGGACATCAAATTAAAGCTCTTTGTGCATTTCCTTATCAGAAAGTGTTGCTGTGCCCTGGAAGCACTGGTCAAGGGTCTTAAAGACGGTGTGAGAGTAAATGTCTGAGGAGCTGTCCCAGTAGGGAAATGAAAACACATCTTTCAGATTGCAGCATCATCGGAGGCTGTGTCCGGAGACCACTAATGAGAACAAGCACCTCCGAAGTGGCGGACATAATATAAACACAAAATCATGTGATTCCCCCGAGATAGTAAGTACAGGGGGAACGTTTGCACAGTTTGTAAACAAACAAACAAAAGAACTGAAGGGAGGAAGTTGAATTCAAGAGTCACACAAATCTTACAGGAAGTCCACTCTGTGTTTAGCTTTTTTAAATTTAAAAGTAATAGAGCTTGAAATACATCTGTAATAAGATGAGAAGTGGGAATATCTAAACTCTTGCTATTTGACATTTTTCTTAAAACAGAAAGACCTGGGCCAGCCAGACGGCTTAGCAGGGAAGGTGTTTGCTGCTAAACCGGATGAGCTGACCTGAGGTTTATCCCCGGAGCCCATATGGTGGAAGGAGAGAACAACTGGTAGGTTGTCCTCTGACCTCTGCCCACACAGTAAATAGATGCAGAACTGAGAAAGTTCCAAATGTCATTTGAAAAAACGACATTTCTGAAATCACAATTGTACACAGATTTTTTCCAGTGAATGCTGCCTTCATCACAATACATGACTTTGTCCATTCTTGAACTTTATGTGATTAGACACATCAGTATGCAGTTTCTGTGTCTAGCTTTTAATAGAACATGATCTCTGTGGCGCCTCTGGTGTGCATTTATTGATACTCTGCTCTTTGTTTCCTGCAAGTGGTGTTTACTGCACAAGGGCACTGCAGGGGTTCTGCCCACTGTTCTGCTGGAGGACACTAAGAGCTCTGAAAGCCAAGATGCCCTGAATATTCTTGAACATTCTTCACGGAAAGTTGCACTAATTTTCTTGAACATGTGTGTCAGAAATGGGATGGCTGAATACAGGGTAGGAGAATATTTACATGCAGGACATGCACATAGTGCATTTTCACTTATTCTATGTTCTTACTCCAGGCAGTTTGCGGAGGCCACTATAGATTCCCTCGGTAAGTGCTATTCCTGGAGTAGTGATGGTGGAATTCCTCCATAACGGCATGCCCAGCTGCAGAAAACCAGAAGTCCCCATTGAGACTGTCTTACTGTCATTGCTCAATGGTTGGCTGCCACATCCACTTCTCAGGGAGAACTGTTTGTTGATGTAGTCTGCTTTGCCCACGCAGGCAGTTCCCAAGCAAAGGGATCACCAGTTTCTCAAGCCTGTCTTACACTGCATTCACCCTTCACAGCTACATCAACTTCCTTATACCCAAGCCCTCTGTCCACTCCTGTAAGAGACCTGACCAGCTCCTTCCCCTTTCACAACTTCTATCCCACAGGAATGTTGCTGCCCCTTGCTGCTGTGCCATTAAACGTCTGTCTCATCTGTTGAGGCCCGATGCCAGTCTCTTTCCTGCCTTTTGTCCCTTTATTCTGAGCTGCTAAATCTAACGTTCGAGCAATCATCATAAATGGATGGAATGCATGGACAGATGAATACAATGAGTAAATTAGTGGCAGCTCTCATTTGAGATGGAAATGGCAGTTTTCACTCAGAATATGAACAACCAACACCCACATCCCCAAGTTCAGGGACACGGCCCCTCTGCTGCTGCTGCTCATCCTGGGTTGGCTCAATCCCCAACTAAGACTACACGGAGGCAGGAGAAGACGTTAACAGTTCTTCTATTTTCTCTGAAGTTCTTTACTTCCAGGCTCCTTTAAGAATGTCCCACATCTCTGTAAATAAAAACGTGAGGCCTTCCTTAGGGTTTCTATGCTCCATAGATTAAACGCGTCCCAGCAAACGCACTGAGGGAAAGTACCAATGTTAGTACCTTTAGAAACTTGCACCGAACACTTAAAATACACCACCATAGATGCTTTCGAGGAAAAATTACCCCGTTCCAGGAAAACAGTGGGGGAAGAAGGCAACAACATCTCTGCATTTTAAAAGCTTTCTCTGGGTATACTGGACTTTTATTTTCCCTCAGGTTCATTTAATCAGATGTGAAATGAATCCCAGATAAATGGCAATGGCTAATTGGACAGGTGATGTCTGGTGGCTCTGGGGTCTAATACAAGGAGCCATGCTGTTTATCTTTTTTGGCTGTGAGCATGGTGTCTCATCCTTACTTCTGACCCTAATAGAGATCCCTGTAAGCCAAGAAATCACAGAAAGAGTCCTCAAATACATCAGTGTAACACTCAAGGGACATTACAAGGTTCTGTTTCCTGATTGCATCCACTCACTGCATGAGGTTTTCACTGTGACCAGATCTGACCTGAGAGAATGTCTCCTAGATCAAAGTACGAAAATTGAGTGTTGACTCAGTACTGTTGTTACACCTTACAATGTGGCACATTCTCTCTCATTCCAACTTAAACTGCTCAGAGCCTTATGAGGCAAAGTTCTCATCCAATAAAATAAAAGGAAGTAAATCGAATTGTACCCCTACATGTGTATACTAGGGGGGATTTGTGCAATTGTCACAGTGAATGTAAACTCTTCAAGACATGCATTACTCACAGCAGAGTCAATTTTCTCACCAAATAAGCACTGGATTGTCATTGGGTACTCCATAAATGCTGACAATTAAAATGATTATTGAAAATAAAATATAAAAACCTTCTTAACACTCCTTTTAATAAATGTAATAATATAAGGTACAATAGCCAAATGTTTTCTAAGCTATTCACAGCATAGTTGGCTCTTCTCACTTGTTTTCATTCATATGAAGCCCTCTTCACTCACTGTAACTATTTAAGTACCAAGTGTCTAAAACATGGAAGAAAGGACCAGGAGCTTGCTCCGACAAACTCCGAAAAACAGCAAGCCATGCTACCCTCATCTGTCTCCATCTCTTCAGTGGAAAAGCTGCTAGCATTGTGGGAACAAGAATATGTGCCTAATGGTCATCATGATGCATTGCAGATGATAATTGCTTATCTAAGACAGTAAGACCAAAGTGTTCACATTTGGGAATTTTTTAATTTTAGAATATGTCCAAATATATATAGTGAGATATCATAGAGATGAAATGCAAATCTGAACACAAAATTCACTTAGGCTTCATATATCTTGTGCACATTTCTTGATGATAATTTTGCACAATGTGCTTAATTCAGTTGCATTCTGATTATAACTCATCAGAGAAGGTCAAATGTGGAATTTTCCACTTGTGACATCTGATCAGGATTCAAAAAGCTTTTGAAGCATATCAGATTTCTGACTTTGGAATTAAGAATGTTCAACGTACAATATGGAGACTCGTGCTAGGCATATTTAGTTTAAATATAATGGCTCTGACTTCAATAAAATGACTGAGGATGGAGGTGTCCAGTCACTGCTAAATATATGCATCTCTTCCAAATACCACTTTCTCCTTGAATCACAGGGCTTTAAAATGGTACACATGAGGATCTTCCTCATTGCACAGGCTCGTGTTCACTTACAGCTCTCGCTTATGCAAACTCTTGATTAATGCACCTCATAGAGCAGAGAAACACATGTGCCAGCCTCACTCTTCAGTCATGGGTTAATGATCATCCCACTGTCCCATAGCTCACTCGGCTGTAAAGAGTTTGTTCTAGCTAGCTTTAATGTTAAACTGATACAACCTAGAGTCATCTGAGAGGAAAGCATTGATTAAGGAATTGTATAGATCAGATTTGTCTAAAGGCATTTTGAGGGTCATTCTCTTGATTAACCATTGATTAAAAAAGGGCTTGGTCCACTGTGGGCAGTGTCATCCCCAGGTAGGATGGTCTTTCTTCTGTAGGCAGAGATTCTGGTTTGCATAAGAAAGCTATCTAAGTCTGAGTCAGTTAGTGAGCCAGAGAGGAAACCAGAAAAGAGTGTCATCCATAGTTTCTGCCTCCAGTGTCCTGCCTTAACTTCCCTCAGTGATGAATTATGACCTGGAAGTAGAAGCCAGATAAAGTCTTTTGGCTCCATCCTGGTTTTGGTCATAATGTTTTATCAAAACAGCAAAAGTCAAAGTGGAACACGGCTACATGTATTATACTGACTGTTTGCTTCACATGTATTATACTGACTGTTTGCTTCACATGTATTATACTGACTGTTTGCTTCACATGTATTATACTGACTGCTTGCTTCAGATCAAGAGTAAAACAAACAAACCCCTACTTTCCCTTGAACCCCAATTTGAAAAGCCAGTATGTCTTTGGGAGCCCTCCAGGAAGTATGGGAAGATAAGGATAAGGACAATAGGGATAGATAAGGATCCTGACTTTTTTTTCCCCTTTGATAATATGTACTTTAATTATATGAAACTTTTTTTTGGTTGCTCAAATACAGATTGAGATATTTGTTTTATTTATTTACTCATTTATTCTTCTTTCATATATTACATCCCAACCATAGTTCACCCTCTCTCTTCTTACCACCCTCCCCCATCTTCCCACCCTCCCCCACCTTCCTATCACCTCCCTTCTCCCTCAGATCCACTCCACCTCCATTTCCCTTCAGAAAAGAGAAGGCCTCCCAGGGATATCAACCAAACAAGGCATAACAAGTTACAATAAGACTAGGCACAAACCCTCATATCAAGGCTGGATGAGGAAACCCTGTAGGAGCAAAAGAGTCCCAAGAGCAAATGAGTCAGAGACAGCCCTTGCTCTCACTGTGAGGAGCTCTACAACAACAGCAAGCTAGATCCTGACTTCTTCAGAGATGGGTGCATCCAAGGAAAATCAGATAAAGTCAAATTACCTAGAGTAGAAGCTGCTGGAAACTTGAATGACAGGTAAATTTGTCAAGGTGCTAAGTGTGAGACCAAAATGAGCCATCTTAGAAATAAGACTAAAATGCTTTCACCCTAAAACTAAGGCCTAAGATTTCTCCTTTTAGGTACAGGCCATGAGTTATTGGAACAGGCCGTGAGTTACTGGAATAGGCCATGAGTTACTGAAACCAGTCAGTCCAGATTCCAGAAACCAGGAAGTGTAAAAGTACAGAGTCACAAGGTAGTCATGAGGTAATGACTCCCAGACTATGGAATTTCCTCTCCCTGATTCCCTAGGTAACTGTTTGACCAAAAAATGTTCCAACCCTGGTTTCCAGGGTAACTGACCATAGAAATGTCCCCACGTGAGGGCAGCCAATGAGAAATCGTGGCGGGCAACCACCCCCTTAGAAATAAGATTAAGCCATGATTTCTAGAAAAGTCTCTAGAAGTGAGCCAATCAGAATTGTACCCATACTAGCACCCCTAAATGATGTAACCTTGTAGTTTTTGCCTTTAAAACCTGAGCTTGCAGAGAGGCGGGCACTTCCTCCAGCCTCCACTGTGTTGGATCTGTTGGACGAAGTCCCTGCCTAGGCTTGTATTGCTTTCGGATATCCTGAATTAAACCTTGCTTTTGCATTCCGACATGCTCGTCTTTGGTGGTGTCTCTGGGGGTCACGATCTGGGCACAACACTAAGGGCTGTTCATAGATTATAATAACATCTAAGAATTACAAGTTCCTTCAGAAGGTGTAGCAGAAATGTGATTGGAATGCAAGGAAAAGTTTAACTGAGATGTAAAGAAATCAGACTCACATGGACTCATAGAAAGTGCTAAATTAAAAGTAAAAATGTTGGTAAATAATAAGCACATGAGAAGTGTCAACAAGAATTCTGGAGAAGATGGATCTATGAAGACCAAATGACTGGTTAGAAATACAGTAGTGTGGAAAGACTGGAATGTTGCAGGTCCACAGTCTAACTACTGTATCTCAGGCTACTGTCAGTCTCTTGAATAGCCAGCTTTTCCTTGCCCACCTCTATGTCAGAACTAACATCCTGTGACTAAGAGATCAAAACCTTTTGGGAATCTATGAACTCAGCAGACTCCTCGTTCCCACCAACCCAGAAACTAAAAATGTCATGAGAAGCATCTGAGGCTTACAGAAAAGTTTTCACATCTTGCTGCAACCACCTCTCAAATGTGCCTCTTAATATACTTTCAGTTTACCATGATTTATGACTTCCTTCACTCTGTAAAACTATAAAACACCATGAAAACCACATTGGAACATGAAATTTGGAGTAGCAAAAATCTGTATTCCTGGGCCATGGCCACTCAAAATGGCTCCAGAATAAACTATCTCTTATTCTCTTTAAGGTGAGAGCTGTGTTTTGTTTTTGAATCTGCAGAAGAAAAAATAAATGGATCAAGAAGAAAACAATCATATGTAGCTGTAGTAATCGAGTGTATCAACAATCATTTTTACAGTGAATGGTCTAATTATATCAAGTAAAAAAAGGGAACTGGATTTTTTTTTCCTTTGTGGCACTAGAGATCAAACTTGAGGCTGTTGAACACCAGGAAAACGCTGTATTGCAGAATTGCACCCCAAATCTCCTCCTTGAAAAAATTTTTGCTTTGAAAGGGAGTCCTATTGTGTAGCTCAGAGTAGTCTCCACCTTGGGACCTTCCTGCTTCTCCAGTTTTAGTAGGTCACAGTTCATCTGCTGACCATAAAGAGACCAGTTTCAGGCTGGGGACTGGGTTCAGTAAATAAAATGCCTTGAGCCTGGAGAGCAGGGTTTGGGTCTCTAGCGTAGATGCTCATGATTGCAGCAAATCTGGGAGCACAGAGTTTAAAGCAGTTCGTGCATGCCTCTCTGTATTTTACAAAGTCCAAGCAGTTCTGTGCACACTGAGATCTACGTCTGCTGGATGCTTTGCTATGTGAAGAACGTGTGACTCTTTGTCAGGAAACCTTTGACTTTCTAGAAACAGTGAGGAACTCTCTCCTGCCAGACCCTTAATGATCTGTAAGGATTTATTTAATATCACCTTCTTCTCAAGCCTGTAGGGCAGGGATAGGTGACTCCACCTGACTGTCACCAGCAGAGATGAGTAGGGCAGGAGGACAGAGGGCAGAGAAACTTGCCCAGAGTCACCGAAGTTTACTGGAATCAGCATGACAACCCCAAGGGAGGGGTCTCCTATTCCCCACATACCACATCTCTCTTTCAGGATACTATGAGTTTACTGTATGAATGGAGAGGACCACACTGTTACATAACATTCATGTCAGATGTAGGTAAGGGCTGGAGATGTGCTCAGTTGAGAAAGCCTTTGCTGTGGAAGCCTAAAGACTTGAGTTTTGATCTCCAGCACCCATATAAAAAGCTGGGTGTGGTAGCAGGGTCCTGTAATCCCAGCACTGGGGTGACAGACACAGGTGAATTCCTGAGGCTCAGTATACAGCCAAGCTAGCCAAATCAGCAAGAACCAACAAGGTTCAGTGAGAGAGAGAGAGAGCTTGTCTCAAAAGTAATGTGAAGAATGAACAAGGCATTTCACACTGACCTCTGGTTTCCACATGCAAGTTCACACCCCACCCCACCCCACCCCACCACACGCACAGTGTGCATGTGTGCACATGAACATATATGAATGGAGAGCAGGTGAGAGAGAGAGAGAGAGAGAGAGAGAGAGAGAGAGAGAGAGAGAGAGAGAGAGAGAAGGGGAAGCAGAACAGAGGAGGAGGAGGAGGAGGAGGAGGAGGAGGAGGAGGAGGAGGAGGAGGAGGAGGAGGAGGAGAAATTCCCAGTAAGATCTTGTCAACCATTTCAAGAAAGGAGAATAACTCTAAAATTCAACTTTCAGTTTGTCCTCTCCTTCAGGACAGATTACTAGATGCTCAGTTTTTCTGGTGAAAGCAAATTTAAACTTTACAAACCAATTAATGTTAACAATAAAGGATAGCAGTTCTTTCATCTAATTTTCCACAGCATAACATATCAAAGGGGCAAAGTCAATGTGAGGTGCTGTGAATCTCTGTTCATGGAGAGATTTATTGTTCAGTGTTGTTCCCGTCTGATTTTACCACGACGGGCCTGATATTTTTAAGTTCTAAAAATAAAATAGCAAACACCCTACATGGTGTATCCAGGGAAATTTACAGCATTAACATTGACATTTATGTCTGTGAATATTATTTAACATATTCCTGGCACACAAAAACAGCCAAAAGAAGCTAGATAGTCTTCCTTATACTGTAGTAATTATTTGCCAATTTCCTTAACTTCCTGGCAATTTTTATGCCCTGGAAGCAGTTTTATGTTTCCATCTTTTGTACTGTTTTTAAATTCAATCTTAATGGAAGATATGTCACATTTCTCAGTAATTTTTTTTATTTTATGTTTGTTAACGTGAAAGATGGAAACCCAGTCCTCAGTTGTTAAGCAATTTATGCCAAATTTGATTTGTTTGTTGTCCTATGTGCCTAGCTTGTCTGGGTACATTTGTTGAGTTATAACTCGAGATGCTGCTGCTTAGATGTATGCTTACCAGTCAGATTTTCATTATGGGATGGGCCAAAGCCAGAGGGAATTCCTTTAAAAGGTTAGGCATCCGTTGTGTGAGGAAATGGAGGTAGTGGGGACTAGTTTTTGTGAGACTATACTGTACACATATAGTAATGACACATTGTTTATCAAAATAACCCACTTAGATAAAACCCATTTAGATAAAACACAGGTACAAACCTCCACCATGTGGGCTCTTCTCCACAAGGATTGTGTCTCTTCTTGGTGGCACTGGGGACATTTATAAACAAGAAGTAGGACTGCAGGCTTAAATAATTAAATAACTAAATAATCACACAAATCTTACATTTGGTCTGGTGATGATCTGACATGCCTTTAATCCCAGCACTTAGGATGCAGAGGCAGGCAGATTTCTGTGAGTTCCAGGCCAGCCTGGCCTACAGAGAGAGTTCTAGAACAGCTAGGGCTGCTACACAGAGAAATCCTGTCTCAAAAAATCAAAACCAAAACAAACAAACAAACAAACAATCCATCAAACCAAAACCCTCACATTTGTTAAGATGTACATTCTCCACAACGGTTCATGGAAAACAGTTCAGCCTTTGGGCTATGAGAACAGGAAGACACAATCACTTCCTTGGGGCTCTATGCTTGTCTGGGGTGTGAGTGAGAATCTGCAGATGGCCTGCGTGTTACCGCTCACGGAGCAGCATGTGCTGGCTTTGGTAGGCAGGCGGTAGAACCTGTGAGAGGTGCACTTGGTGAGAAGGAGTCATGTCACTGAGGACACTCCCTCAAAGGGGATGTTGGGATGCCAGCCCATTTCTCCCCATTTTGATTTCTAAAGACTGTGCTGTGAGCAGATTCCTTTGCCAGGTGCTTCCAAGCATGATCCCCTACCTCCCCACAGACACAAATACAGCAAGACCAACTAAGAGTCAGAAAAAAGCTTTTGCTCCTGTAGAAAGAATTGATCTCAGGTGTTTTTTCCTAGACTGAGCAAGTTGGCTAATGTATCTTTCTGCCCATTTTCTATTATGCTGTCTTTCAGTTCTCACTTACTGGAGCCTTTCATCTTTTCTGAGTTGTAAACTTCTGCTCATATGAGGGAAAGTGCTACATTCTATCTTGAGTCTCCCTCCTTCCTTAAAATATCAGTAAAAACTCCTTGAAAGAAAACCTCTGGCGAAGAGAATGCATCTCTGGCTTGGGTGGAAAGCTATTATTCAAGAGGGCCGGGCTCAATCACCTTGCCACGGTAGCACTCCTAGGATAGCTGTCTTTTCCTAGAGCCATGCTCAACGGCTAGGTGGAGTAATTATTGTATTAATGAGACACTGTATTTTTAATTTCCCCAATCCCCACCCCCAGCACAGTAACATACAGGGCCACCTGCTATGCAGTTTGCAAGTCTATCCACTTTGCTAAATTATTCAGAAAAACATAGCATCTCCTTCTCTTCTTCTATCTATTGTCTAAGCATGTTTTCCATGCTACTTTGGGCTTCCTTAGTCTTTCCTTAAAGCTCCTCTCCTCCCTGCCATGTGGCTGTTGTTTGCAATGTGTCTGACCTCCATGCTGGCATAAAAGGCATGGCTATTTTTCATTCTCTCATCTGTTCTTAGCCACTGGGCAGCTGCTGAGATTTATGGCTTGATTGCCCCGGGAGTTTTTCTTTCAAACTGTAATAATTTTGTCCTTGAGCTTCTTGCATTTGAATCCATTTTTTAAGTTCTTTTATCGATGAAACTGAAATCCCCAACAGGGGACCCTGATTTCCCTGAAATCACTATCTCTCATATTCCGTTTTTATTTCCCACACTTAGCTCTCTTTCATTGCTTGCTTTTGCTTTCTTTTGCTGTAATTGATTAATAAGAATTAATTGACCCAGGTCATACCACAATGTTGCCTAACTGCTATTTTACCCTTCTAGTAAGTCTGAATTTCTGGAAGTTTAGAATTTGCACATTTAATTTACTAGACATCTGCTTCCTTCTTTTTATAGACCCCACTACTTCTTTGGGATGAAAGAGTCTCTGGAGTCTTCCTGAGAGTTTGCTGTGAGATTGTGTCTCCTAGTAATGTCAGAAACTACAACCACAAAGTCTCACCAAGATGGCTGCCTAAACTCAAGCTAAACAAGGACGACACCAACAGGCATGCCACTGTGGATGACGGAAAGACCACGAGGCTTCAACCCTACACGAACCACAGGCAAATAAGGAATGCTGAGAGTGGGAGAAATAATCTTCTCCAGGGATGTGTACACCAACTGGATATTCAATATCAAATGGTCAGCCCTGAAAAAAATACATAGAACAAACATACATACCAAGTATAGGTTGTTTTTAGGTATTTAGGAATACATATATGTATATGCATATACATATATCTATGTACAAACAATTAATAAAAAAAGAGGTCATGAATTTCAAAGGAACTCATAGCTGAATAAAAAATACTCCATTGTGTATATACATACCACATCTGTTGAAGAGTGGTTGCCCATTTCCATATCTTAATTATTAGGAGTAGTGCCACAGTAAGCATGGCAGCTATGTTTCTGGTGTTGATTTCATTTCCTTTGAGTATTACCCAGAACATGACAGTTCATATAATAGTTTTACTTTTAGTGTTTTGAGGAATCTCTTACATGTCCTCAGTAGTGGGTCCTTGCATTTCTACCAATGGTGAATGAGAGCGCCTGACCATAGACTCAGAAAGATAGATTTTGAGAGCCATTTGCTGCCTCTAGAATTAACAAATTAACCCTGGGAGGGAAGGTCCTTTCAATGTCACCAAGATTCAAGGCATCAAACTATCAAAATGTAGGATATGCTTAATATATGTCTTGGTCACTGTTCTATTGCTATGAAGAGACATCATGACCAAGGAAACTCATCAAAGAAAGCATTTACTTGGGCTTGCTTACAGTTTAATCCATTGCCATCGTGGTAGGGAGCATGGAAGCACTCAGGCCAACATGGTGATGGAGAAATGGCTGAGGGTTCTGCATCTCGATCTGCAGGCAGCAGGAAGAGGAAGCCTCTGGGCCTGACTTGGGCTTTTGAAACCTCAAAACCCACCCCCAGTGACACACTTCCTCCAACAAGGCCATACCCACTCCAACAAGGCCATACTTCCTAATCCTTCTCAAGTAGAGCTACTCCTTAAAGACTAAGCCTTCAAATATATGAGCCTATGGGGGTCATTCTTATTCAAACCACCAGAATGTATAATGGGGAGGATATTAGGAGGCTAGTAGAAATATTATGCATGTTTTTGAATGGTGTTTACACAGATGTAAGCAATGTCAAATACATTAAATTAGATCTATAAAATCAGGGATATTTTACAGCAGTCATTTATACTTCAGGCAAAATACTTAATATAGTCAAAAAAACAGTGAGGAGAAGCAGCTGGACATAGTGATGTAATAGTGAAAACAGGCTCTGTGTCAGAGTTCTGAGGATGAGATGCCATGTGTAGACAGCTTCAAATACAGTTGTATGCCATATATAGTGAGGATTTAAATCATCAGAGCCGTGTCAATTACTTGTACCATTAACAATATTTCTCCACTTTTATGTATATTAACATTGATCTGTAATTCAAATTGGTATTGAGGATCCAAAGTATAGAGTACTAGTGAATAATTCCATGGGACCAAACATTAGGACATCTTTTCATTCTTTATTCTCTGAGTAGTCACAACTCATCTAAAATGTGAATAAAATTATTAAATTCACCATCCCGGTTCTCAAGCACTTGTACGTGAAAATATCACTTGTGTTTCCTTAGTGTTTTCTGTCTGAGTTAGCTTTAACTGTTAACTTGGCACATCCCACAGTCATCTATGAAATGAGTCTCATTGAGGGATTTCCCAGATCACATTGGCTTGTGGGCACGTCTGTAGGTGATTGTTTAGATTGTTACTTGATTGTGCCAAGCCCTCTGTGGGTGGCCACATTCCTTGGTCAACCTGGGCTGTATAAGAAACCTAGCAGGGATAAGCCAATGAGAGCTGAACAGCAAGCAGTGTTCTTCTAGCAACTTCTCCTTCAATTTTCTGCTTGAGTTCCTTCCTAGACTTCTCTCAGTGATGGACAGTAACCTGCCAGGTGATATAAACCCTTTCCTCCTCTAAGTTTCTCTGGGACAGAGTATGATATCATAGAAACATAAAGGAAACTGGAACCACTTCAAATACTCTTACTAAATGCCCTTGATCACTTTTCCCTGAAAGTGAATGGGTTTTGTGAGAACAAAACACCATCCTCACTTCTCTATTCTTAGGCTTCCAGGAGATTTGAATGCTCTATATCTAGGAGATAGAGAATGCTAACTTCTATACTCACTGCAGTGAATCTGTTCTGGTGATTTCTTTGACTGGAGAGATTGGACTGCAGGTCTCAAACTTTATTTTATTTTTGTTTTAGAGAGAAATTTATTTTAGATCCATTGGATAAGGGCTTACGAAGAAGAGAGAACAGAATTCTTATACAGTAGGAGAGATCCCAGGAATAAGGTACATTGACTCTGAGGGATTGTCTTTTTTTTTAATTAAGAAATTTTTTATTCATTTTACATACCAACCACAGATCCCTCTCTCATCCCTCCTCCTGCTCCCCCTCCTCCAAAATGGTAAGGCCTCCCATGGGGAGTCAGCAAAGCCTGGTACATTCAGTTGAGGCAGGTCCAAGCCCCTCCCCCTGCATCAAGGCTGTGCAAGATGTCCCAACACAGGTAATGGGCTCCAAAAAACCAGCTCATGCACCAGGGATAAATCCTGATCCCACTGCCAGGGGCCCCTTGAACAAGTCTCAAACATATGTACATACAAACTTATACACACAAGTTGAATGGCCCTTTTCTAGAATGCTTGGTACTAGAAATACTTTGGGTTTAGGACTTTTTCAGATCTTAGAATATTTTCATATGCAAAATGAGAATTTTTAGGGATGAGACCCAAAGCTAGACACAAAATTCACACACACACACACACACACACACACACACACACACACACACACTGCTCTGTTATAATACACAATATGAATAACTGCTTATAGTTTTAGAGAGTTAATCCACAACCGTCATGGCAAGAAGCAAAGAGGCAGAGTGCTAGAGAGATTTATACCCTGATCCACAGGCAGCAAACAGAGAGAGAGAGAGAGAGAGAGAGAGAGAGAGAGAGAGAGAGAGAGAGAGAGAGAGAGAGATACTTAGCCAGGTGTGAGCTTTTGAAACTTCAGAGCCCACACCCAGTGACATACCTCCTCCAATAAGACTCCAACCAGGCCGGGCGGTGGTGGCGCACGCCTTTAATCCCAGCACTCGGGAGGCAGAGCCAGGCGGATCTCTGTGAGTTTGAGGCCAGCCTGGGCTACCAAGTGAGTCCCAGGAAAGGCGCAAAGCTACACAGAGAAACCCTGTCTCGAAAAACCAAAAAAAAAAAAAAAAAAAAAAAAGACTCCAACCAGGCCACATCTCTTGATCCCTCCCTAAAATTTCCACTGAGTGGGGACCAAGCATTCAAATATATGAGCCTATAGGCCATTCTCATTCAAACCACCACAGATACTAATAGGATAAAGTCTAATTGCAGAGCTGACTAGAAAACAAGCAAAAGTCAGAACTGTTCTGAGCAATTAAATAAGGGATCACTCAGATGGGGAAACAGAAATAAATTAATTTCCTATTATGTAGAACTGTAGGCCATGCCAAGTGCTGCAGGGCTGTGCTGATGAATATGCAGAGTCTTGAAGGATGGTCCTTGAAAATGGATAGACAAGGAAGATGGTCTTTATACATTCATGATGGGTAAGTAGCATCACAAAGCTGCAGCTATTCTCAGATGCATAAGATGGCCACTTGGTTAAGAAGGCTCTTACAAAAGTAGGGACACTAGAAAGTGAAGTCAAGTGACCGCAGAGATGGGCCTTGCATCTGCACTGCCATGCACTTCTGCGCAGTCTCCTTGGCTGCTCTTTCGTGTTTCCTTAGCAACCCTTAATGCAGGAAGGTTCTCTCTGCCACCTTTGGACCATTCCTCCTCTCCCTCTCATTTGCACTTGAGGTAGTACCAGCCCGTTCATGGTTTAATTACATCTCTGTACTGGTAAGTTCTAAATTGACATTCAAACATTTGCACTGAAGTTAGAATATACCCACATTCACTATTTGCATGTGAGCAAACTTCAGAACAGTGATTCTCAACCTTCCTAATGCTGTGACCCTTTAATACAGTTCCTCATGTTGTGGTGACCCCCAACCATAAAGTTATTTTCATTGCTACTTCATAACTGTGATTTTGTTACTGTTATGAATTATAATGTAAATATCTGATATGCAGAATTTCTGATACGCGACCCCAAGGTTGAGAACCTCTGCTCTAGAACATGCCAAACTCAATATTTATTGAGCTCCACAGAGCTCTCAATTGCCTACCATAAACAACTCCCACAGTGCTCCTTGTTCTGTAAGTTAATAGCTTGCTCCTTCTTCTCTCTGCTCTGTCACCCGTTCCTGGTTCCCGAGTGTCTGCTACATGCTGACTTGTACTCAGAATCTACACACCTCATCTTTTCTGACACACACCAGCTCAAGTCACCATCATCTCTTGCTTTTCACTGTCTCCCTCTATGGGCCCTTGTTCTGTTGTTTTCCATGCACAACTGTCAAAACGCAATCTTTTAAGACATATACTAAGACTTTGTCCTCTGCTGAAAACACTGGCTCCAAGTGAACTTCCTTTGGTGACATCAGGCTGGTTGTTCTTCTAGGGTGTTCTGGCACAGGGCCTTTGCACTTGCCTGCCACTTGGTAGAGAAGACACTTACCATTTAATCAGTTGCCACTGCTGCTCTTAGAACAGCCCTGAGTTATGTCTATATCTCTTTTCTGGGTTTTCCCCCCCCCTCACATACGTGTTCTCTATCTGGTATATTGTGTATTGTAAGAGAACACAGCAAGGATATGTGAAGAAGTCAAACAAATTTGTCAATTTTATTGACTGAGTTACGTCCAATGACTGATAGCTAATGGCCATTAAGCGCCTGTTGCAATATGGAGTTTGGAGGCTTAAAGATCATTCTGGTTGTTGTTTAATCTTTTAGGAAGTCTTATGATGCAATTCTAGATTGCCAGAGAAAGTGTAAACTATCCACAATAGTTACATTCAGACATCACATAACTAGGTTGCAAACCACAAACTGTTCTCAAGTCTCTTAATGGATATGGAAAGACAGGAAGACAGGCCTAGATAAATACAAAGTTCAAAGCTACCACTCCTCCATGTGATCCACACAGAGTCTGATCCTTGAGAACACCTTCTCTCTTTCATCATCTCTCATGTCTGCTCGGACTCACTGTTGAGAAGGAAAAAGGAGATTATAAGGTATATTCTTACATATATGTTAGGAAGATATAGGTTGGGACTTGTGGTTACTGTGCTGGTAAATAAGGAGCCTGGAAGCCTTTAGTCCTCCTCATAGAAGGGAAGATGAAAAACCAAAAATTCCTTAGATTCTCCAGGAAATCAAAGCCAAATAGCAAACTATTGCTTTCAGAACTGAGAAGACAGACAGGAGCTGCACAGAGCCACAACTTACCGGAGAAGTACCTCAGACACAGAAATCTTGGCTTGAGCCAGCAACAAGGTAAGAAGATGGAAACAATAAGGGGTAGGCGGCTGGATGCTCAGGACGCACAAACTGAAAATACTACACCACTCATCTGCTAATGGGTCTGATGGGCACAGTAGACCTGTGCAAAAGTGGACCCACAAAAGTGCAGATAGAGTTAAAGATGGTGAGAAGCTAACCATTGAGCCTGAAGAAAAGGCAGCAGACACTTGCAAAACAGAAGTGCAGAAGAGGAGGAGGAGGGAAGTGTACGGGACAGAAGATTCAAGAAGAATGGAGTGCTTGAAAATGGTATGACAGCACATAAGGATGATAGGATAAGAAAGACAGAGGGTGAAAACTATCAGAAACAACACATGAAGTCTTGCCAGAACTAAGTCCACACAGAAACCAGGGGTCAAGAAACCTTGACGACACTGAGGAGGATGAATATGAAAAAAAATCCACATCTGTGCATAGTATATCTGAACTACATGAAGATCAAATACGAGAGTGCAATCTTGAAAGAAGTCAGAAGAAAGAAAGTCCACATTAAATGTGAGGGAAAGAAAGGTAAGAACTGCCTTAGACACCAACGGAGTCACTGGTTGAAAAAAAATTCAGCTACTAGTCCAAAATTTGGTATCTGCCAGAATTTCTTCCAAAGTAAGGGAGAAATATTTTCTCAGGAAAACAAAAATTAAAGGACATGTTTAACGGTCAGAACTGCCTTGTAAGAAATGCTCAAAAAAAACTATTCAGAAAACATGAAAATAATCCAGGTTGGACTCAAAACTCTACCAGAAGAATAAAAGCAGCAGAGAAAGCACACGAGAAGGGAAGAGAGATATTTGGTTTTTCTTATTCTCAATCTAGCACATAGCTATTTATTCAAAATAATAATAAGAAGAATGTTTTGATGATTATAGCTTATCAATAAATGAAACAAATGTGAGAGAGGAAAATGAAGAAAGCTCGGGATTCTTTTTTTTATTGAGAAAATTTTTTCATTCATTTTACACACCAATCAAAGATCTCCCTCTTCCCTCCTCCTGCCCCCCAGCCTCTCCCCCAACCCACCTCCCTTACTCCCCCCCCCACAAGAAGGCAAGGCCTCCCATGGGGAGGCACATCCAATAGAGGCAAGCCCAGGCCCTTCCCCCTGTCTCAAGGCTGCATGAGGTGCCCCATCATAGGCAGTGGGCTCCAAAAAGCCCGCTCATGCACCAGGGATGGATTCTGATCCTACCGTCAGGGGGCCCCAAGCAGATCAAGCTACACAACTGTCTCTCTATGCAAAGGGCCTAGTCCAGTCCCATTCAGGCTCCACAGCCATTGATCCAACTTTCATGAGTTTCCACTAGTTTAGTTTGGTCATCTCTGTAGGTTTCCCCATCATGATCCTAATGCACTTGCTCATAGAATCCCTCCTCTCTCTCTCCTACTGGATTCCTGGAGCTCTGCTTGGTGTTTGGCTGTGGATCTTTGCATCTGCTTCCATCAGTCACTAGAGAAAAGCTCTGTGCTGACAGTTAGGATATTCACCGATCTGATCACTGGGGCAAGCCAGTTCAGTTCAGGTGCCCTCTCCATTATTGCTAGTAGTCCAAGCTGGGGTTATCTTTGGGGATTCCTGGCAACTTCCCTATCACCAGGTTTCTCTCTCTCCCCCATGATATCTCCCTCCATCATGGTATCTCTCTCATTGGAAAGTTCAGAATTCTTAGAAAGGGCTCCTGTGACTTGTGAGATGTTACAGTATTAGTTGAAAGTGGACTCAGGTAAGTGAAAATGGCACCCTTTGAAAAGGAAAGTTTCCTGCACATGCTGAGACGAGAAATGTGGGACCCTAAAAAATGCTTAGAACCAGAGAAAGCAGAGAAGAGAGGAAACACAGGGGGGGAAAGGCAGCATGGAGAGTAAGAAGGGTATATATAGTTCCTGCTCCGAATCAGACATCTTCAGAGGGTCTGTGGGAGCAGCTTTCAGTGGGAAACACACATTTTCACACATTAGCATACTACACACACACCACACTCCCACACATTCACACTCCCACCCGCAAATTCACACATTAACACACATGAAACTCACATCCACAGACTCACACACTACACACACCCACACATTCATGCCCACACGTTTACACATTAACACACATGAGACACATCCACATGTTCACATTGGCCACATTCACACACTATACACATAAAACGTACATCCACTCATTCACATGTACATCATCCACATTCACACACTGGGCACATGTGTGCACAGGGGTACAGAACAAAATATCACCTCTCAGAGGACACATAGAACCACGGAACAGTTTGCTCTCTCTGCTGAAGGCCTTCAGGGTAGATACACTTCATACTGCTCACTTTTCTTTTCATGCCATCATCAGCTCCTTTCCAGTGTATCCATATTTAACAGGGGTCTGTATGCAACAAGTCTGGGAAATTTGCATGATCCGATGTCAGTTTCCTGCTAAAATGAAACCCCTTTAATAAGTGATTTCTACCCTGGATTAATATTTTTCTCATTATGATTTAATTCAATATTTTGGTCATTATACAAATTAATTCAGAGCTGAAACAATGATTAAAAGTTAGTAAACCTGAGCCTTAAAAGTATATAACATATTAGGTAACTCATTTACTTGCAAAACTATGGTATTTTAATAATCCACTCCTAACTCCATTGTAGTAAAAAAGCCTGTGCCTATGTTGTTCATCCTGAATCCACTCACCCATTTCTGAGCCCAAAGCCATGCTTTGCATGCTGGGTCAATACTCTACCACGGAATTACAGCCTCAAAAATTGCTGTTCACTTCTGACAGGTTCCCAAATACTCTTAATCTAGCAGCTAGAGAAAGCAGCCAGCATCCAGATGCGCCACATTTGGGCTTCATGCTGCTCCTAAGTGAATGATAAGTAGAAATTAATAATGAAAGGAAAAGATCATGACTACTCCTGGATATGGTGGAGGAGAAGGGTTATTATAGCTATATGGGAGAGCATAGCCAGAGGCAGGGGCATCTGGGAGAACTCAGATTGGACATGTGCTGTGGGATGGTCTTTCTGTACGCTGTGAATATGTATTGCTACCATTGGTTAATAAAGAAGCTGTTATGGCCTATGGAAAGGCAGAATAGAGCCAGGCTGGGAATCCAAGCGGAGAGACAAGGAGAAGAAAGGCGGGGCCAGAGGAGAGAGCGGGGTGGGGTGGGGGTGGGGAGTGGGGTAGAGGGGTAGGGTGATGATGTTATGGAACATAGGTAATGCCACAAAGCCACGTGGCAAAACATAGGTTAATAGAAATGGGTTGAATTAAGTTGTAAGAGCTAGTAAATAATAAGCCTGAGCCATAGGCCAAACAGTTTGTAATTAACATAAGACTCTGTGTGTTTATTTGGGACTGAATAGCTGCAGGACCAGTCGGGACAGAAACTTCCATCTACAGACATGACCAGACTGAGCTGTGCCTAGTGAGAAGGGGGAAGAGAAGGGAAAGGAGAGAGAGCAGAACCAGGTGAAGCAGCCAGAGGCCCAAAGGTACCGAGAGGGTAACCAAAATGGTTAGATTATATAGGGAAGAGCCTCTGGTGGAAGGGCAGCCCAGCCCCTGGGCTGGAAAAGTTTAGTGTAGGGGGCAGGGTATGCTAGCAAGGAGGGTCCTGTAACAGGTAAGGACTGATGGAGGCAGGGAGAGCCTGGAGGCTTTGATATGTTAAATAGGCACCTCAGTCCTTTGTCCTGGGTTTGAAACCTAACACTAGAGAGGACTGAGGAGGTAACAGCTTTTTTTAAATTGTTGTTATTTACTGTGTCCCAGGCTACTTTATTTAAGAACAAAATGATGCCTGATGGCTCCTGATCAACTGCACAAGATGACAGATTTATTTAGGGGAAGGATAGCAAGAAAGAGGATGTTTAAATGGCAGCAGAGAGACATCCAGCCATTTTACTATCTCCTGACTATGGCCTTGCCCTTATGCTAATGTCATGGCTTCAGACAGAACAGTTCTAATGAATGGATGCATTCAGAGGTCACCTTCCAAATACATAAATAACTACTCATATTCAGACTACAGAGTTCTGCTTCTGGGAAAACCCACAGAAATATACAGACAATGCAGACATGACCACTTCTAGGTATGGTTAATGAGAAGGTTTTTACGGTAGATATGAGGGAGAATTCAGCCAGAGGTCCTGGAAGAGTTCAGACTAGACAGGGACAATAGAATAGACTGGGCTATGAGAAGGGAGTGGAGAGTGAGGAGCGAGAGAGGAAGAGAAGAGAGAAGGAGACAAAAGATGACCAAAAGAGCAAAGAGAACCAAGAGAGAAGACAGGAGAGTATATAGCCAAAATGGCTGAGTTATATAGTGTTGTTGTTGGTATTTTGGTTCTTTTTTGGGGGGTCCCACCACCCAGCTCCCAAATAAATTCACACATGGAGGCTTATTATTACTTATGAATGCCTAGCTCTAGCTTGGCTTAGTTTCTAGCCAGCTTTTTTTTAACTTACATTATCCTGTCTTCCTTTTTCCTCTGGGCTTCTCCTGTTCTCTTACTTCTGTAAATCTTACTCCTACTCTGTGGCTTGCTTCATAGCTGGGTGTTTGGCCCCTGATGTCCTCCTTCTCTGGCTCCTAGATCCTTTCCTCCTCCGTCTCTTTTCTTTTCCTATATATACTCTCTGCCTGCCAGCCCTGCCTCTCTCTCCTTTTTGCTATTGGCCATTCAGTTCTCTATTAGACCATCAGATGTTTTAGACAGGCAAAGTATCACAGGTTCACAGAGTGAAACAAATGCACCATAAACAAAAGTAACACACCTTACAATAATATTCTACAACAATGTAGCAGAGAAGCTAGGGGCAGTGGAGTGAAACTCAAGGGTAGGAGAATTCAAGATTGGGGCTGGTGTAGAAATGCTGAGAGGAGCCAGGACTCCTTAACAGGTACTTGAGATGCTGGGAGGACCTGATGGCCAGAGGCCAGCACCTGCTTTGATATCTTAATAGGCATCTCAATTAGCCATTTTTCCTGGGTTTACTCAGGACCTAACAGCAACCATTTGCATAAGTGAAACATTTGTTTATGAGCAGCAGGAACCAATTGGAAATTAGATGAGTTCAGGGTAGGAGTTTCTATCTTGTCCCCTGGCTAAAAATGAGGATGTGATGCGCTTTCCTAATGTTCCCACTCAGTCACAGGCACCAGGGAGATGATCAATATTCTAGTTTAATTTGTTGCTAAGCTATAGTGCTAAACTAGTCATGGTCATTGCACTTTGACTAGCTGTTTTCTCACCCTGTGTTGAGTTTACCAGGAACCCACTGTAAGTAAAGGATCATCTCTGTTTTCACAGAGAATTCCAAGATCTCCCAGCCTGAAATCCTGATGGGGATAAATAAAATGCATTAATGAAATGTGAAGAGTAGAGGAGGTTTGAGCATGCCCTCTGAAATATGACAATATTACAACAGATAGATAGCAGATATTCCTATTGCAGAGACCACTCTGTTCACAATAGAGTTCAAGAAAAAAAAATCTAGAGAAATCTGCTGAGCAGGTAGAGAAATTAAGGGGAGGGGGTGGATTCTGTCTTCTTGATGAGCTCATCATGAACTGAAGGTAAGGCATGCACATCTTCACCACAAATATTTAGCAACAGAAAATTATGTGGATTTGTTTGTTTATTTGTTTGGGTAATCCTAAGAGTAAGCATGAATCAAAACCAAATCACATGTCCGCAACTGAAAAAGCCCTATTGCATTTGGAATAACTGAATTGTATGAATTCTGACCTACCACATTTTCAGTTACAATAAGCCCCACAGTAGGCAGTACCCAGATGATTTACTCCATGTCCCAGCAGCCACAGTAAGAGACTTGTTGACATGTCTGCTCTTGCCCAGCAAGGACTATAATAGCTTCTGCCTGATGCAAAGAGCTACTATCCCAAGATGGTAACTTATTTCTAACCAGGCTTTGCTAGTTTTGTGTATGTCACAACAGTCTCAACTGAAACACGTCTTCATGGCAATTTCTACAAATGCACACCCTCTAAAATGCTTCTTTTCCTTTTTTTTTTTTTTTTTTTTTTTTTTTGGTTTTTCGAGATAGGGTTTCTCTGTGTAGTTTTGCGCCTTTCCTGGAACTCACTTGGTAGTCCAGGCTGGCCTCGAACTCACAGAGATCCGCCTGGCTCTGCCTCCTGAGTGCTGGGATTAAAGGCGTGCGCCACCACCGCCCGGCTAAAATGCTTCTTTAACAAGTATTGGTATTTTATTGATTTCCTAATTAATTAATGAGTTGATTAAAATATTTGATTTTTGTGTACTTATGAATCATTTCCTAATTAATTAATGAGTTAAGATATTTGATTTTTTTGTACTTTGAATCATTTTGTATTTTTAAAGTGCTTTGTCACATGTACTTTTACAACACACATTTCAATCTCTTTAGAAGGTAGAAACTCTGAGACAGTTTAAACAACATTTCTAGTCAAGACGTGGCCCCCAAGCTTCCTAATTCCTGTCCGGGATCTCTCTGCTGTAATCTGTCCTTTGTCTGCTGCATTCCACCTGACATTTGGGCTCTTTTTCTTTCACACTTTTTTTTTTTTTTTTTTTTCCCTTGGTTTTTCGAGACAGGGTTTCTCTGTGTAGCTTTGCGCCTCTCCTGGAACTCACTTGGTAGCCCAGGCTGGCCTCAAACTCACAGAGATCCGCCTGGCTCTGCCTCCCGAGTGCTGGGATTAAAGGCGTGCACCACCACCGCCCGGCCTTCTTTCACACTTTAAGGGAGGCAAGGGATTGACACTTGTTGATGGGATGCCATCTTGCTGGAGGCTGCAGGCAGAGTCATCTGTAGGCAAAGCCTCCTCTAAGGAGGAAGATAACAGTTTAGGGGATATGGACCCAGCACTTGCTACTGCTGAGACCACCCCATGTCCCTGGGAGAGCTAGAGGCAGGGTGAGCGCTAGTGGGGACTGGGCAGGAAGAGACCAGGCAACAGGAAAGAAAGCATCAAAGAGAAGGCAGCTTGGAGATGAGCCATGCAGCTCCCTAAAGTCAACGGTGGGCTGAAATTTAAGAAGTAAACTATATCTTAAAAGATGACCCTACAGAAGTTGACCAGGACTGGGAATGGAAGAAGAAGGGGGCGGGGAGAAGTTAACCAACAGGTACTGAATTACAGCTAGGAAGCAGTAAGATATTCTCAAGTACAGATCATGAAAATCTATGGTATACTCTGAAAAGCGGAAGAAAGGACTTCTAATGTTTTTGTCAGAAAGAAATTATGAGTATTTGAAGAGAAAGATATGCCCAACCGAATTTAAACATCAGACATTATATGCACAAGTATATTAGTATGGACAATTTTAGGTTCTGGTGATCAGTTAAAATAAACTCAAGAATTGAAAGGAAATTGCAAGCCATCAAGCAAGGCCCTGAGGAGCACCTTTTTGTGAATTAAGTGTGGCTGTTGCTCAATTATGTAAAAATGGAAAAAAGAAAGAATTACAAACATGATCTCGAACTCCATCACTCACATAATATTAGCTCAGCTGAACTCCATTACTAACATAACATTATCTCAGCTATTACTTCTTCCTAAAAGAAAACAACACTCATAGATATCCTACGAACAGCTTAAATCTTTGCATTAATACTTGAATATGATTTTGTACAATGTTTTAGATTTTTATTAACCAATAAAATATACTTGCCATGCTCTACATCGATTAAAATAGTAAAGATGAAATGGGGTGTGTTTAGAAGTTACTATGGCACACATTACAATTCTGTTCATTAAGACTGCTGTTTAAAAATGCAAAAGATCTAGAATATTCTTTTTCTCCTAATCAATCTAGATAAAGAAGAATTATTAAATTATAACTCTCCCAATTTCAATTGTGCTCTATTGAGACTGATATCAGCACAGAGATGGTTCAGCGGGTAAATCACTGGTGCTTACATACAAGATCTGAGTTTGAATTACCAGAATCCAGGTAAAGCCAGACAGGAGAGGAGGCAAGTCTGTAATCCCAGAAGTCCTATAGGGAGATAGGAAGCTGAGGTAGGAGAACCTTCAGAGGCTCATAGGCCAGCTAGCCTGTCACAAGCAACAGTAAAACAACAGAGTCCTTGTCTCAAACAAGCTGAAATGCAAGGACGAAGATTTTCCTTCGACCTCCATATATGTGGCATCTTGCTAGCACACCAGCATTCACACACATAAATGTGTACACATCATATTGCACATCTACAAGATATAATACTTGGGCCCTATTTTTTGTTGCTGAAGTGTGTTGGAATACAACACACTTAGTTAGTATAGATACAGTGACAAATTCATTATAGTTGACCTTGCAAAATTGAGATGCATAGAGTTGTTAGAGATGCACAAAAGAGGGTCACAAATCACCAAACTAACTACATGTGCAGCTTGCCGCTGGCACTTCATCATTAGCAGCCTGGAGAAATCACTTAACCATGACTATGAAGGGTGCCCCTGTGCTGTAATTTGCATTATTAACAAGGCTTCATCAGCACCGTGGCAATAAACTGTTAGGGAAGAGAGAGGTCATGCTGCAAGAGTCAGATTCTCCTTCTAACAACTGACTGCTATTTCCTAGTGGCCTTCGATCTCCAGGATTTACTGACCAGATCACCTGCAGCTTCCCACCTGTGAGACAATGGGACTGGCGACTCATTTCACCTCTGGATCACTGTTACATATTTTTAAGATGTGACAAAAATGTCCTAGAATGTTCACTGTCAGGTCAAAGAGGAGCAGAAAATATTGATATTTGACCAGTGGTTATGGATAGATAGTCTAGTCCTAGAGCAAAGATTAACACACGTGGTTTAAATAGAAGCCTTTTCCATGAAATATCCTGTGCGTCTAATCTTGTTCAGAGCTGCAGAAAAGGGGACTAAGAGCTCAAACCACAGAAGGACCGTGTCACTGTGTGGATGAGTGAGGCCGCTGGCGCTGGAGACATTTCAAACTCAGTAGCTTATGTACTGTCTGTCTTTTCTTCTAGGTTTCTTGACACCTTCCACCAACTAAGAATGAGCACAAGGCAGCAGTGGGTGTCATATCTGCTCAGAGCCATTCACATGACAAGTTTGTCCTTTGCAGAATACACATGTAGATTTACACCCATGTCTTTGGTCACTCCTGGGAAAGGGACTCCAACACACTGGCAACTGTGTGCATAAGAATCCCGATGTTCAGTGTACTTAATATGATGGGAGGGTAATGGGTAATGTGCTTGAGGGCCCACCTAATTTTGCTTTTCCCAGGTATTTTGTACATAATCAAAATTTGTTGTGGGCTTGTTTCATTAAATATGACTGATGAAGAAAAAACTGTGTAGTTGAATTAAACAAGCTGCTAATTGAAGCAGGGAGATTTTATTCCTCTTCCAAAGTGAATTCTGGGCAAGGCAAGTTGTATTGTAAAGAAAGCCTCATGTATATCATGGTCAGAATACCTGTGACTCAGAACAGCAAGTGGTCTCTTCCTCCTCAGCTCAGGTCCCACAGAGAAGAAGAGAAATGTTCAATGAGAACTCTGGATGCCGGCAGCTTTACCCTCCAGTGTGGACAGCACAAACCATGCAAGCAAAACCAGCCCTGTGTTCTTCCTGCCTGCCTATTTATCTGAGCCACACAAGTGTGCAAGTTGGCACTTTCAAATCTTTGTTCCTCCGAGAGTTTATTTTTCTTATCCCTGTTCAATGCTTAATTTGATCTTAACTGTCAGAGACTTTGAGGTGGACTATGTAAACAGAGCTGTGAAAATGGAGGCCCTGAAATCAGTGAATACTTTAGAATTTAGTTCCATCAAGTATGCCATTTTCAGTGCATTTGCTTCTGGTAGACATTTAAGGCATAAAGACAGGCTCTAGTTTTGAAAAGCAGAAGGGCCAGTGATTAGGGGGTATTACAGAAGCATGCAACCTCATCCCACCAATTATGCTGCTTTTCTGTTGTAATTTATGGCTTCACACAAGCACCAGAAGAAGAGCAGCAGGGGAGACACTCCACCCTTGGCTCTCTAACATGGAAGCAGGAAATGAAGAGGACCAGGAGGTCCTAACTGCACTCATCTCTGATCGGGCTCCTTTCTTCTTCTATACTATGACTTCTTAAGACAGATATGTGTTCATATACAAGAGAAAATACAATTGAAAAGCAAAAATGCCAAGGGGGGGATGGTAAACAGAAATCTTTAAAAAATTATGAGAGCAAGAGAGGAATTAAGGGAATCAGGGAATATGAATGGGTAAAGTTTGACCTCTACCAGTCTATTCAGGACTATCCACTACACCGGCCTCCGTCAACTTTGAGCTCCCTCAGTGGAGAACAGAGTGCATGAAGAAGTCAGTCTGGCCATTCATTCAGTGCCTTCCTCCCTAGTCACATTTCTGTCACTATAGCAAATGCCTGACATAATCTGCTTTTGGAGAGAAATGGTGATTTTGGCTCACAGCTTTGAAGACTTCAGTCCACCTGTAACAGCCTTGTTGCTTTGGGACCGGTGATGATGCCATATATCATAGCTAGAAACACATGGCAGAGAAAAACTGCTCACCTTACAGCTAGGACATAGAAGAAAAGAAGGGAGTGATGGGTCTCTCCCTTTCAAGGCATGCTCATGCTCCCAATGTTATAAAGACCCTGTATTATCCCCAGCACTTCAAGGCTCCAGCACCTCCCAATAGCACACAAGCTTGGACTTTGCTATAACAATGAGGGACATTTACAATCAAATGTCCCTCTGTTGCCTTCACTCACTATCTGCCACACAGCCCCTGTACTCCAGAACAAATGCATCTGCTTACCTTCCTATGTTTCTACTTAGCATTTTTTTCAGGATGGTAGCATGTGTTTCTATTGTAGAGGGTACCTGGGTTCACACTGTATGTCCTTGAGGCAATGGCTACAGGCTACATCTCTGTGATTTCAAAGTTTGAGGCAATGTCTACCCTAAAAGTCTGTGAAGGCTCATTAAGAGCCTACTATGGATCCCTAAATAGTGCCATGGACACTACAAACGAAGGTGGACTCCTACAGTATCAGCATGATCACATCTATTTCCATTATACAATCACATTCTTGAACTGCAGTTGCTCCCTGGTGAGGACAGTCTTATGTCCTTATTTTTTATTTTATGCCTGGGCTTTCTACACTCTAATATTTGGGAATAGCTACCCCTAGATATTCTCTCTCTCTCTCTCCATCTGTGTGTGTGTGTGTGTGTGTGTGTGTGTGTGTGAGAGAGAGAGAGAGAGAGAGAGAGAGAGAGAGAGAGAGAGAGAGAGAGAGAGAGAGAAGGAGGGAGGGAGGGAGGGCGAGGGAGCGAGCTTTAAGGCACATAGCTGTATCAGACTTCCCAGTGGTAAAGGAAAACCGAGATGCTCACTGAGGTTAACTTGTGAATCCCACATGGAATATGGTAGATGCTACTATTAATGCATTTAAATGGTCACAAAGCACATAGGGGTTATAAAAGTCAAAGAAGGTAAGGAATCCCATATAGACAGGTGTTAAAGATACCAATAGATAGAGATGTAGGGATGTAAAGGGGTAGTGATAGCCAATTCAAGATCAGACTAGCTCAAGGTGGGGAGAGAGGTGAGCTGTAGCCCCTATTCTCTGCACTCCTTCTCTTTGTGTTACAACATACATCACAGAAGCAATTTAGGCAGGAAGAGTTGATTCTGACTCACAGCTCAAGGTTTCTGTCTGTCATGGCAGAGAGGCATTGCAGTAAGAGCATGAAGCAGCTGGCCACATTGTGTCCGAAGTCAGGATGAGGAGAGCGATGAGTGCTGTTGCTCAGTGCTTTTTCATTCAATCTAGTTCCCCAGTCCATGTAATGACATCACCCACATTTAGAATGGGGCTTCCCATCTCAATTAATCTAATATATAAAATCCTTCACAGACAATGACCAGAGACGTATTTCCATTAGTGTTTCTAAATCCTGGCAAATTCACAGTCACTATTAATCACAATGTCACCTATTGCCAACTTGATATTCAAACACATAGCTATATGTCATGATCAGTTTCCAAACTGAGCCAATAACAAGGTCATCATTTGGCACAGCATAATGTAACTCTCCATGTACACCTGAAACCACACCGTTTCTCCCCCACAGAGACAGCAAAGGTCTTTGAGGAATGCCTTTTGGTTTAGAACCACATAGCTTCAAAATGGTAACATATATTTACATCACATAATTCTTATCTCAAGCAACACTATAAATAGTAAAGAGACAGAGGAAAGCTGATATATGTGTGTTTATGCACAAACATATTTTTAACAAGGCAGGGCAGAAACATTCCTGGCAATCGCAAACCTCATTCTGTAAACTGGTCACGTAACTTTAGCTGATATTTATAACTACTTTCTGCTTCTCTAGCCATCCCCCAATTCTGTGTTTCTTTCACCTTGAATGCATTGGTAAACTTGCTTTATATGTAATAAGCAATGTGGTATGCCCTCATGATAAAGAAAATTTTTTAAATTATTTGCTCCAAGCCAATCAAACTACAGGGAAGCCGATATAAAACAGATAGTTCTGAAAGCCTCCTGGTCTTCCCCCCTCTGGCCCTCTGTGAGTTTCTGAGGAAATTATTCTCAATGTAAGTGGAGACATAAAACTCATCCCCTTACATACAGCAGGAAAATGCATGTAAATGTCTTATTTGGATGGAGCCACAGCTTCCCAAGTGAGATTTCAATGGCATGTCCATTTACGGTCATAGCTCAATATTTCACACATGGATATCTTCAAGCAATACTTTGCCCACCCCTGATTGGATGGCTAGTTGTCCAGGCAACACAACAGTTCCCCATCATTAGCTAGTGTAAATCTGTGCCTCCCCTGGGACATGCAGAGATACAGCCTGACCTATGAGATCATACTGCCAGAAACGCATGGCCATGCAGTACCCAAGAATAATTTAGCCTGTGACAGCCACGTGCACTTTGAAGACAAAGACTGTCTTCTCTAATTTGAAGCAATTTGTGTACTTAGCTTCCCACTCGAAATATATAAAACCAGAAACAGATTTTCATAATGCAAGTTTAGTAGAATGACAGATTCTAGTTCCTAAAAGCTCCACTTAGGCCATTGTGCACATATTTAATGCACCATCTCTTGTGCACATCATGATACTGTCGAACAGAGAAGCAGAGAGATACGCTCCTAAGAATGCTGTTTATTTGTGGGGAAAAAATGGCATTACAATGAGAATAAATGTGCCATAGGAAGCTATGAACATATTCAGAGACTGAGACAAGTGTAGGGGCATGGTAAAGACAAACAGGCTTGTGTAAGTACCTTTGATACAACTGTCCACAGCCCCAGAGGCTAGAGAGATGCCTCACAGGTTCAGAACACTGGCTACTCTTGCTGAAGACCCAGGTTTGATTCCTAGCACTTGAATGGCAAGTCACAACTGCCTATAACTCCTTTCAAGTGATCCAATACCCTCTTCTGGTCCCTGTGAGCACCAGGCATGTACACAGTGGAAATACATACATGCAAGCAAAACAAATCATATGAGTTTGAGATGGCCTTTGGGCAAATCTGCAGTTCTGGCACTCTGATGGGACAATTACTATTGGGGAGCATATATATGTATCACTGACTCAGAACCCCCAGAGTGATTGATATATATTTTGCTAGGGCTGACACAACTGAAAACTTACACAGCACTATGTACTTAGGTCATGCCCATTCTCTGTCACAGTTCCAATCCTTTCATCTTGAAACTACGAAGATGTGGGACAGAACTGACAAGCAGTGGCATGGTTCTATAAATGGCAACAAAGAGAGGAGGAAGGGCCCCTCTGAGGAGGAGATTGGGAGAAAAGAGAAAGGTGGAATTGCTTTGCTGGTAGATTGTAGGCTCAAGTCATACATAGGAGACAGCCACAGGATCTTGGACTCCTTTATTATTATTACTATTAAGAATTTTTCTATTCATTTTACATGCCAACCATAGATCCCCTCTGGATCTTGGACTCTTGTCACATAATTTCCACTATGTGTTAGGATGAGCTGATGCATGACTGGGAATGGTACACAGGATGTGACTGGTACCCTACTAAAAATATGGATAAGCCCACTGACTCAAAACCTCTGTCAAGACCAGCTCACATCTTCAGATGCTCCCTAACTCGGGACTATATGGAAATGTACACTATTTCACAAACCGTCTGATGTGTGCATTTCCTCAGAGCCGCCTCACTTCCCTTAGCTTCCACGAGATGCCTCTCTTTTGCTTGTGTTTAAGTGCTGTCATTGGGCTCTTTCACTGCCTCCAGTTTTCTCTCTCCCCCATGTAGGTCCACAGCATTGTTGCAGAAGGCCATTGCCCAGCAGTATACAAACTCCTATTCCTGTACAGACTGCAGGAAGAGAAGCAGACCCATTGCATGACGATGCTTTAACCATGACCAGTTTCCTATTTGTAGCTTGCATGTTTTCATTGCTCTGGACCTAGAAAAGGCTTTGCAGTCTATTGTTCTTGTGGTTCCCAAACCTCTGCTTTTGCAGTAGCACCTCCCCCAGTACTCTTATCTTATCTCCATCACAGGTATTTATAAATTCCTTGAAATCACCTTCACAAAGCTCCCAGAGGGATGGCTCCCTGTGGGTGATGATGGCCATCTCTATATGGTTTGGTTGCCCTGCAGTATGCCATCAGTTTCATCTAACCCAGTACCCATGAGAAAATAATCTTACCCATCATAGGAGTTGCTTTCACAGATTAGCTGATGTGAAAAATTAGGGGAAAATCAGGTCTAAGGACCTGAGGGACAGCAAGACCTCTGAGATACCTTTCTTGTCTCACAGACCAGTTATGAAGAAAAGGAACTAAGAGGCAGTGTTCAGAGTAAAAACCCAAGTCTGTGTTCAGAAAGTGGGCCTTGGCGCTTGAGCTTGGCTGGTGGAAATGACAGCCCTACCACTTAAAAGGACCAGATCCAGTGTCCCAAAAGTTACCTTTGCTCTGCGTTGTTCAGTTTGACTAGCTAAAACTCTTGTGTCCAGGCTTTCATAAAGGCCTCTCTTATGCTTATTTTAAGACCTTTCATGTGTCCCGGCTCAAAGAAAATCCCTTTGGTCATTAAGCCTCACATTTCTCTATCTGTTATTGTCACTCACTGTGATCCTCTCTTCCTGAAACCTTAATTGTTTCATGGGTGTCATGTTGTCTAAGATGGACCTCTTTGTAGGCCAATCTCTTGAATGTGCCCAAGGTCCAGCTGGAACCCAGAGAGCACAGAAGCAAGTGTTGGTACCCCTGCCTTCAGGCTCTCATTGGATATGATTTCTGTGGCTGGGATGCTGCTACCCATCTTCACTGTCAATGTGACTGAGTTTAGAATCACCAAGGAAACACTACTCCTGGTGTATCCATAAGGTTGTATCCAGAAAGGTCTGACTGAGAACAGAACATGAGTGACACCACCCCATGGCCTGGAGTTCTAGACTAAGTAGAAAGGAGAAAGAGAGCTGAGACCCAGCATTCATTTCTCTCTGCTTTCTGACGACAAATACAATGTGGCCAGATGCCTCGCTCCTGACGTCATGCTTTTCCCATCACGACAGTCTGTACTCTCAAACTATGAGAAACAAGCCAGCGAACAAACAAAAATCTTCCTTAAGTTGCTTTCATTAGGCATTTTGTCACAACCGCAGGAGATCTAACACATCCATCTAAACGTCTCCAATCCCCAGTAGTAGTGACACTGGTTGTCACCTATGCCGGTCTTTGGTTTGCCTAAGTTGCAGAGACAGCTGTGCAGAGTGATCTGCCACCCAGAGACACCAGGAGGGCTCAGACGAGCCTCAATTCTGGGCTCTCCTGAAGCAACGCTGCAGCTCCCACCATTTAAGGAGGACTAGTCCATTGTCCCCTCTGCCTAGCCCTGCTTTCCTACTTCCCCAAAGGGAACTCTAAAACACAATCCCAAGCAAACTGCTCCCCGAGACACTCTAACCCAGTGGATTTTTATACAACAGCCTCAGCAGAGCGATGTCTGTTTGTGATCTGTTGTTTTTGCTTTTATATTTGAGTCTGATAATTTTTCCTTTTTTGATATATCTCTAGGTTTTTAAATTTAACTGTGTATGCCTGTGCACGCATGTGAGCACACACTTGTGCATGTGCACACAATGTGTGTGTGTGTCTGAGGACAGAAAAGGGGGTAGGATCCCTTCGAGCTAGAATTACAGACAGTTGCCTTAGATGGGTGCTGGGATTTGACTCAGGTCCTCTGCCAGAGCATCAGTTGCTCTTAACTGCTGAGCCACCACACCAGGCCCCTATTCCTCAGTTTTAAGGTGTTATTGATTCCCTGTGCCCAACGGCCCTGGAATCTTATCAGATATGACTTCCTGATAGAGGGTAACAGCCTCCCTCCACATTTTTCACCTTTTCATACATATAGATCTTATCCAGCTTTTTTTTATGAGACATTTGGGGAATTTTGGATGGTTTCATTTTATAAGATGGAGCTCAGGGCAGTCAGTACTGGATGGTGATGAGTTCTGACTATATGTGCAAGGAAAGTCTGAAATGTGGATGCTATAGGCTATAGGGTAGAAAGGCCCTTGGAAGTTGCTGGAAAGATCACAGAAAACTCAGCAAGACATAGACTATTAATGAATTATGAATGAGCTCATAAGCAAGCCCTTAAAACTGAGGTTATTGCAAATGCTTCTAAAATTTATAGGAAGACATGGACATGAGTTCATACTTTTCCCAATCATTGCTTTTCAAGATAATTACTTGCTTTACTCACATCCAGTATCCAAGCCCTGGGAACTCAAAGGAGCAGAGGTTACATCTGACACAGCTCTGATGAGGCACTGTGGAGATGCTTATTTGAAACACTAAAATCAGGATGAAAAGGAGAGCCCAGCTAGTTAGCAACAGTGACCACAGTTTATATCTGAGGAGGGTGATGGCATTAAGTACCTGAATAGGAGGCAGGCATTAGGTAACAGGTGCTGAACAGAGCACAGAGCAGAACAAGGAGCTTTGGTGACAGTTCCACTTCCTATTCCATATAAAATTGCAAAGAGGAAATTCCAGTTCAGCCTAGTTTTCAATACTGGCTATAAAGTTAAGATGTTATATCATTAGGTTCTTAATGTACAAAAATCTATGAAGTGCCTATTAATAGTGCCTGAGGCATTATTATTTTTTTTCTTAGCCCTAAACTAGTGTCTCAAGAGTTTCCTCTGTCTGCTTTGCAAGGTTTTGCCATCTTCACAGCCTGGTTGAACTGCAACTCCATCTTTACAACTGAGCACATGAAACCTGTCGGGGCCCCTGCTCATGCAAAGCTTGTCTTGAAGCTCCCATCTGGCTCCTGCATGGCAGTCCAATTCTGTCATTACAAGGACGTCAGTTTCCAGGTGTTGACAATGAAGAGCAGGACAGAACCACAGCAGTGCAGGCTGCCCTTCGTCCTAGGTTTCTGTGTTTATAATACTATCTGTATACATGTCAGCTGTGCAAAGTTGAGCTACTCCAAAGCACTCCACAGCTTGAAGGTCATCTAATCTAGCCCCAAACTCATGTGAGCAAACAGCAAATGATTAATGTGTACGGTCATCATTATTAAAAACAACACGCGTAAAATCAAGAAAAAGATGTGTAAAATGTACACATGCGTATTCATTTAAAGTTGCTCTTTTCTCAAAAGAGAATGAAAAGGACAGTCAGAATACTCTTCAAGGGGGGCATGGAAATAAGCCAGGGAATTAAGGACTGGGAATTATAATCATTTCAGAAATGTTCAAATGATAGGCTGAATGGGAAATCTTGTAAAGAGGCTTAATTGACACATCATCTTCTGTTAGCATGACTTGAGCTGACGGCTGAACTCAGGAACACAACAGAAAGGAAGCGACATCTCTATAAAAGCAGATTAGCCTAAAAGAACTGCTTGCCTTTTCCTGGCACACTATTGACCACTGCCCTCATTAAAGGACCACCTGCTTATGCCTGACCTAGGGACACGCCATCTTTGCAGACAGAAGGGAAAGCATGCTGTCTTTCCCTACAGATGGGCTTGTGAGGGTGACAGGTACAAGCATCTCATTTGTCTGCCAGTTGCTAAATTCAATTTGGTGGAAGTTTACACAGGAAAGGGTTTAATTGAACTTACAATTTATAATTCCTGACTGAGAGAAATCAAGGCAGAAATTCAAGGGAGGACCCTGAAGGCAGACATGCTAGCTATTTCACATAGCATTCTCTCTGCACAAATGAGTACAATCATACAAATAAGTACAGCAGGAATCATGGTGGACACTGCGTGTTGATTCACATGAGCCTATGTTCAACTGTCTTTCTTATAAAAGCAAGGACCTTCTTCTCAGGGAATGGTACTGCCCAGAGTGGGTTGGGCTTTCTATGTCAATTAACAAAACAATTCCCTACAGAAGTGCTCATGGGTCAATCTGATCTAGGTGATTCCTCCATTGAGACTATCTTCTCAAATGATGTTCGGCTGTGTGAAGTAATAGTTTACGTTAACCAAGACAGGTTCTTTCGGCCATTTTCTACATCATAGAATTGCATTTGGAGAAAATGTCGACCCAGCTCCCAATTTCTAGTGTTGGCATCTCTGGAAAGAAATTAATTCGGTATCCCAAGATCCTGCTTTAGCCCTCCTCTACCTGTATGGTACTGTAGTTTCCCATTTTTTCTGTTGCTGTACAGTGTTCCTGATACTGAGTAATTTATAAAAAGAGAGGCTTATTTAGCTCAAGGTGTTGGAGAATGGGAGTCCAGGAGAGCTTTCTACTGCGGATGATTGATTGATAAATAAAGTGCTGATTGGCCAGTAGCCAGGTAGGAAGTATAGGCGGGACAAGGAGAGAGGCGAATTCTGGGAAGTGAAAGGCTGAGGAGAGAGACACTGCCAGACACCATGATGAGAAGCAGATGTTAAGATATCGGTAAGCCACGAGCCACATGGCAACTTATAGATTAATAGAAATGGGTTAATTTAAGATATGAAAACAGTTAGCAAGAAGCCTGCCACAGCCATACAGTTTACAAGTAATGTAAGTCTCTGTGTGTTTACTTGGTTGGTTCTGAGCGGGACTGGCGGGTGAGAGAGATTTGTCCTGACTGTGGGCCAGGCAGGACCAGGAAAACTCTAGCTACAGCTTTCCTCTGTTCATTCTTTGTTGAGAGTCTCATGGGCAGATACAATGGAAAGAGTGTTTGCAGAAGAGATCACATGGCAAGACAGGCAGCCAGAGGGATTCAGGTACTAAGTTAGGTTTTCTGTTCCATTTTCTTTTCTTCTTCTCCACCTCCCCTTTAAATAACTCACTCTATTGGGAAGTAACCAGAGCCCAGGAGAACTACATTAGTGTCTCCCAAAGGGTGATGCCCCCTTTGACTTAATTAATTCCCATCAGGCCTTGCCTCTTAAAGGTTCTACATGACACCATCACTACACTGGGAACCAAGCTAGCAGTGTACAGGCTTTAGGTGTACATGATCAAAGCACGCCCAGGCCAGAGCCGGTACCACTTACATAAGCAGGCATTAGCACTCAAGACTGAGAAATGTGCTGTAACAAGAGGTGCAGTCCTTGTGAAGACCTCAGGTAACACATTGGAATCTAACGCAGACCTGGGAGCTACTGTTCTTATTAGTTAAGAACAGCACACAGCTGTTCTCTGCAAATTTCTGAAGCTACCACACCATGGGAAGAAAAAAGGATTTGCCTGCATTTGCTCCAGCCCAGTGAGAAGGCAGACAATGCCAGAGTCACACCCTACCACAGGCACAGAGGGGTCACTCTTTCTTAGTACTAGGCTACAACATTTATACAGGGGATTTTTGTTACACTACCTCCTGTTCCTGGGCAGCCAAGGTCTCTAGTCAGTTCCAAACTGCAGCCCCCGTTAACACTGCTCATGAAAGATAAACTCGGCTTTTCTCTGAGAGCTGGAATTCTACAGTTCTTGTGTCACTGACAAGGATGGAAAGGTCATCCCAGAAACTTATTTAGGAACTGATGAAACATGGGCACCGTATCAAATACTGCTCAGGCACCTGGACCCTTGAGGCTTTAAGCTGAGTAGACTGTCAGCTGGGCAGGAGATAAACCCAACCCTCTGTCACTGGGGTCTAAGACAGCTTGATGGCCATGGTCCTACATTAACTCATCCCCCTCCTCTACTCTGGGTCCCTCTCATTCTTGTCACCTATTATGGGTAACATATTAACCAAGTCCACTTCCTTGTGGTACAAGGACCCCTCCCTCTTTGGTAACTTTTGAGAATATATTCCTGGCTTTATCTGGTAGGATAGATAGGGTAGGAGCCTATCCTTTCAGACTCCCACTTAACAAAGCTCCCAGCCGTAGGAGATTTTTTTTCTCAGTATCATTCTCTGGGCCTAACCTTTGTTTCTCTTGCTCTCTAAAGTCCCAGGAGTTATGTTTTGTGTTGTTGTGATGAAACACTGGCAAGAACCAGTTTAATAAAGACAACTTACTTTGGCTCACACTTCGAAGGTACAGTCCTTCATTGCATGACCAAGAATGGTGAAAAAATAATGTGGCTGTGGCAGCCATGGCATGAGGCTACTTGCTCACATGTGGGCAGATCAAGAAGCAGAGAAAGATGAGAACTGGCACTTAGCTGGCTTTCTCCTTTTTTTTCTTTTTTAACTTTCTTTTTACTTATTCTTTGTGTCTTTCACATCTTGCATCTCGATCACATTCATCTCCTGTTCTTTCGTATCCACCCTCTGCCCTTGCAACCTCCCTGCCCCAAATAAAATAAAATAAAATTTACAGAAGTAAAAAGAAAAATTTTGTCATAGAAGTTGTAGTGTGACACAGTGAGTCACACAATCAAACCTTTTGTCCATATATCTTTACTTGTAAATGTTCATTGCAAGGAGCCATTGGTCTGGTTTGAGGCCTCTGGTTTCTGCTACACTATTGATGCTGGGCCCTCATTGGGACTCCTCTTGGACATTCTGTTGTTGCCCTGTGTTGTGGAGATCCTGTCGTTTTGGGTCTGCGGGACCAGCCCCTTCACATGCTCCAGCAGATCATAGATAGGGTGGATGTTGGGGTGGGCCAACACATAACCCTGGCTCTGGGTCTGGGTAGTTGCAGGGTTGATCAGCTGGCCAGCTCTTCCCTGTCTTCACCACCAGGGTGAGCTCTCCAGCATTGCCCTGGCTAGTTCACCCCTTGCAGCAATGAGCCAGGGATGGGCTAGCTCTCCTGCGTTAATGCCCTCAGCTCTCCTACATCAGGACCATCAGGACCAGCTCTACTATGTTGCCCAGGTGAGGTGCAGGGGTCACTCTCCCAAGTACTGCAGCTGGTAAGGAATAGGGACTGCTCTTCCGCTCTTATGACCTCAGGGCCAGCTCTCTCACCTGCCACAGGTGGTGGTAGTGAAGCATCTCTCCCTGCCCACACCACCATAGGGCAGATGAGGGGTGGGGCCAGTTCTCCCATGCTCACATTTGCTGTGGGATGGTCTGTATGTCAAGTGTGTTGCTGATTGGTCAATAAATAAATCACTGATTGGCTGGTGGCCAGGCAGGAAGTATAGGCGGGACAAGGAGGAGAATAAAGCTGGGAAGTGGAAGGCTGAGTGAGAGAGACACTGCCAGCTGCCACGATGACAAACAGCATGTGAAGATGCCGGTAAGCCACGAGCCATGTGGCAATGTATAGATTAATGGAAATGGATTAATTTAAGCTGTAAGAACAATTAGCAAGAAGCCTTCCACGGCCATACAGTGTGTAAGCAATATAAGTCTGTGTGTTTACTTGGTTGGGTCTGAGCAGCTGTGGGAATGGCAGGTGAGAGAGATTTGCCCTGACCGTGGGCCATGCAGGAAAACTCTAGCTACACACATTCTCTTGGCCAGTGCACCCACACCCCTGTCAATAGGGTCAGCTCTACTGTGCTGCCCAGGTCCTTTTTTCTTTTTATCAGGTCCTACAATTCCAGTCCCTGGGATAGTGCTACCTACATCCAGGGTGAGTCTTCCCTCCCAGAAGATAATCCTGTGATGAAATGGTCCTCACTTCAAAGGTGTGTCTCACTAATGCCTTGGTGTTTCTTCACCCAATCAATCAGAGTATCAAAATCAGCCATGACTGTACCCTTGGTCCTGAGCCAAGGAGTTTTTGAATTTCTGCAGCAATCTCCAACCCTCTCATGGGTCACCTTTGAAGCACGGCCCTCAGTTTCAGCAGCAGCTATTCCTTTCAGCAAGCAGCTATCCCTTGCAAATCGACACTTATGTAGTTGTGTTAGGAGAAATAGGCAGTTAGAAGCTGTATTTACTAAAAAGCACTGATCTGTCACTTGGGCCCACAGATAACTTAAGCAGGATGAGTCTGGCACTTTCTTTGTGTTTGTTTACTTTGGGTCAGAGTCCTGCTTCCTGATCTGCCCACATGTTAGCAAGCAGCCTCATGCCATAGCTACCACAGCCACATTTCCCCCCTATGCTTGGTGGTACCATGATGGACTATACCTTCAAAGTGTGAGCCAAAGTAAGTTCTGTATTTATTAAGCTGGTTCTTGTCACAACAACATGAAACATAACCGGAATTTTAAGGAGCAACATAGCAGTTTCTGCCTACCTAACCTATCTCACCCTCTCCAAAGCTGAAGGCACTGAAATAAATCGCTGCTCTAGCCATACAGTTACTTTGACTTCCAGGATCATCATCCCAAGAAGGACCAACACACTCACAAGAAGAGGACAAGTATCTACGAGAAAGAGACCATACCCTGGAGTACACTAACTAGATAGCTCCCCTTAGGCAGTTACCCAATTAAAATTTATCTGATCTTGCCATTTGTGGACAGGAAGGCTACCAAGTTTTGTGTGTTTATTTTAAATCCTGCTGGTTTGGTCAATGTGTTAATCATTTGTAGGAGTTTTCTGGTAGAGTCTTTAGGGCCTTAATGTATAGAATTATATCTGCAAATAAGGACACTCTGTCCTTCTTTCTTGTTTATATTCCCTTTATCTCCTTCACTGGTATTGCCAAAGCTTTGACTCCTAGTATTACATTGAATAGGAGGGAGAAGAATGGACACTCTTGTCTTGTTCCTGATTTTAGTGGAAATATTTGAGTTTTTCTCTATTTAGTAATATGTTGGCTTGCTGTACATTGCCTTAATTATGTTAAGGTATATTTCCATGTATTTCTAGATTCTCTGGGACTTTTATAATGAAGGGATGTTGGACATTGTCAGACTTTTTGGTATCTAATGAAATGACAGTGTGGTTTCTGTCTTTTAGTATATTTATGTAATGGGTTATGTTTATTGATTTACATATGTTGAATCATCCCTGCATCTCTGGGATGAACTTGACTCAGGATGGATAATGTTTTTGATATGTCCTTGAATTATGCTTGCAAGTATTTTATTGGTAATTTTTGAAGCCATGTTTATCAGATACACTGGCAAATAATTTTCTTTTGTTGCTGTTGTTAGGTATGTACCTAGTTTGGGTATCAGAGTAAAGCTGGATTCCTAAAAAGTATGTGGACATGCTTCTCCATTGTTTACTTTGTGGAATAGTTTGAGGGGTATTGGTGTTAGTTCAGTTCTGATTCTGTGCTGAACCCATTTTCCCCAAGGCTTTTTAGATACCACAGGATAACAAAAACCCCAGTGCAGGAAACAGGTAAACTCTGCTGTGGGAAAGTGAAGTTCAATATACACCAAAACATTCCAGGCTATTGACAATGATTTGATTACTCTCCAGAACTGATAGTAAGACTCCACTACTAATGATACCACATACTTGAGTTAGGGACCATGGAAAAATCAAGCTGGAACTCACCTGGAAGCTTCATCCCTACCATCTAGCTTTCAGAGCACTGAAAAGTGCTGTGCACAGTACCAAAGAAGAAGAGGAATCACCAGTCTTACCCAGTTGTGAGCCCTGAGAGGTGTACCAATGACTGGTCTGGCAAGACATACCCACTAATCCAATGGTGGCATGGATGTCATCAGAGTAACTAATCACTTTATGACTGAATTTAAGGCCCCTCCACAAGTTGATCCCTACATAACACTGTTCCTGGGGCCAAGAACTTGTGGCTAGCCAGGTCATAGGCCCAAGGACAGAAGTCACTGCTGCTACTCTGCTACCTGGGACATGGTATTAAATGGAGTCCTAACTACTTATCAATATACCCATCTCTCAAGCCTCATAAGAGACGTTTCTTTTTGTAGGAGGTAACACTTAACACAGAGACCCACAACTGATAAAGTTCATAGAATAAGAGATTATAGAATACTCAACCTAAATAGGACATCTATATCATACCCCCCTCCTTCCAAGCTCAGAGATCAATGCAGAAGAGGAGTCAGAGAAATTGTAAGAGCCAAAGATGTCTGGATTACTACAAGGGAATGGTATTTTCTGGATACAGCAACATCATATGCACAAGACTTCCTCAGACTCAGGCCAGACAAAACTCTAGCACGGAGAAGGGAGGTAGACATGAGGTCCATGCCTAGTTAAAGAGCCATTTGCATTTGATAGCTACAGGGACAAAAATGGTCAGTTTTCCTTAAGGGTAGGGGTGCCAATGGGTTGACCACCCTCCAGTGAAGACTAGACATCCAAGATATGGGGCAACACAAACTGTACTTGGTAGGTTTAAATATAAAATGTACACCATGTTGGGTAGGTAGGTGTATTAGTTACTTTTCTATTGCTGTGCTAACACACCATGAACAAGGCTTACTTATAAAAATAAACATTGAATTAGGCTTACAGTTTCAGAGGGTTAAGAGTCCACTATGGGTCTTTCACTTGTTTGGTTAGAGTTACCCCCAAGATATTTTATATTGTTTGTGACTATTTTGAATGGTGTTGTTTCTCTGATTTCTTTCTCAGCCCTTTTATCATGTGTATATAAGAAGGCTACTAATTTTTTAAGTTAATCTTGTATCCAGCTACTTTGCTAAAGGTGTTTATCAGCTATAAGAGTTCCCAGGTAGAATTTTTGGGGTCGCTTACATATACTATCATGTCATCTGTAATGGTGATACTTTGACTTCTTTTCCAGTTTGTTTATATGGTAGATTACATTAACAGATTTTCATATGTTGAATCATCCCTGCATCTCTGGATGAAGCCCACTTGATCATGTTGGATGATATTTGATGTATTCTTGGATTCGATTTGTCAATATTTTATTGAGTATTTTACATCAATGTTCATGAGGGAAATTGATCTGTAATTCTCTTTCTCTGTTAGGTCTTTGTGTAGTTTGGGCATTAGGGTAACTGGGCCTCATAAAAAGAGTTTGGCAATGTTCCGTTTGTTTCTGTTTTGTGGAATAATTTGAGGAGTACTGGTTTAGCTCTTCTTTGAAAGTCTGGTAGAATTCGGCATTAAAACCATCTGGCCCTGGGACTCTTGATTTTTGACAAAGAAGCCAAAACTAAACAATGGAGAAAAGCAAGCATCTTCAACAAATGGTGCTGGCATAACTGAATGTCAGCTTGTAGAAGTATGCAAATAGAATCATATCTGTCACAAAACTGAAGTCTAAGTGGATCAAAGACCTCAACATAATCCAGTTATACTGAACTTGATAGAGAAAGTGGGGAACAGCCTTGAATGCATTGGCACAGGATACAATGTCCTGAATAGAATACCAGTAGCACAGACACTAAGATTGACAATTAATAAACAAGACCTTATGAAATTGAAAAGCTTCTGTAAGGCAAAGGACACTGTCAATAGGACAAAACAGCAGGCCACAGAATGGGAAAAGATCTTCACTAACCCCACATCTGACAGAAGGCTGATGTCCAAAATGTATAAAGAACTCAAACTAGACATCAAAAGACCAAATAATCTAATTTTAAAAAATGGGGTACAGATTTAAACAGAGACTTCTCAATGGAAGAATTTCAAATGACCAAAATACACTTAAAGAAGTGTTCATTATCCTTAGCAATCAGGGAAATAAAAATCAAACAACTCTGAAATTCCATCTTACACCTTTCAGAAGGGCTAAGATCAAGAACACAAATGATGTGCTAGAAAGGATGTGGAGTAAGGGGAACATGCCTCCATTTCTGCTAGGAGTGCAAACTTGTACAGACACTTTGGAAATCAATATGGTGATTTCTCAGAAAATTGGGAATCGATCTACCTCAAGACCAAGCAATACCATTCTTGGGCATATACTCAAAGGATGCTCAGTCATACCACAAGGACACTTACTCAACTATGTTCATAGCAGCTTTATTTGTAATAGCCAGAACCTAGAAACAACCTAGATGCCCCTCAACTGAAGAATGGATATAAAAAATGTGTTACATTTACACAATGGAGTATTACTCAGCTCTTAAAACAATGACATCAGAAAATTTAAAAGCAAATGAATTGAACTAGAAAAAAAAAATCATCCTAAGTGAGGTAACCTAGACCCAGAAAGACAAACATGGTATGTACTCACTCATAAGTGGATAATAGATGTAAAGTAAAGGACAACTGTGCTATAATCCACAAACCCAAAGAGGCTAGGTAACAAGGAGGGCCCAAGGGGAGATGCATAGATCTCCCTGCAAAAGGGAAATAGAAGAGATCTCCTGGGTGGACTGGTGGGCATGGGAACTTAAGGGATTGGGTTGGGAAGTGGGTGGAGGGGGACAGTGCTGAGATGACTGGAAAGGGGGGCTTCACAGAGTTATATAGAAGCCTGATGAAAGGGAAACTTCCAGGACTCTACAAAGATGGCCCCAGTTAAGACTCCTGGCAACAGTGGATGTATAGCCTGAACTAGTCATCCCCTGTGATCAGATTGGTGACCACCCTGGTTGTCGTCAGAGAGCCTTCATCCAGTGACTGATGGAGGCAGATTCAGAGACACACAGCCAAGCACTGGGCTGTGTTCTGGAGTCCTGCTGAGGGACTGTCAGAGCCAGGAGGGTCAGGGACATCACAGGAAAACCCACTAGCCTGGGTCCTGGGAGCCCAAAGAGTCTGAACCAATAACCAGGAAGCCTGCATGGGATGGACCTATGCCCTCTGCATATATGTGACAGTTATGTAGCTTGGTCTATATGTGAGACTCCTAGCAATGGGAGTAGGGGCTGTCCCTGGTACTTTGACTGGCTCTTGGGAACATAGTCCTCATGCTGGATTGCCTTGCCCAGTCTGAATATAAGGGGGAGGTGCTTGGTCTTACAGGAGCTTGATATGTCCTGCTTTGTTGAAATCTATGGGAGACTTGCCTCTTTCTGAGCAAATAAGGAGGGGTAGGTTGAGGGGGGGAGGGGAGGAGGGTGGGGAAGCTGTGGTCCAGATGTAAAATAAATAAATTAATTAAAAAGGAAAATGATTTAAAAAAAAAGAGTCATTTCTGGGAGGGCACCATGGGAGCCAACAGCAGGCACGCTGGCTGGAGCAGCAGGTGTAGCTCACATCTCAAAACTGAAAACAGGAAGCACAGAAAGTGCACTGAGAATAGCAGGAGGCTTCTGAAACCCCGAGGCTACCCCCAGTGGCACACATCCCCCAACAAGGCCACATCTCCTAATCCTCAAATAGCCACTAACTGGGGACAAAGTATTTAGACGCCATAGACTTATGAGGGGCTCTCATTCAAACCACCACAGTAGGGAACTGGGGAAGGAGCTGGGAAGAGAGTGAGGGGGCATGAATACAATCAAAAGATACCATAAACAATTCTCAGAGAACTGATAAAACGGAAAAAAAAAAATGGACCATCTTGTAGGATGGGAGCTGAGACCATGCTGGATGGAACCTCATTTTGACACGACTGCTGTAAATTTGCATGTGCCATCTTAACTATGCCCCAGTTCTTCCTCTATTTAACCATGAAACTCAAATTAGTGCCTGAAAGATGAACTTGGGTTTACTGTTACCCTTTATGTTTCCATCTTCGCAATAGGTAAGTTAAATGTTCTTCCTGTGCTTTTCATCAATACTAGTATTTTCAGTCAGCTCTCCCTCTCTCAGCAGCCATCAGCTCTTCAGTTAGGGGTGAAGCCCTGGGAGACTTGCCCCACCTACGTAGGCATGTCAATTGATGCTGTCACTGTTCTATGTTTTGTTTAGGCAACCATACTGTTAGATTTCCTGGTTTCAGTTTCCTTGTTATGTATAGAAAAATGTATCTCACAGAGGATATCTGGTCCTTGTCCTCTGGCTCTTATAATCAATCCACTTCCTCTTCTGTAATCTTCCCTGAGTCTTAGGTGTGGGGGTTGTAGATGTATCCACTATGACTGGGTACCCCATGGTAATTTATTCTCTGCCTGTTGACCAGTTGTGGTTTTTGTAGTAGTCTCCACCTGCTGCATGAATGGAAATGTAGGCAGGAACTCAAGGCTGGAACCTGGAGGCAGGAACGAAGGCAGATGCCATGGAGGAATGCTGCTTACTACTTTGTTCCTCACGGCTTTCTCAGCATGCCTTTTTATACAACTCCAAACCACCCGCCCAGGGGTGCCACCACCTACAGTGGGCTGGGCCATCCCACATCAACCATTAATCAAGAAATGTCCCACAGACTTACTTACAGGCTAATCTTATGAGGCAATTTCTCAGTAGAGATTCCCTTTTCCCTAACTTGCGTCACATTCACAGAAAACTAGTCAGCATACAGTCCATTTCTTTTTGGACCCCAAGCACAGCAATGCTCTAGTGAAGGCTGCCTAAGTAAACTCAACAGCATGGTGGGTTGGTTTGTTTCCACAGGCATCCTCAGTCACAGTGCTTATAGCAGTTTGCCTCTCTTGGCCAAGGTTGCCTCAGTTGTGACAGGGATGTTAGCTCCTCTGCTGTCTTCCAGTATCGACCCAATGTATTTGATCTGGAAATGCTCCATGCTCAGTTTCTGAGGCAGGGTTGCGGGTTCACCTTGCAAGGGCGAGTATGTAGTTAGTACTGAAGGAACACAGGGTAGGTTGAAGAACACAAGTAGATAAGTGATGAAAGAGAAACAGGAGGAAGAGGAACCCTCCCCCCCCAAAAAAAAAGGAAAAGGAAGGGGAAGAGAAGGAAGAGGTGGAAGCAGAGATGTAGGAGGAGCACATTTGAAATAAGTGTGTGTGAACTCAACTGGAGAAACTTCATGGTTTAAAAAAAGATGTTCAGATAATCTTGGCATGACTTCCCTGGCTTACATAATCCTCTGCTTTGAATCTGTCTTACAGAAACTGGCTGTCTGAATGTAGCTTTGATAAAGGGGCATGGAAATAGAAGGTACCTATTAAACACTCCCAAACCACACATACTTTCCTACCCATGCCCATAGAAAGGTTCAGAAGCGTATTCAGATAGCAATGCATACACTTAATTCGTGGAAATGTATATATACATTTTTTTGTACTTTGTTTTATTGCATTTTTAACCACGGGGGTGGATTGCAAATGCTTCTTTCCCCAGATTCAAAGAAGAATTTGGAAAGCCCTGAATGATGAGTAATGAGATTGTTTATCCTACCGTTTATGTGCTTAATTTCATGACTTGTAAAAATGAAGAACTAATAAATTTACCCCCTCTAATTAAATGAAGGCATAGGTCTTTGTCAGAAACATTCAAATCTGACTAAACCTGAATAAAGTGCCAAAAGAGGCCTGATAGGAATGAGAACAAACAGTAAACAAAAGATACATAAATACTGTAGGTCATCCTGCCAAGCTGGCTGAAGGAACAGGAACACAGGGCGGGTCTCCTCGGTGCAGGAGCAGGTTCCCCCATACAACCAAACTTCTAGCTTTTACTGGTTTGATTCACCTTGGTCTGACACCTTACTGGTGTGACACCTTTGCAAAGATGGGTGTACCTCAAGTCAGATGGCTTCTGAACACTTGGAAGGAAGGAAAGAAACAAGAGACACGAAGCTTTCTTCCTACTGGGTATACCTCTTTCCTTTTTTGTGATAATGATATACATTTTAATTAACAGAACACAACATTTGACTGTAGAAGAACATATTTTCTGATGTTTCTTTCCTCATTTTTTGTTTTATTGGTTTTCTATGTCTATTTTTATGGTTTTAGTTATGTCTATTTTTTGAGATTATAGTATAGCTACATCATTCCCTCCTTCCCTTTTATACCTCTAAACTTTCCCATATACCCACCCCTTGGTTTCTTTCAAATCCATGGCCTCTTTTTTCATTAATTGTTGTTTTCTAGATAAATGTATATGTATATACCTGTATATGTATTCCTAAATAAATATAACCTTCTCAGTCTGTTACCTAATAAGTATGTTTTCAGGGCTGACCATTTGCTATTGGATGACTAACTGGTGTCTTCTTCCCTGGAGAAGATGATTTCTCCCACTGCACAACATTCCTTAGTTTCCTGTGGTTCTTTGCATAGGACTGAGGATTCCTGAGGTTTCCCATCCATGTTAACTTGTCTGTTACTGTCGTCCTTGTTCAGCTCATGCTTAGACAGTCATGTTGGTGAGACTGCATGCATGTAACTTCTGGCATTCCTAGGAAACACAGTCCCACAGCAGAGTCCCTGGTCCTCTGTCTCTCACAGTGTTTCAGCCACCTCACCCACAATGTTCCCTAAGCCTTTGGTATAGGAATTTTTTATAGATGTATCCACTAGGAATGGGCTCCACACTCTGCATTTTTATTGTATGTGATTTTTGTTGTTGTTGTTTGTAGTGGTCTCTATCTGTTACAAAGAGAAATTTACTTAATGAGGAATGGGAACTACACTTATACACTTACCTGTATAGATAAGGGCAAATATTTAGAATATATTTAAGGATTGTGCTAGTTTAGTAAAGTGGCAAATATAGGTCCTCCTCCGAGATTCAGTTCTTTATTAGCCCTGGGTAGTTGGCTAGGTTTGCAGTTCCAGCCATGATTTCGTTCTTGTTGAGTCCAATTAGAGAGTTCAGTCGGTCACCTGGTCATTCCCAAGGTATGCACACCACTACTGCACCTTTAGGGTTATTGTGCCGTGCTGGTCATTGATGTGGTTTACACCCATCATAACTAGGTATGAGTGCTGGTTGCTGTCCTCATTTGAGAAGGCACCATGTAATCTAATCCTCAGGGAAGAGGCATTCCAATCAGATCAAGTTCTGGATTTCTGGGGCCTCTAGACCCTGTGTCCAAAGTGCATGATGTCTTCAGAAATAGGGGCTTACCTTCCAGCTCTGGGGGCAGGGGTAGTAGCCAAGAGCAATGGCAATAGCCTTCAATGTTTCTCTTAGCCAACCATGACCAACAACTCAAAAGAGGACTTCTCATGTGTAAGACGAATTGCTAAACAGTCTTATAAATGAAATAACCAGAGCCAGGTATTGGGGTGAACACTGAAAGATCAGAAAAATAGAACAAGCCACAGCTTCCTCACCTTGCCAATTCCTCAGATGATCTTGTTTCCTCAGACTGAAAGCCTCTGAGTCCTCATCCAAATGGATCTCAGCTGAACTGCTGCTAAAAGCCTAAAAGCTTAAAAGGACCTCTAGTTCCTGGTCCTCATGCCTTATATACCTTTCTGCTTCCTGCCATCACTTCCTGGGATTAAAGGCGTGTGTCACTGTGTCTTTTCCAAGCAAGACATGAGACCTCAAGTGCTGGGATTAAAGGCATGTGTCACTGTGCCTGGTTGTTTCCAGTGTGGCTTTGAACTCACAAAAATCCAGCTGGATCTCTGCTTCCAGAAGGCTAGGATTAAAGGTACATGTGCCACCACTTTTCTGGCCTATATGTCTATCTAGTGGCTGTTCTGTTCTCTGAACCCAGATAAGTTTATTAGGGTGCACAGTATATTGGGGGACACAATATCACCACACTCATGCCTGTGTTGGATTTCTGTTAGATGGTTTATGGCTCATAGATAAAGCATTGTTAGCTCAGATGCAAACAATCCCTTTAAACTATACATACATATTTATACACTGACATGTGCATAGGTATTTTAGGTAGATGATTGTCTGTTTCCTTGTGACTTTTATTGGACATTCCTATTGTTGTTTTACCTTCCTCTTTCCTTCTGTATATCAGTAGAATAGGAAGTCAAGTCCTTTGGGCATGTGTCAAGGAGTGGTATAGCTGGGTATAAGATAGATTTGCTTTTGCTTTTTGAGAATTTTCCATACTGATTTCCATAGAGGTTGCACCAGTTTGCAATCCCACCATCAGTGAATGAGGGTTCACTTTACCCCACATCCCCTCCGGAATTAGTTGTTGGTTGTTCCATTGATCTTTGCCATTCTGACTAGGTTAAGATGAAATCTCAAGGTTGTTTTGATTTACATTTCCCTAATTACTAGGGATGATGATCATTTTTTGAGATATTTCTTGGCCACTTATTTTTTCTTATTTTGAGAATTTTCTGTTCAGGTCTCAGGACCTTTTTGTTTGTTTGTTTGTTCTTGAATGGGTCATAGATGGGTAGATGTTAGGGTAGGCCAATCCAAGCTCAGAATGTGGGCCTGGGTAGTAGCTGAGCTGTTCAGTCTGGGCTTCTGGAACCACCCCTCTTCAGGTGAGAGGCAGAGTCAACTCTTCTGTGCCCATGTCATTGGAGTCAGCTCTCCCAAACCCATGGTGAGGGTGGGACTATCTCTCCCAAGTGGGGGGCAGTGGGGAGGAGGGTTGTGAGAGTGAGGGGAAGAGTGTTTGGTTGGGGGTGGTAGCAGCTCTCCCATGAGGGACAGGGCCAGCTCTCCTGCTGTAGTGACCAGTGAGGGGCAGGGCCAGCTATCCCAGAGCCGGTGAATGGCAGGGTCCATTCAGCATAGTGCTCAGATTTCAACACACATGGTTCCTATGGTTCTCTGTGGTAACAAGGGCCATGGACATTTGGAAGATTTTTTATTACTATTTCAATCTCCTTATTTGTTATAAGTCTGTTTAGGTTATTGACTTCTGAGTTAGTTTGATGGTCTGGCTGAATCTAGAAATTCAACCATTTCATTTAATTTTCCATTAGTTTAATGGAGTACAAGTTTTAAAAATAGCCCTTTATATATTATGATTTTCTTTTGGTGCCTGTTGTAATGTTTTCCATTGTATTTCAGATTCTATCAATTTGGGGTCTTCTCTTTCTTCCTTTCAGTTAGTGGGTCAAGGGCCTGTTAATCTTGTTCATTTTATCAAGAAAGAAAGAAAGAAAGAAAGAAAGAAAGAAAGAAAGAAAGAAAGAAAGAAAGAAAGAAAGAAGGAAAGGAAGGAAGGAAGGAAGGAAAGAAGATAAAAGAAAAAAGAAGGAAAAAAGAAAACAGCTGTTAGATTCATTGATTCTTTGTATTGTTTTCTTTGTTTCTATTTCATTAATTTCTGCTCTGATTTTTATTATTTCATTCTTATTTTTTAATGTAGGCACTCAGAGCTATAAATTTTCCTCACAGGACTGCTTTCAATGTGTCCTAAAGGTGTTGTTTTATTGTGTTTTTATTTTCATTTAATTCCAGAACACTTTTATTTCTTTACTGATTTCTTCTTTGATCTATTTATCATTCAGTAATGAATTGTTTAATCTTCATAAATTGGTGTATTTACTAGAGTTTTCTTTCTTGTCAATTGTAGGTTTTATTGGATTGCATTCAGATAGGATACAAGGAGTGATTTCAATGTTTTTGAACTTGTAAAGGCTTGTTTTGTGTCCCAGGATGTGGTCTCCTTCAGAGGAGCTTCTGTGTGCTGGTGAGTAGAATGTGTAGTTTTTGATGCTTGGTTGGAATATTCTGTAGATATCTGGGCAAGATATATGTTGTCATTTACTTCTTACATCTCTGTAATTTTTTTGTCCAGATGACCTTTCTATTGGATAAAGTAGGGTACTGAAATCACCTAACATTAATGGATTGGTGTTATTCTGTGTCTTTTAATCCAGTAATATTTTTCTGAAATTGGGTGCATATATATATATATATATATATATATGTGTGTGTGTGTGTGTGTGTGTGTGTGTGTGTGTGTGTGTACAGTAATATCTTCTTGGTTAACTGTTCCTTGAGTAGAATGAAGTATCTGTCCTTATATCTTCTGCTTACTTTCAGTTTGAAGCCTGATTTGTCAGATATTAGGACAGCAGTGTCTGCTTGCTTCATGCTCACATTTGACTGGGGTACTTTAGTCCACCTTTGGACCCCTTTGTGGCTTTGCTTCCAAACAGTATTCATAAATGAGGACCGCATTGTATGCAAGCCACCAGAAGGTGTCAGTGTAGTTCCTGTCAGGAGTATTTTCCCTTTAATGGCCCAACGTGTAATTCCTTTCCTGCCTAGGCCCTCACTCTTCAATAAAGCTCAACACTGCATAATAATGCCTGGCCAGACTCCCAAGCGAAGTTGTACTGTGCAACTGGCACAGAGCTGGCGTTCAGGAGCCTCTAACCAACAGACACTCAGAACATGCAGCAACCAGGCCCTTGTACATTATTGCACATCAAAAGTAAAAAGTAAACACAAAAGCCTTTTCCGTTTTGCCATAGAAAACGCCCTTCATAGTAGTAAGAATATTCCAGATGTATGTTGGTTTGGGTTTGTTTGTTTGCTTTCTGTTTTGTCTATTTGAGCCAGGGTGTTACTATGTAGTTCAGGTTTGCCTCAAACTCACAATTCTTTTCGCTCTTAGTCTCTCATGCTGGGATTACAAGCATGGGGCACCTGAATGTTATTTGTTTATCAAACATCTTTTAAGATAGGAGTCTCCAACCATATGTCAAGAAAAAAGAAAGGCACATTGAGCTCCCCCATTCCCATCACATTTTAGAAATAATCACCTCCTGACCAGCCTTGTTTAATTGGCTTCCCAACCTAGTTGGACTACATCAAAGTTAACCCCAAATATCATATTAACTCACTTATTCTTCAGTGTACTTTTCCTGTTAGGACTTTCTACACACAAGCTAATACCTTAAAATAGTAATGACTCCTTTTTTTTTTTCCATGAAATGTACCAAATCCACTTTAATTTCCCCCATTAACTGATTAAGTTTATAGGGGTAGTAGGACACCAATGACATGAAAGAAGAGGGGTTGTCTATTCTAGGTTAAAGGGTTAAGTGGGGATAGGGGACTGAGAAGGTGAAGACAGGAGAAGATATATTTTAAAAGGGAGTTTGAACAGGTGTGCATGGTTGCACAGTGTGCAACCAGAAGATATGGGTTACTAAATGAAAACCTCAGTGCCAGGCATGGGATCTCACCCTACAAGTTATTCACCTGGGAGAGCCTAGACACAAACAAAACAACACAGGCTACTACGATTGCTGTTGGTTGCCCATCATAAGATGGTAAGACAATATTGCTTGTCTGGGCACAGTGGGGCATGGCTTTAATCCCAGCACTTCAAGGGCAGGGGTAGTTTATCTCTGTGAGTTTAAGATCTGCCTGGTCAACACAGTGAGTTCCAGAACAGCCAGGACTATGTAGAGAGACCCTGTCTCAAAAGAAGACACTATTGCTGAATACACAATTCACTTTGGATGTGGAACATAGAGAAATCCACCTAGAAAGACCAAAGTTCACCCTCCTGGATAACTTACATACTACCAGAAGGTGATGTGTAGGCTGCTGGAGGAGAAAGGCTATCAGTGGACATGTCCAGTGCTGGACCCAACATACTAAAATAGATGCTGAGATGTTCCCACAGATGCAATTGTGGCATGGTAGTTATAGGGGTGACCAACCACTTTTAGGTTGAATATGAAGTCTGCTTCACAGAAGAGATTTTGTTCCTAGTGTTACAAACTTGTTAAAAATGCTTATGACATAGGAGACCATAGGCCCTACTGGGTAACCTACTGTTGCTTTGTTAAGTGGCCAAGTAGTCAAACTACATTCTAAGTATTTATTTTTATTCACATAGATCTCTGCTGTTGACAACTTGATCAGAGAAGCTCCATTTTGTCATGGGTAGTGGTTAATGCAGAGACTCATAACTGGCCAGTCCCAAGTATAAATAATCTGAGTGTTCAGCTGTGGAAGGGTTATCTACCAACCTCCTTTCATCCAAGGTTCGGGTACTTTGCCGAAGAGTAGAGAGAATGTGAGAGCCTGTGGATGGAAAGAAGGCTATAAAATACTGACATCCAGACATAGCATGGCTGTTTTATGCATCAACTTCCAGCACCCACGGATACCAGCACTAAATCAAGCCAATGAATATTCCAGCATAAATGGTAAAGAGGGCCACAAAGTTACACCCCTATTGGAGGAGATATTGGTTGGTGGCTACTGAGGGAGGAAGAGTTACTCCCCTTTGCAACGTGGCTACTGGTAGGTTTCCCATGCCCAAGTAGATGACCCCTCACCCATGTGTCCATGGGTAGCACTGACTGGACTCGGAGGACTATTATTAATAAAAACTAAAAGCAAAAAGAGAACATGAGTTGAGATTGAGATAGGATGGAGCACTAGGAGGAGCTGGAGGGAGTTAGCGATGGATGTATATGATGGATATAAAAGGTATGAAAGTAGTTTCAAAAAATAAAAGATGTTATTTTTTTATTTTTTTATTTTTTGGTTTTTCGAGACAGGGTTTCTCTATAGCTTTGCGCCTCTCCTGGAACTCACTTGGTAGCCCAGGCTGGCCTCGAACTCACAGAGATCCGCCTGGCTCTGCCTCCCGAGTGCTGGGATTAAAGGCATGCACCACCACCGCCCAGCCAAAAGATGTTATTTTTAAGAGCAGGAGTGATGTGTTTGACCAGGAGGCAAATCTTTTCTCACGCCATCTTTTCATTTTGTAGTCTTGGTGTTTTTTCATGTCTTTGTATCATGCACCCCATCTCCTGCACTATTTCTTTTTTTTTTTTTTTTTTTTGGCTCTCAGTGATATGATGAAGGAATAGAAGCATAGAGGCACAGCTTCCATGGGGACATATGCAGAGGTTTGCCTTTCAGATTGTTCAGATGCCAACCATAGCTCTTCATTCTAGATTTTCTCTGTCGTCTTGACTCTGCATGTTTTCTACTAGATAATATTGCCAAGAACTTGGAAGAGGATACCCCTCCAATACTGTTACTCTCAGAAGAGCCTTTTCAAAGGGATTAGAGGAAATGAGCAATGTTGGCTTTGGTTTGAGTGTATCCCTCATGGCACATTTTGGAATCTTTATCCTCAGTGCAGTAGTGTTAGGTGGTGAGGCCTGGTGAGAGGCACTGAGACCCTGCAAGCTCTGTACCCAGGAATGGGGGATGCCCATGATGAAAGTGCTTGAGGGTGTAAGCTTAAGAGTTCTGCACCCAGTGGTGGGTGGTGTCCATCCTGGAGGGGCTTGAGGTAACAAGCTTAGTCTCCTGCTATTTTGCCTTCTGCCTTCTTTTCTCACACAACACCAAACCGTAACTTTGTACTTCTCAGCATCCAGAATGATTAGGGTCCTTATGTATTGTTCAGTCTCAAGTGTCTGTTACAACAGCACAGTCCCTGGGATGACATTCCTGAGCAATTGACCTGAAATCCCAGGAGCTGAAAAATGCTTTGCCAATGAAGCAGCACTTCTGCTTGTGAGAGCAGCACATGAGGATTATCTCTAGGATTGGGCAGCCACTTCATCTGACACAAATGGAATATGGCAATCTAAGAAGACATCACTTTCTCCCAATACAAAAATTGGAGATTTTGTATTTCCAATAGAAATTGGAAGTTCAGAATACATATCTACCATTAAGAGGCTTACTGCTTCCCAGCTCTTAAATTCCTTAACAAAATTGACAGGGAGTGTTAACAAATGTAGCTCTATGGCAATGTGCTATCTTTTGCATAGTCTGTATAACTCTACGAATGGGTGTTTCTCCAAAGAATAGATGGGGATAGGAAATCATGCCTGCATAAAAGCTATACTCCCAGGATGAAACTGACCTGTACATGGAAAGGAAACAGTGTATGAATTTTGTTTCTTGACTCAGCTTTGACTTTAATATAGTAATTGACTTTTAATGTGCTATTAGTCATGATTGATATGATTTCAAGAACAATTAACCATAATCATTTTCATTTCAGGTCTGTTTTAGTTCAGCCAAATTTGCTTATCACAACAGAATGAATATAGACATTGATATGAAATCTATTTAACATTCATTAAGCCAAAATTTAAAGACATCTTCAAAAATGTAAATCAGTGTCATTGTTCTAGCAAGTTTTAATAATATTCTTATTTTCATTGAGATATATTATTTAGGTAGCCCTTTATCATTTTAAATGAATTAATAAATTCATAAATTAGAATGCCTCACTTTAATTTGTAATACAGTAAATAAGATAATAAGAAGGGGTGGAGGTAGATGAAATAGGAAGGTTAACCAAAACAATCACTTTATATATATATGTGTGTGTGTGTGTGTGTGTGTGTGTGTGTGTGTGTGTGTTATAACATGTAGAAGGGAGATCATGAGAAGCTAATGCTAAGAAATGATGAAGAATAGAATGAGGCTAAAGGACACAAGTCATGAAAGAGGATATTAAGCTGCTGTTTCTATTTTTAACTCCATCATGTAATTTTCTTTTTGTGGTGGGCAAGTTTATAAAAATGTAATTGATGGTAAAAATGTAGAACCCCAAGCAAAGCTCATTGCTTCCTTCTTAATTGCCCACCATAACTAGTTGCTAAGACCCTATTGCTGAAGACACCATGGTGTCAAAATACAGAGAAAACAGCAGGAATGAAAATGAAAGCTTCTTCCTACTAGACAGCTTTTATCATAGCAGAAAGTGTTACTTAGACTTCTAGGAAAGACTAGGCATTAGTGTTTTACCCAGCTCTGAACCTTAAGAACCATAATATCAAGTCACCAGGCAAGGTGTGGCTACTGGTGAAATAATGCCACAACTGTTATAGAGGTAACCAACTGCTCTCTGACTGGATTTGAGTTCCACAATGCAGGAGGGATTTTATGCCTGGTACTGTAAACCTGGTTAGAAACTCATGGCTAGGGAGGTCATAGGCCCCAGGGGAAATCAAGTACTGTTTATCACCTAAATTGACATTGTACCTTCTAAACATCCATGTTTTATGCATGCAGACAAATGCTACCCTCAGCCTTAATTTGAGAAGCTTCTTTCTGTCTTTCCCATTTTTTTTTTATAATGAATGGCATTGAATTCAGAGACCCTTTGTGGCTCAAAGTGCTCAAAAGGGGGATGGTGGAGTGCTCAGCCCTAACTATAATGTTTATAAAACTCAGGGACAATCCCAGAAGTACAGAAAAAAGAATATAAGAACTAGAAAACAGGGGGAAGGGTGGTGGCAAAATTCTGGGCATGACACACACACATTGCAATCATGAATGCACAGCAGCTGTGGTTTTCTGCACTAGGCAGCACAAGACTAGACATGTCAACAGCCAGTAGTAGATGGCAGGGCTGCCCATGGCATCCTACCCATTCTTGCTGATGTGTTGGCTCTTGAAAGATTCTTGGGAAAGAAGAATTAGTATTTTCAGATGTGTACTTAATGGTGAATTCCCCAGGCTCCACTGAATAGTTTCATATCCATGTTCACACAGATGATCCTGGTTAAACTCAGTGGGTTACAAAGCAAGATATAAATATATGAATGTGGGAAAGGGACCTGTCTGGAGGAGGGGAGTTGACAGGGTTGGGAGGGAGATGAGAGAGGGTGAAGGAACGAAAGCGATTATAATGTATTACATACATGTCTAAAATTACCAAAGAACAACTGTGGTTAATAAAAAATAATTGTTTTTAAATTAAAATTATATATTATAACAAAGGTTTGTAGTATTAATATATCCAAGTCGAGAGAATTTTTCAGATACTACTTTCTGTCCAATGCTAACTTTTTACTACAATGAAACTTCTCTCCCCCTTTCTCTCCCTGTCCCTTTCTCATATGACAGATTCTTGATGAAAGCGATGTAACTTCATAATGAACCTTCTTCAGAAGGAGTAGACGACAGAATGTGCTCCATTAGATACATGCTAAATAGCACAAATTGCTTTGGCCTCCATAGTCTACACCAAAGCTATAACAATGAAAATATTTCATCCATTTGCCTTGCTACATGTGAAGATTTTTAGAGGCATTTTTCATCTAAGTGAGGCTCTAAGGTCTCCTTACTGCACATGTGCTCACACAAGAGTGAGCAGGTCTAATAATTTGAGAAAACCCATGCTGCTCCTCATTGTTGCAGAACAGATCAGCATTATCCATGAGATGATGGCCGTGGACTCCAGCACTCATTAGTGTCTCTAGAAATACTCCACTCAACACGTTTCTGAAACTCTAAGAAAAAAGTGATCCCTATTTCAATGTCTTTTCTTTTTATTCAAGCTCCAAGTCTGAGCACCATTCACAAAGTATTGGATTTGCTGGCATGGCTCCATGAAAGGCATCAAAATGATTAGAGTCATTTGTCCTTTTCCAGACTTCAGTCACCAAAGAAATAAAAGGCATTTAGGAGCAGGGGATGGCTATACTAGGAACTTTTATATACCCCCACTCGGCCCCTGCATACACATTAACAGAATTATACCCCTAGATTACTGTGGCTCTGTTCCCACATAGTGACAGCTAAAAAAAATGCACTTCACTGCATCTTTCTTATTTTCTTGTTTTCTTCACTTTAAAATGTGGAAAGTACTTGTGGATGTAAGAATATTGCATAGCTAACATAACATAACTATGTTCTCTTGAGAAGCTAGCCACATGCTTAGTCAACTGTCATTCTTCAAAATGAGACACTGCATGAGTGTATCTTCATAAGCTATTAATACAGGTGCTGTGTCTTGGGCAGCCACCTACACACAATAAACAGCTATTAAGCACCTACTGTGAATGTGTTTAGGAACCCAGAACAGACTTTCTGATCTCTCCAAAGCAGCATGAAAAAAACTCTCTTGAAAATATTGACTAAATGTGCAAAAATAACCATTTATATTCTGAATGCACTGACAGGCATTATTCCCTTTTATAATAGGGGTTCAACAGCCAGCAGGAGACATGATTTGGTTTACAGATTTCTCATTTACATTATCTCATGCTGATAAATTGACAGCAAATCACCTGTCCATCTGGGGTGCTCGGGGCTCATCATAGAACCAAGCACAGCAGGGAAGGTAGCAGAGTCTTCTGTTCTCTGTGGCCTTTGCGCCCTGCTATGGCAGGTGCACCAGCTCAAGAGTGGGCCAGAACTATCCCAGCTTCTCCTAAAGCATGGAAAACCAAGCTCTTGGTAAATTCCCTCTCTTTTTCACAACTCACTATGAACTGTCAGATAAGCTAATGGCACTAAGCAATTAGGCCTTTAAGAAAAGAGAGGAGATTAGAGGAGAAAATGATGCTTCCTAGTTTGCTTTTCCAAGATGACCTCAGCTTGTGTCAAGTGGATAAAAGTAAGCAGCACAACTGACCCCTTGTCATCTTGGCACAGAAGCATCACCATTAAGCCAATAACCTTTCCTTTCAGAGTTATCCCCAATATCTCATGTTAATATCAGTATTCCAACATAAAACATAATATAACATAACTTTTAAAAGAACTTTTAAAACAGTCTTTAAAAAATCCAAACACTTTAAAATTCAGTCTCTTTAAAATATCCAACATCTCTTTAAAAGTCAAAAGTCTCCCAACTATGGACTCATGTAAAATAAAAAATTATTTACAATTTCTTATTCTAAGGGGGAAGACACAGGGAACAGTTTCAATCCAAGAAAAGCAAAACCAGAGCCCAATAAAATAAAATACTCAATGTCTGGCTCCAAAGGGGCCTGGGCAACCCCATTGATCAAGCTCTGAGACCCGCAACACACACAGATTGTCTTCTAGGCTCAGGCTTGCTCCATACAACACCTGCCAGTGTCCTTGCTGGTCATCCTATGGTACTGGCATCTCTAACATTTCTGGATCTCAACAAGCTACACCTTCACTAATGGCCTCCTGGCCTCTCTTCAGGGACTAAATCTTGTCACATGGCACCAAACCTGAGCTTTTCTCCATGTCTTCTTTAATCTTGCCTCTTTCAAGGTGCCAAAATGAATGCCACCAGGGAGACTCTTACACATTACCAAGTCTGGATGCCAGCATGAGATGCAGCCTTGGTCTCCTCTAGACCACAGCTTCTGTGTTCTGATCCTGGAAAGCACTCCCAGATGATGTATCCTCAATGATGCTGGTCTCCTCTTAATTACTGCTAATTTGTCAACTAGAGCTTACTAGATTCAACTGCCCTGGAAAATCAAAGGTTTCCCTTTAGTTATGCTGGTCTCTTGTCAATCACAGCCAATTCCTCACTTGGACTGAGCAGAAACAGACTCCTAATTCAAAACACCACATAAATTGATCTGATAGACTCTTTGCTTCCCATTGAAACTTCACAAACAAGGCCCCACTGTCTGAATTGCCCTCAACATTCTCATCTTCCAAGCACTCACAGAACTGCCCACTAAGCTCAGAGTCCTTAACAGGTTTTCCAGTCTGAAGTTCTAAATGTCACCCCAATTCTCCCCAAACCAGGACTGTCACAGTTACATCACACCTTCCAGGTACCAGTTTTTCTCTTCATTCACTTTCTATTGCTGTGATAAAGACCATGACCAAAAGCAACATGGGGAACAAAGCGTTTATTTTACCTCACAGGTTGCAGTCCATCATTAAGGGAAGTCAGGGCAGGAACTCAAGGCAAAGATTAAAGCAGAATCCGTGGAGGACTGCTGCTTCGTGACCTGTTCCTCATGCTTCCTTCCTCAGTTCGGTTGTTTACACAGCCCAGGACCATCTGTCAAGGACTTGCACCACCCACAGTGGGCTGGACAGCTCCCAAATCAACCATAAATTAAGAAAATGTCCAAGAGACATGCCTAAAAGGTCAATCTGATGGAGATAGTTTCCTAACTAAGGTTCTGTCTTCCCAGATGACTCCAGCTTCTGTCAAGTTAACAAAAGAACTAAGCAGAACAGGTGTGCTAGAATAGACAAGTAGAATTTGGAATATTTGTGGTAGGAAATATCTTTAACATTCCATGCTCATGGATTAGTAGAATTAACACTGTGAAAATGACCATTCTATCAAAAACTATTTACAGATTCAATGCAATCCCAATCAAAAGCCCCATCTAATTCTCTGCAGAAAGAGAAAAAGAAAGCTATTGTAAAATTCATATGGAACTATAAAAGACCCTGCAGACAAAACAATCCTAAGTAAAAATATCAGTGCTGGAGAGATTACCATTCCAACTCTTAAAATATATTACAGAGAAGTAGTAATAAAAACAATATGGTACTGGCACAAAAATAGACATGTAGACCAAACAGAACAAAATCAAAGACCCTAATATGTAACTTCAGCTATTTAATACTTGACAAGGATGCCAACACATAAGCCAGAGAAAAGAAAGCATCTTAAATAAGTGGTTCTGGGAAAACTGAATGTCCACATGCAGAAAGAATGAATTGGACTCATCTGTCTGTCTGTCCGTCTGTCTATCTCTGTCTATCATCTATCTATATCTATCTATCTATCTATCTATCTATCTATCTATCTATCTATCTATCTATCTATCTATCCTCTTGCACAAAAACTAACTCCAAATGGATCATAGACCTACACACAGAATCTGAAACACTGAAACTGCTAGAAGAAAACTTAGGCAGTACCCTACATGACACAGGACTCTCTGAGTAGGACTCCATTTGCTCAAGATTTATGATCAGCAGCTGACAAGTGAGACTTCATGAAACTAAAACGCTTCTGTTCAGCTAAAGAAACAATCAAGTGGGTGAAGAGGAAGTCACAAAATGGGGGAGAATCTTTGCCAGCCATATGTTTGACAGATGTTTAATATTAAGAATATGTAAAGAACTCAAAAACTGAAGAGTCAACAACAACAAACTGACCAAACAAACAAAAAACAAATGACCCATTCAAAAACCTGGGCCTGGACCTGAACAAAGAATTCTAAAAAGGAGAAAAAATGGCTAAGAAATATATGTAGATATAAAAAGTTTATCAATCCCAGAAATTAGGAAAATATTAATCAACTTAGAGATTTCATCTTATCCCAGAAGGAATGGCAAAGATCAATGGAACAGTCAACAAAAATGCTGGGGGGGATGTGAGGAAAAGTGAACCCTCATTCACTGATGGTGGGATTGCAACCTGGTGCAGCCACTGTGGAAATCAGGATGGAGAATTCTTGAACAACTTAAAATAAATTTACCTTATGTCCCACCAATACCACTCCTCAGCATGTGTCCAAAGGACCTGCCTTCCTACTCCCCAGATACTTGCTTGGCCATGTTTATTGCTGCCCTATTCACAATAGCTAGTAAATGTTGTACAACAGATTGATGGATAATGAAAATGTGATACACATACAAGATGTAACACTATTTAGCTGTACAGAAAAGTGAATGCATAGAATTTGCAGATAAGTGGATGGAACCAGAAGAGATCATATTTTATGAGGTATCTAGACCCAAAAAGAAAAACTGCACATGGCTACATGGCTTGTTCTCTCTTATTGGAGGTTCCTAGCTCTTCAGATGTGAGTATATAGCCAGTAGTAACTACAGAAACAAGTAAAATAAAACTGGACTAGTGTCAGGATGGGGGTGGTGGTGGGGAGATATAGAGAGGGGAATAGCAGGATATACACAATCTGACAAGATAATGGAGAAGCAGGCTCCTTAGAGAGGGGAGGGAGGTAAACCCAGAAGAGGGTGGGAGGAGGGTGAAGGGGAACAGCATGGTGCTAATAATCTGATGGGGAAATAGGAAAAGGGAGGATCCTTAGGGGAGGAAAGGAAGTAACAACAGGAGGATGGAGGTGGATAAAAGAGCAATACGGATGTGTGAAAAAGCCTAAAGGAATCATACTATTAGCTATTTACCCAAACAAACAAACAAACAACCAAAAGACCAAAACAACAACCTTTAAGGCACTCAATTTGGTGTATTAATAAACATATATAGTTTTAATAAACTTTTCTCATTTTGGCTGACGGCTCTCCTTCCAAGAACCAAAGACCACCTAACAAAAATCCCAATAGCAGATATAAGAATCCTTCTTTTGAGTTGTTGGCCACGGCTGTCTATGAGACTCCAAAAACACACAGCCTATTGCTATTGCCCTTAGTTACCCTCATTAGCAGATGGAAGTTAAGTCCATATTGCTGAAGACACCATGCACTTCAGAAACAGTGCCCAGAGATCCATGAGCTGGAACTTACCTGAATATCCCCTCCCTGAGGACTTCCTTCCATGGTACCAGAAGGCCTCATGCATGTTCCAAAAGATGGAAGCAGTCAACAGTCCTACCCAACTATAACACCTATGAATGACATCAACAACTAGCATGGCACAATAATCCTGCAGGTGCAGCAGTGGCACACAGACCTTGGCAGTAACCAATAGCTCTCTAATTGGACTTAAAACCCACTCAACAATAGATACCATGCCTGGTACTGGAAACCTAGGAAACTATTCACCATTAGTGAAATCATGGTTATTGAAGCAGAATCTAAAACCACTAATTTACTAAGCCAGCATAATCCCTAGTAATAATTGATGAAAATTTGTCCTTATACCCATAGATAAGTGTAAACTTCACTCCTCATCAAGAAAACTTTTCTTTGCAACACATGGAGACCATTACAGAAAACTACAACCAATCAAAATGCAGAGTTGTAGAGAACACACCCAACTGACACATCTATAAAATACTCCTACAACTAAGGCTCAGGGAACACTGTGGAAGAAGGTATAGAAAGAATGTGAGAGCCAAGGGGTCAGGGTGTTTGTTGTGAGATTGTGTCACCTAGTAACATCAGAATTTGTACCCATAAATTCTCAGCAAGGACTGCTCAAACATCAGCTGAACAAGCATGACAGCAAGGAACATGCCATGCTGGATGAAGAAAAGCCCATGAGGCCTCACTACTACACAAAGAACTACAGGCAACCGAGTAAAGCTGGAAATGGGAGAGGTAAGTGTCTCCAGGTAAGAGCACACCAATTGGTTGGGTTGTCCAATGTCAAAAGGTCAGCCCTGAAAACATAATTACAAGTAACATATGGACTGAACAGGTTATATTTAGGAATACAAATGCACATATGCATAAACTAGCAATTAATGAAAAAGCTGGCATGAATTTGAAGGAGAATAAGGAGGAGTATATGGGAAGAGTATATTGTTTAATGAGAGGAAAGGGAAGGGAGAAATGTAATTAAATTATAATCTGAAAAACAAATAAGAAGCTCTTGAAAAAAAGAAAAGGAAACTGTTTTCAAAGTAATTTGGGATTGTTGCTTGCTACGGGCCACCTTGCTCAAGTCATCCTGGCATTGCCCTTGACTTCTACAAAGATGGATTTTCAGTACTGAGCAGACAAGCAGATTATAGCAAGTCAAGAGCTCAGATCACCTTGCAGCATCCAGCGAGGCAGGAACACTGCTGTGCCCAGAGCCCACTGGCTCAGGCGGCACCTTATGAATAAGGAACCCAGGAGACAACCTCCCACCTTGCTTATTCAAGGGAACAAGGACCTCAAAAGAGGTAGAAGCTCCAAGAAGGATTATTTGTTTATTAAAAAATTGCCCATACTGCTTTGGTAGAGAATTGGTCCCTTTCTCCCAGAAAACATGGGATGGTGTTTTAGCAAGCCCTCGGAATCTGAAGACCCTCGCCTTCTCTGGTTTCCTTCCTATCTCAAGGAGGAACACAGGAGTAGTGGTGACCATTCCTGCATGGTTGTCCTTGTTTTACGTTCATTCATAAAGGAGGCACTGGCTAGGGTAAGAGTGGAGGTAACAGTGGAGGTAGAATATTCTAGAATGTACTAGATGAGATCATTGGCTTTGGTATTGGTGCATCTTGTCTAATATATGCCCTGAGATAAAAGATAGCATGATAAAGAAAATGGTGGCCTTGGGAATGCAGGAGCTGAGCTCAGAACAATTCTCCACCATATAGAGTTCTGTGAGCTAGTAGAAGGTTCACTTTGTTCATGTTCTGTCTGTAAGGTCAGCTTTTGTGTCTGTTAGGGGATGCATCGGACTGTGTTTTTCTGCAGGTAGACAGGCAATGCACGTGCAGAAATAAGGGCGGGTGTGGCTCTTTAACCACTGTGTGGCACTATGCCTAGATCAGCCAATCAGGAGAGCAGGACAGGAGCAGGAGCCTGCCGCATGGTAGCTGCCTGGCCACATATGCTAACTTCGAGATTTACTAACAATCCCTTCTCTCCCTAGTTAATTACTTTGAAAACTCTGAAAGCCAGCCAACTTTCTCAGACATCGGGGACATTGCAGTGATATTTTTCTAATGATTTCTCAGGCTTGAACACTGTTACAAATGACATAGATGTCAAGCATAAAACAGTACTATAAATTTTAAATTTTCAACCGAAATGGCTGACTGGAGCCGAGCTGTGCCCACTGAAACGCAGGCATATTTCAGGGATGAATTTCGTTTTGGTTCCACCATCCTCCTCTGATAATAACAATAGTTGTGAGAGTCACCATCAGGGGCCCTTTGTGTCAGGGTGCTGTTCTATTGCATTCAGCCCCCAGCACTGTCCTTGGCCAAAGGGAATGTACCCAGATGGCCTCACCTCTCCAGGAAGGAAAGTTAGGCCACAAGGATAATCTGTAAGAATGAAATGACTGATGATTCTAAGATTGGGTGGGACAAGTCGTTTCTGGAACATTCTAGAGGCACTTGGATACACATGGGTGGAAAGTGAGGGCTTTGCTTCTATTGCTGAGTTGATTATTAAGTCCTGGGTGTGGTGAGGGCTGACCCAGGTCCCCTGATGCTTTACTTGCTTCCACCTTTACTTTGAAGGTGTTTACATTTTATTTTAGGAAATACATACACCATAAGCAGAAAAATCAGAAAAAAGAAACAGTGTAGCTGGAGATTATCCATTTTTACTTCACACACACACACACACACACACACACACACACACACACACACACACACACACATTTCCTGTTAAGACTTTGGATAAAGTAAAAAGAGAACAAGTAACAAGTAAGGAATAAAGGGTGAAACCTATAAAGAATTAGAAAGGTAAAGCCATGTTTCCCCTCTGTAATCTAAGCTGTGATCCAACTTCTCCCGTCTTCGCCTACCACACTAATTAAATTCTTTCTGGAAAGGCACACATAAAAACAGAACGAGAACACAGGACAGTCAGCGCTCAGTGGGGTTTCTGGCCAGGTTCCCATCTGGTGGCTTAAGAGTCCTCTAGGCACACGGACTCTTGTCTCTCGGCCAGTGCATCCTCTCTCTCCAAGCTTCTCCATAAGCAGGAAAGCCTGTGCTGCTGAGTCTGTGAAGTTCTCCAAAGGTAAATACAGTGTCAAAATGGCAGCTAGAGCTCGGAAAACTGTAGGACAGACAAACAGCCTTTCCTTGCCTGCTTTCTTTCTTAGATGCTCCAGGGTTTCTCAGCATTGCTTGGATCAGGTTGTGTGAAAAGCAGACAGTGTCTGAGCACTGTAACCCAGAGAACTTGTGGTAAGAATTGTGGCTGTTGCTGCCTGCTGAAGATCGGGTGACTTTTTAAACGGACTTTAGTCTTGGATTTCTATGGAATATGAGAAACATGACTTTGTTTTTTGACTTGGTTAATTCTGCAATATTTGACTTTGATGGATCAAGTATCTCAGCAATGCCATGACTCATTGTTTCCTTCTGGTCATCAGTTCTTTTTTTTTTTTTGTATCTTTTTTTAAATTTTATAATTAATTTAATTTTACATATCAGCCACGGATTCCCCCGTCCTCCCTCCCCCCAGCCCCCAGCATTGCCCCCCAATCTTCCCCCCATTACCACCTCCTCCAAGGCAAGGTCTCCCCTGGGGAGTCAGCCCAGCCTGGTAGATTCAGTTGAGACAGGTCCAGTCCCCTCCTCCCTACACCAAGGCTGAGCAAAATATCTCAGCATAGGCCCTAGGTTCCAGAAAGCCAGCTCATGCACTAAGGACAGGTCTCAGGCCCACTGCCTGGGGGCCTCCTAAATAGTTCAAGCTAATCAACTGTCTCAGTTATCCAGAGGGCCTGGTCCAGTTCCATGGGGGCTCCTCAGCTATTGGTTCATAGTTCATGTGTTTCCACTAGCTTGGCTATTTGTCCCTGTGCTTTTTCCAATCATGGTCGCAGTATCTCTCGCTCATATAATCCCTCCTCTCTCTCATCAATTGGACTCCTGGAGCTCCACATGGGGCTTGGCCATGGATCTCTGCATCTGCTTCCATCAGTTCTATGGAGAGTAGAATGTCAGTGGCAGCCCTGTTTCCATAGTTGATATCGCAGGCATCACTACTCTTTCTTAATCATACTCCCTGGAGGGAGGGACGACAGTGCCAAAGAGGAGGGAGTGACATATTAGCATCCCTAATTTGAGCACAGGACAATTGATGCTTTAGGTCAGGAAACTTTGGCCACCTGTCAAAACCCCTTTAAGCCCCGCCCCCACCACCTTACAATGGCAGGAGCCAGTAAGTTACACCATGATAGGGAGAACTTGAGTGACAGTAGACAACAATGTAGCCATCAGTGTCACACATAGGGGTGAGTGTGACTGACACTGGCGGTTTCTATGCTGTGGTTGGGGTCCCCCAAAGGACTGCACAATTGTGGTGGACTACACAGGACGATCTTGTAGGGTAGAGAAAGCAACTGACCTTTACAAAGCCCTTCACAATGGTCTCATTTGCCGTTTTACCCAACAAGGCTCACGTGCCTGTCTCAGGGGAATTGCAGGCACTGAACTTCTTCTCAGCCATGCCATAAGGATTTGTGCATGTCAACTCACTCAAGCTGTAATGAAATATCAGACAGGTGTGCATATCTACAAGGATGGCATGACAGGGGCAGAAAGAGGTCAGGAATGGCCAGAAGATCAGTTCTGAGTGAGGCTGACAGAGATAATGGCTGAGACTACTCTCCCCACAACTCAGGTTGAACTAGTGTGACTCTTAATAGGAAACCCAGGTAGGATCTTCATCCTCATGCACAGGGCCAGGGTTCTCTGTCACATCTCCTAAATGTGCTTAGCTGCCCCAAGGCAAATGAACTTGGGAATTTCAGTAGACTGCCTGATATTGGGGCTTTGGAGTCTACTTCTCTGGCAGGCTCTGATGCTGGCGAACACTCTGCTTAAAGAGAGTCTACCTCATGGAAGGAATGTATGCCTTTCTTCACACTTGAGTCTTTACTTCCCAGGATATAGGGCCTCTGCTAGCATGGGTTATCATTACTATTTGGTGATTAATTCCTCTATTGTAGAGGAAGAGTCTTCAAAGAGTACCTGTTCTCTCTTTCCCAGGTCAGAAAGTGTGGGAGGGAGGCCCCACTTGCTGTGAAACACAGCCTATCTGATGATCTACCTCACTGGGTACCAGGCACTTAATTTGAACTCCAAACCCTCCAGGATGCCTTAGGAAGTATTCCCCCAAGCCAAGATTCCTCACAGAGCCATGTAGAGATGTGAACATGGAAATATCATTCACACAGCATCTAGATCACGAGCATGAACGATGAAAGAGTTCCAGAGCTATGGAAGGTTTTCCCCAAGCTTCTAGAAAGCCTCTAAGGCCAGGCACTGTGTGGCATAATCTGATTCCCTGCAAGGAGGTCCTGTTATGTCATTGCATGAATCTGTTAAGTTGAGAGGTTTACAAGTGCTGTCAGAAAGGAAGGGTAGGATTCCACAAGCCTGTTGGAGCCCCAGCTGCCAGGCATGGAGCTGCAGGGTTTGGTGTTTTTCCTGCTGTATTATAATCCTGCTTTTTATCTGATGATTATGTCTCATTCTTCCCTTTGGGTCTGAAAATGTTTATTTTCTGCCCCTGTATATTGGAAGTATGTAGCTTTTTATTTTATTAGAGCTCGTGGCTACATTTCTGTGAGTCTTGGAAGAGACTTTGGACTTTCACACATTGTTGGAACTGTTAAAGACTATGTAGATGTTGAAATAGAATTAAATGCATTTTGCATTATGAGATGGCTATGAGCCTACAGGGATCAGAGGTGGAAGGTTATGGTTTAAAAGTGATGTTTGTGTGACAAATTGGCAAAGTGTGGACTTGTGCTGGTTAACTCTGATTGCCAACTTTATAGGATTTAGAATCAGCTAGGAGATAAGCCTCTGGGTGTGGCTATATTTCCAGAGAGTTTTAACTAAGATAGGAAGACCCACCCTGAATGGAATCACTCCCATCAATAGGCTGGGTCCTGGGATGCAGAGGAGCATGAGCACCAGCATTCATCTCTCTGCACTGTGTCTGTAGATACAGTGTGACCACCTCCATCAATAGGTTGGGTTCTGGGATGCAGAGAAACATGAGCATCAGCATTCATCTCTCTGCACTGTGTCTGCAGATACAATGTGACCACCTCCATCAATAGGTTGGGTTCTGGGATGCAGAGAAGCATGAGCACCAGCATTCATCTCTCTGCACTGTGTCTTCAGATACAATGTGACCACCTCCATCAACAGGCTGGGTCCTGGGATGCAGAGAAGCATGAGCATCAGCATTCACCTCTCTGCACTGTGTCTGCAGATACAATGTGACCACTCCCCTCCTGCTCTACCACCATGACTTCCCTTCCATTATAGACTACATCCTCAACCCACAATGAAAATAAAACCTTCCTTCTTTACATTGCTTTTATTTTGGGGTATTCTGTCACAGTGATGAGGCCAGTAGTAAAGACAAATAATCTAGAGACGACTTAGAGAATGAGCTCTGCTGATGTGCCACTCTTGTGCCATTTTCTCTGAAAAGTTTGAGTGGCAGTGTTTGATGTCCTGGGGAGAGGGGCTTCAAACAATTCTCTGTGGACATTGGGTGGTATCTTTATTTAGTATCTATCACAGTTAGTAAAATATCTCCATTGCCATGATACAGGAGCACAGTAATGTAGCTCTGCCTTGAACACACATTATCTTCCTTCCATTAGGCTGCCTCCCAGTAGTGAAAGAGGATACAGGGACTTAGCAAAGGGAATCACAAGGCTTCCTGCAGGTATGTGAGGCTTATATTAACCACAAGCATGTAATGAACATTTACGTGGGTTTATGAGCATTGTCTTTAAAGTTAGTCAGGACCATCTCATGAGTGGATCACAAGACACCGAAGATGGCAAAAGTAGGGAGGAATATGGGAAAATTAAAACAAATGTTAAAAAACAGGTTTGAAACTACAGTGCTTGTTTGGTGACAGCTGGGCCGGTCTCAGACAGTTCACTCACCACACGGTGGTCTGAGCCAAGCATAGGCTACAGAGGAACTGAAATATTGTTAGTTGACATGGAGACATGCTGGCATTGTACTGTGATGAGTCAGCCTATGTCCAGGCTGCCTGTCTTTAAGAGCAGCCTATAGAGATAACTCTCATCTCTAGACAACCCTTGCAGGGAGCAGGGTGTGGATTAGTGGTACAAGGCTCTGATTTTCGAGCTTTCTTTCTTTCTTTTCTTTTCTTTTTCTTTTTCTTTTTTTTAAGATTTATTTATTTAGTATGTAGACAGTGAGTGTTCTGCCTGCAGGCCAGAAGAGGGCACCAGATCTCATTGTAGATGGTTGTGAGCCACCATGTGGTTGCTGAGAATTGAACTCAGGACCTCTGGAAGAACAGCCAGTGCTCTTAACCTCTGAGCCATCTCTCCAGCCCTCAAGCTTTCTTAATAACATATCTTGCTCTAGTGTATTAAAATACATCAATGTTTTCATGTTAATTTCATATCAAAATGATAATGCTTTATGAAGATGAATTGAATAAAATGTAGTGTTAGAACTGATTTCACTTGTATCTAACATACAAAATCTCAAAGCAAACTGATAGCATGCAGCTTATCTTTACAGGGTAGCACTGGCCTGGGACATATTGTGAAAGAATAAGAAATGTGACTCTGAGCATGAGGAATTAGAAGTTAGGAGGTGAATCGTGGGTGAGCACAGAGCAAGCAGCTGGCCAGTGGGGAACAGGAAAGAGGGAACCCAGTTCTTAAGCTTGACATGTTGCAGTTCTGCACTGAATATTCCTAAATGCAGTGCCAATTTTAAGAAATATGGGAAGCAGTTCTAGAAAAACTCAGATAGTTTTTCTGTTAAAAATTAAATTGGTCTGGCAAAGTAGTTTTAATCTTAATTTTTTCAATTTTTTGAAATTATAATATAATTACATCATTCTCCTCTTCCCTTTCCTCCATCCAACCCCTTCATATACCCACCCTTGCTCTTTTTCAAATTCCTGACCTCTTTTTTCTTCAATTGTTGTTAAATTCATATTTGTGCATATATATGTGTATGTATGTTTATACACACATACATTTATATGTGTACACATATATTCCTATATATGTAAATACAACCCGCTCAGTCTGTATAATGTTACTTGTATGTTTTCAGGGCTGACCATTTGGTACTGGATAACCAGTTGGTGTGCTCTTCTCTGCAGAAGACTGTTTCTCCCCTTCAGCATCTTTGGGTGCCTGTAGCTCTTTGTGTAGGCGTGAGGACTCTTGAGTTTTCTCCATGCATGTTAGCATGTCTATTGGCCTCATCTTTGTTCAGCTCATATTTAGGCAGTCATGTTAGTGAAACTTTATGGGTATAGCTCCCAGCATTCCTAGGAGACACAATCTCACAGCAGTATACTGTTTTTCTGGAACTGGCTAACATTGAAGAGCAACTGCCTCACAGTCACAATATGAAGTTGGTCACAGCCTCCACTATTCCCTGATGTCTCCTGGAGGCTCACATTGAATGCGGACATTTGCTACTTTAGAGCAAATGTATCTCTTTCTTGAAGTATACATAAGAGAAAATCAAAATACATATAACAAAAAGTCAGACAATTTTGATAAATGTGAGATTACCTGTTATGGAGGGGAAAAATTCATTCATTCATTTGTGGTCAACAACAGGTTAACATTTTTCCTTCTTTTAGAGAAATTTCTCATAACCGCACAGAGCAGTGTACTTGGTATGACTAACCAGATGCCATTTCTCCCAGGTGTACAGCTTCCCTATTAAATGGAATTTCAGATGTATGACATACAACTATCTCTTCTTTTTTTCTGGAGGCTGACCTTTCACTATCTTGATGATGTCCTTTGAGGTGTGACAGTTTTCAACACAATGGCACCACTTTGTCTATTTTTTCCTTTGTTATTCATAATTCTGGCTCCAGAGCTAAGCCACCATCAGGTAACCCATAATCACAAGGACCTACATTCATTATCCTCCAATGGCTGCATAGCTTGGTTTGGAGTGCAAAGCTTCCTTCTTTGGCACATACAAATCCCAGCATCTCAATAGTGTCTGTGGAAAAGGCCATCCTTCTGCATTGAATTATTGTGGTGCCCTTATCAAACATTGACCATGAATGTACTTAGACTTTCTAAATTTCAGAACTCAATTCCATTCCATGATCTGTATGTGTATCTTTCTGACCATAGCAATGCACTGTCTTGGTTATTGTAGCTGGATAGTTGATTTGAAATCACATGCATGAGGCATATACATTTGTTCTTCAACAAAGAATATTTTGAACATTCTGGAGTTTTTGCAAATTTTTTAAAGATTTTAGCATGATCTTGTTAATTTGGGGACCCAAATCTAGCTGGAGCTTTCATAAGAATTGCATTGAATCTATGCAGAGCATTATTATCTTAATAAAATTAAAGATTTCTGTTCAATAACAGGATGCCTTCTGTTTATTTAGCCTGTTTCTTTAGATTCAATCAACTATTCTACCTTGGCTTGCACTTTCCAGTCACTTCAAGAATACTGAAGACCACACATGAGTGGGCTTTGGGGATTTTCATTCAGCATGAATTCTGGGGTAGTTCAACAACCTTGTTGCACAAACCAGTAATTGCCTTATTTTGGTTGCTGAGTAGTCCAGCTTAAGGATCTAAGAGCAACTTTCTCACCAGCGTGTGCACTGACAGGCATGAAAATGTTTTCCATTAGGGATTGGTATTATAGCTGGGCAGATGGTGTATACCTGTAGCCCCAGTACTGAGCAGCTTAGGAAGACTGGAGGTCAAGGCAGACTAGGGCTACACAGAGAATCTGTCTCTAGGAAAGAAAAGCAATAATGCTCCAAATATCCAAGGTAGGTCTTCATGAATATCTACAGGTAGGTCTTCATGAATATCCAAGGTAGGTCTTCATGAATATCCATAAGTAGGTCTTCATGAATATCCATAGGTAAGTCTTCATGAATATCCATAAGTAGGTCTTCATGATTACATGATTATATACTTTGTTTCTCAGCGCCCAATGTCTAACTATGCAATATCTAGTTCTCCTAGTATGGTTTTCGTTTTGAAAGGAACTTCTAAATTCTTTTCTATTTCTGCCATTTTATATTCCCATCAACAGAATGTCCAGTGTCTTCTACTTTCTTACCACTGTGCTGTATTTCAGCCATTTTAAAAATGATTAATAATATAGTGATAGCTCTTTCTGATTTCAACTTATATTTACTAACTTTTATGATTTGTAACTTCTTTATGTACTTACTTTCCCTGTATATCACCCTTGGCTAAATTACTATTTATAATATTTGTTTCATTTTAAAATTGTGATAAAAATACACAGAGGATTAATGAGATGAATCAGTGAATCAAGGAACTCATATATAGGGAAGAGAGAACTGATGCCACACACTTGCTGTTGCTTCCCTCTGTACTCATTACACACACACACACACACACACACACACACACACACACACACACACGTATATATACATACATATATATATGTATGTATACCTCCAATGTTTCTTGTGATGGTTAGACAATTTTTTTCTACCTTAGAATACTGTGAAAGCAATATACAATTTTAAAACACCTTTCATAATATATAGGTCTTCCCCAGGCTGTTGCATCCACATGGTTCTCTCTGGTGACTCTGAGCAACAGCAGCATCCAAAGCAAGCAACCAACCTTGTAATCACTAAGTGTGCAAAATGGGTACTGAAAAATGCTTTGTTTCTGAGTTACGGAGCTCAGCATGTTGCAATCAATATATCTGCAGTTTTGGGTGTTTTCAACCCAACAATGCATCCATCTGGATGTATTTGCACTATAAGTTAAAAAGCACTTGTACGTTGTAGCTGTGGCACATCAGCTCTATCAGCATTTCAAAGGCCATACAATTTCTGAAATTTTAACCACAAAAGCAATAATGTTCGTGGGAATATATTCTGATCAATCAACTGAGCAGAGAGGAAGACTTTTTCATAATGCTAATATTTAACCAAGAGAAAACCAATAAGGAAATAAACTATATTCAAAATAACTGTAAAGAAAGAATAAAAATAGCCATTTACACACATTTTGTCTTTTAACTTATTTGTTTTTCTACAAAGAACCTCAAGACATAGGGGCTGTAGTGACAGCTCAGCAGTTAAGAGTGAATACTGCTCCTGCAGAAGACCCAAGTTCACGCCCACAACCCATAAGGTGTGGCTCACAACCCCACCTGTAACACCAGCTCCAGGGGGATACAGCACCCTCTGGCTGCCATCATAGGTATGCAGATAAGGATGCAGTCAAAACACTCACACAGAGAACATTTTTTAAAAATCTTTTTGAAAGCTCCTCTTATTTTAGTTAGTCATCTTTTAATTTACTGTGACCACTTTCCACAACTGTTCTATACCAGACACAGAATTAATTATGTCTGGTCTCACAAATTATAACAGACTGCTTCCTGGTACTTTATTGTAATTACTAACTAGTTCCAGAAGGGATATATATTTTATATCCTTTTTTACACACTAAAATAATTTTATTTCTATAAGCTATATTCTCTCTAGAAATAGAGCAAATGTCATGCATACATAATCCTGTTCTGGAATGGAAGATTTAGAAGATTCTGCAGAATAGTTAAACAAGTTTTGAAATATAAAATTGTATATGAGGGTGTAAAGGAAACTGACAGGAAGAAACAGGATTGTAAGGGCGTGCCTGAGATGGGACACTTGGAGCCCTGTCGTCTCTGCTGGCTTCCTCAGGAGCCTGAGAATTCCACCCAGGAAAGGAACAAGACCAGGCCCAAGGCCAGGCCCTGGCAGAAAGTAAGATTCCAGAAGCAAAAAGCCCTCAGCTGGAGGTCTCTTGAAGGAGTCTCTAAAGGAGCCTCCTATCCACCCTTGCCCATGAAGGGATGCATGAGCAAAAGTGCTTTTCTAACTTTGAATTTATACTCCAGAGCCTGAAATTGCAAGAATGTATAGACTTAAGTTCACACCATATGTATAACCCAGCTTCTCTGGCTTAAACTTTAAAGTGACAGAAAAAGGAACCACTAACTAATGTGCCAACATGTATGACTCACATGACATCCTGCTGAGTAAAAGAGACCAGACACCAACTATGAAATTATCGACCAGGCAGCTAATATGCAGTGATACAAACCAGATCAATGATTACCATGGGGTGAAGATGAGAATCACTTGCAAAGATGGGAAGATGGGTACAAATTTAGTAAGTTCAATGCATGCTTAGAAAGCATAAGGCCTCAATAAATTCACAAAGAAATTCTTAGAAGAGGTCCTAGGAAACATTAATTCAAATTGACAAGTGACTCAGAAACTAATTGTGCAAAGCTGTCCCACAGAGACAAATAGTTTTGAAAATTTTTCAAAATAGAAGTCATCAAAAATGTGGTAAAGAAATCTAGCCGGGCGGTGGTGGCGCACGCCTTTAATCCCAGCACTCAGGAGGCAGAGCCAGGCGGATCTCTGTGAGTTCGAGGCCAGCCTGGTCTACCAAGTGAGTTCCAGGAAAGGCGCAAAGCTACACAGAGAAACCCTGTCTCGAAAAAAAAAAAAAAAAGAAATCTAAAATTGAGTTGGAGATTGGAAAAAAGAGCGAATGGAAAGCCTGTTAGTATAATGTAACCACTTAAATTACACACTCAATAGATGAGGCAACAGCATGTCGACATATTGGAAAGAGCAGTAGAAGCAGCTGGGCAGGTGGTAAATACGGCCTGCATAGATCACTCAGAATCATGCCATGTGTCCACATGTGCCCATTCTCTGACTTTTAAATACAGGGAACAACTGCTTAGGGATCTGTATGTAACATTACCACACCAGAGACAGGCACATTCAAGTGCTGGACACCAGCCATTTGTGCTATCAACAAATATAGTAAGTTTAGATTCAGCTACTTGCCAGACATGCTTTATATTCAGTTTTAAAGAAAGCCAATACAGTTATTTAAATGTTTGTGAGTCTTACATACATACGTAAGTACTTGTGATTAATACATTTAAAATAAACCACCATAAATTCAATAGGTGAATTTCCATATTGACCTTTGCTTAAAAGCTTTGTAAGTCAGCAAATGCATCTGATAGTTGATATTTCCTTGTGGATGTGCTCAGGCACTTAGCATTAAGAATGATCTAAATCAATCACCACCTGTTTCAGAAGACATATAAGTACATTCAAAGGGAGGAGCTGACCTTCCTCATTAAAAGGTAAATCTTTAAAATATTAAACCTAAAAAAATGTGGCAAAAAATTGCAAAAAATAGGCATAGCTCATTAGTATTGGTCTCCCTGGGGAGTGAATGCACTGGTTAGCCTCTGAATCCTTCAATATCATCATCAGTAACAGAGCCACTCACTCTTTAATCAAATTTACCTGTTTTGCAATGTTCTGTGCGACGCAGTCTAGAGTAAAACCATCCTGGTGGCCAGCAACACAACTACTACTGGTTTTCTTTGGTTGTGTAGTAACAGAGTCACCCAACTGCAGGGCTGTACACTGGAAACCAGACCCAGTCCAGCCAGATTCAGCCCCAGAACTCCCCACCCAGATGCAAATCCCCTGTGTACTCACAGCTAGAGAAGGTCAGGGGGCAGGCATGCGCATCCATGGGGAAGTTGTGCAGCTGCAGCTGGCACTCTGCGTTGATAGTGAGCCTATGAAAGAGACCAGTATCATGTGGGATCAGCGACAGCATAGACAAGGCCTCCAAGGTGGGTAAGGCATCACGCTACAGATGCATGCATGCATGCTGGTGGTGATGGTGGGGGGTAATGCCAGGACACACTGTCCCCCTCACTCTGGTTCATTAAGTGGGGCGCTCTGCTCTGATTGCTTTCTTACTGTGCTATTCTGTTTTGCTTTTAAGTAGAGGGAATTCTAGGAAAACTCCAGCGGTGCCTAGAAACACAAGCCAAGTCACAGTGGGGAAAAACCAGCTGTTGTTTTCTAAGCCACTGTTTCTATTTGTTCCGATAAAATCCTTCCACTTGAAACTAGTGTGCTGGTCCACACAGGTATTAGGCCAAATCCATCCACTTCCGTGGCATTTCTTCTTTGGCTACCTCCCCCTATTGCCCTAGGCAGGTGGCAGCTGTACTACTCCAGTATATTTCATGTTCCCTGTGTGTCAGAATTGTTATCACAGATTTAGGACCAGCCAGGCCCAGGACTGCTTTGCTCGGGATCAGCTTCTCTTCTGAGTCTCCTTCCTAGTCCTTCGTGATTGATGAGAAGCCGTTTAGAGTTTCTGTCTTTCTTAGCCCTTGGCATCACCAAACATGCTGTGGTTCTTTGCTGTTCTTTCTGTTGGTCCCTGTCTGGAAGCTTCCTTCCCTTGGGCTTTGGTGATGCCTTCACATTTTGATGTCAGTGTGTGTCTACTGGTGCTGCGGGAACTTTAGTGTTAGGAATCACGATTTCTCCTCCGTGCCATGATCACTCATAATTAAAATCTCTATAATGAATATGGAATGAAGGAGAACTTTAGAAGCTATGGGGAAGAGATGCTTAAGGGAGCCTGGGAAAAGCAGTGTGTTTCAAAGGAAGTCACTTTTCCTTAATTTATGGCCAATCTGAAATGCCCTTCAGCCTGGGAAAGGAGACAGGCAGGTGCTTAGGAACCTTAAACCTGTAGTAGGGGGTAGGTGAACTGGTCACCTCTGTCAGGCTCCTTAATCCTTCCCCTCTTCTTTTAAGGAAGCCAAGCTTTCACATGTGGTTCTGAGTTCTGTGAAGAGGCCTCTTTAAGGCCTCTCTTTCCTTAGCTCCTGTGACCTAACTTGCAGAAGAATTAATGTGTTTGTCTAGATAAAGGAAGTACTGTCTTTGGAAGTCAAGGTCCCAAGAAGTCCACATAGACATTCAGCACCTTGGAGAGGACAGCTGCCCAGCAGGGAGCCCCCATATTGGGTTTTATTGCAGTCCTTTGTGTTCTAGGAAAACACTTTGCACCCCTGAGCCCCAAGAAGATGAATATTTGAGACAAAAGGGTCTCTAGTTTTTTATAAGCAGGCCTTGAATAGATCTATTCTCTTCGTTTGTGTTTCCTGGGTATAGCAGCAAGTAATACTACCTTAGATTCCATTAGTAAAGAGTCAGTTTAAAAAACTGAGCTATGTGGAACCTGCATGGGACTGGACTAGGCCTTCTGCATATGGGAGAGAGTTGTGCAGATTGGTCTGTCTGAGGGGCCCTGGCAGTAGGATCAGGGTCTATCCCTGGCAGTAGGATCAGGGTCTATCCCTGGCAGTAGGATCAGGGTCTATCCCTGGTACTTGAGCTGGCTTTCTGGAGCTCATTACCTATGGTGGGACACCATGCTCAGTCTTGATGTAGTGGGGAGGGGCTTGGTCCTCCCTCAACTGAGTATACCAGGTTTGCTGACTCCTCATGGGAGGCCTTTCCTGTTTGGAGGAGGGGGTGGGAATTGGGGCAGGGAGAAAACCTGGAGGGGAGCGGGAGGAAGGATGAGAGAGGGATCTGTGGTTCGTATGTTAAATGAATAAAAAAAATTCTTAAATAAAAAAATAAAGTTAAAAAAAAAACGAGCTATACAACATCTTACCTTAATGTGTAAAGGATTTTCCCATCATTCCAGATTCTGAGGAGCTGGTTGGGTGTGGTGATCCAATGAGCCTCTGCTGTTTTGGAGTTTCGGAAGATGGTGTCTGGGATCCATATCAAGCCAACCATGTTGCTGTTCAGAGTAAGTATTTTCATTGTACTGTTGAATCGAAGGCGGCTGTCTGTCCAGGTTTGAGCAAAAAATATATCAATTTGGTATTCCTGAAACAGAGAAAAGATACTTTCCCTTAATCTGTGGTCAATCTGAAAAGCCTTTCAGCCTAAGAAAGGAGACAGGCAGGTGCTTAGGAACCTTAAACCTATTAGATGTAACAGGGTAGGTAAACTGGTCACTTTTGTCCTGCTCATGAATCCTTTCCTCCCTGTAGGAGCATCCCTTTCACAGGGCTTCAAACATTTAAGGAGACTGAGTTTCAATATGCTTTGCTGTCTTGGTCAAAAGTTTAGTTTTCTCCACATTCTCACCCCACCCCTCCTCTCTTTGTGAGTCGCTGATAAACTGTCTGGCTTAGCATATTCACATCCAACAAACACTAATTGACATTATCAGCAAACAATATGATGGAATCCTTGATGCAATTGTTTTGTTAACCTTAAATTGCAATAAGAATATACAATCTGATGGGGGTTGAAGAGAGAGCACTACACACTTCAGGATGTGGTGCAGAGCTAACTAACCTAAACTTGGGTACCTTGTGTGATAACTCAGAGCCAATGCTCTATACAATGAGGAAAAAATGTCCCCTTCCTAAATGTGTAAATAAAATGATGAAATGGAAATGTGGATGCTAAGCACGGAGAGCCAGTAACTTATAAATACCAACTCATGAAATGCCTCATCATTTTATTCAACAGTCTTCCCAAATCACACAACCTTAGGAGGAAGAGGAAGTACAAGAAATAAACAGCACAAAACTGGAGTGAAAAGCCACCGAAGGCAATCTCAATGTTAACAGAAGGCTAGCGGGGTGGGAGTGGGAGGATGGGGGGGGGGGAGTGGCGGTGGTGGAGGTTAGAGTCACACAGGCAAAGATCCAGTGTTGAAAACTGTTGTTCCAGGGTTCACAGGCCCAATATGAATTTGTTGTGATGATCAGAGAATTGAGACAGGGCCAAGAGCACTACAGAATACAAGGAATATCTTTGCCTCATCTGTTTCCAATGCTATTTTGTCACCACAATGTGTGAAGAATCACCACAGGTCTGGGGACAGGTGGATATAGGGATTGATCTCAAAAGCCTGTTCTTTCATAGTTCCCATTATGTATTAGGTATTATAAATTTCTTGCTTTGCAGAACACGAACTCAGTAGCTTTCAATGAACTAGGTAATTCTCCTTTCAATCAAGCTTCCAGGAAAAGAAGGCCCCAGAGACTCAGCTAGTGTTCCATTAACTAATGTTTCCTTCACCACTGCTTTATTACATTGACCACACTAGGCCCTGTAGCCCTCAGAGAAGTAGCACTTATAAGGAGAAAAGGTCATGGTCATCAGGGAGCTTGTTTTCTAGTCAAATAAGACAAATATTGTTAAAAAATTGTGTGTTTTAGTGTTGTAATACCATGCACACACACAGAAAAAGTTTGGATTCTGTTCAGAGAAAATCAAAAGCATGTTGTATGCATTCACTGAAAGTCCACATGCTGGAAATTTCTATTTGAGAGTCTAGTGTCTGGAATGTAATTTGGATTAGGTGAGGTTAAGGTCCCTATCATGGTGTTCATGGCTTTTCAAGAAGAGGAAGACAGACTGGTGAAATAGCTCGGCATGAAAAGCTCTTGCTGTGCAAGCCTGAAGATTTAAGATTGATCCCAAGGGAACCATGATGAAAGGAGAGACTGAACTCCTGAAAGTTGTGTTCTGACCTCCACAGATGCACTGCGTCCCATGTGGGCCCACATTTACACACAGATTGAGATGGAGACAGAGAAGGGGGAGGGAGGGAGGAAAAGAAAAGGAGGGAGAAGGGTAGGGGATATAAAATGAACAAAAATGTAAAATTAAATACATCTTGGTTAAATCCAGAAGTTGGTAATTAAGAGAAGAGAGACTGAAGGCAACAGGCTTCTGTCTCACCATGTGGTACCTGCTTCCTCTGTGCTGTGTTTAAACTCAACAATAAGACACCATGCCCTTGGGCATCCAGCTTCCAGAAACGTGGCCTGAGAAAATGTCTACTCTTTATATATACCTCAGTTTGTGGTACAAGTATCTAGAAACAGAAAACAGGGCAGAGCAGTGTCCAGGCCTTCACCTTCAGAGAAGGGGGAGTTAAGAGCAGAGAAGTTGAGTTTATGTGAGCTTCTGAGCAGCCAGGAAAAAAGCTGATCAGGAAACTTCCCCAGAAGACTCAATCCAGTGTCAACTCACAGGCTATCAGGGGCTTTGTGATGTCTCAGCAAACAGATGACCTTCAAAAGTCTCTGTGTCACTCATACATCTTCCAAACATGCCCTTATAGATTAAAGGCTGCTACCTCCAAAATATATGTATCTAATAGGCGATCCTAAATACAAGGCAGAGTGTGAGATAGAAATAAGCAAATGAGTAAGTGTGTGTGTGTGTGTGTGTGTGTGTGTGTGTGTGTGTGTGTGTGTGTGATTCCTGTTCATATACTCTCTTATATTCTGACAGATATAAAAACAGGGTTCAAAAAATAGACCTGGGTGAGTACATTGAGAAGCATCCAAACATATCCATACTTATTACCCAGCACAAAACTCAACTCCAAATGGATCAAAGACCTCAGAATAAGTCCAGATCCACTGAATCTGATAGAGGAAAAAGTGGGCAACAGTCTTGAACAGATTGGCACAGGAAAAGCCTTTCTGAACAGAACACCCATAGCACAGGCACTAAGAACAAAATTTTCTTTTAAATATTTTTATTTTATAATTAATTTAATTTTACATATCAGCCACAGATTCCCATGTCCTCCCTCCTCCCACATCCCAGCCTTCTCCCCAATAAACCCCTCATTCCCACCTCCTCCAAGGCAAGGTCTTCCTTGGGGAGTCAGCCCAGCCTGGTAGATTCAGTTGAAGCAAGTCCAGTCCCCTCCTCCCTACACCAAGGATGAGCAAAGTGTCTCAGCATAGGCCCTAGGTTCCAAAAAGCCAGCTCATACACCAAGAACAGGTCCCAGTCCCACTGCCTGGGGGCCTCCTAAATAGTTCAAACTAATCAACTGTCTCAGTTATCCGGAGGGCCTGGTCCAGTTCCTTGGGGGCTCCTCAGCTGTTGGTTCACAGTTCATGTGTTTCCACTAGTTTGGTTATTTGTCCCTGTGCTTTTTCCAATCATGGTCTCAATATCTCTTGTTTATATAATCCCTTAGGGGAGTGGGAGGTCCCAGAGGCATCAGGAACAGAGTAGGAGAACAAGGAAAGAGATACCATGATAGATGAAGACCCCATGGGAATAGAAAGAAGCAGAGTGCTAGAGAGGTCCCCAGAAATCCACAAAGATACCTCCACAATAGACTACTGGCAATGGTCGAGAGAAAGCCCGAACTGACCTACTCTGGTGATCGGATGCCCGAACACCCTGTGTCATGATAGAACTCTCATTCAGTGACTGGTGGAAGCAGATGCAGAGATCCACAGCCAAGCCCCAGGTGGAGCTCCAGGAGTCCAATCAGTGAGAGAGAGAACAAAATTATTAAATGGGACCTCACCTGGTATGGTAGCACATGCCTTTAATCCTAGCACTTGGGAGGCAAAGGCAGGTGCCAACCTGGTCTACAAAGTGAGTTCTAAGACAGTTAGGGCTACACAGAGAAACCCTGTCTTGAAAGACCAAAACAAAATAATTCAAATAAATGGGACCTTATGAAACTGAAAATCTTCTGCATGGCAAAGGACACCATGATTTTGACAAAGCAGAAGGCTACAGAATGGGAAAAGATTTTTACCAACTATACATCTGATATAGGGCTAATATTAAAAATATTTAAAGAACTCAAAAAACAGAACATCAAGAAAACAAGTAACTCAATTAAAAATGGGGTACAAATCTAAACAGAATTCTCGAAAGAGGAAACTCAAATGGCTGAGAAGCACTTAAAGAAACATCCAACATCCTTAGTCACTAGGAAAGTGCAAATCAAAACTACTCTGATATTTCAATCTTATATCAGTCAGAACGGTCAAGACCAAGAAAACAAATGACAGAAGCTTATGCTGCTGAAGATATGGGACAAAGACAGCACTCATTCCTTACGGTAGCAATGTAGCCACTCGTACATTCACTATGGAAATCAGTGAGGCAATTTTTCAGGAAGGTGACAATTGATCTACTATACAAAAGATCCATCTATACCACTCTTGGACATATAGCCAAAGGATGCTTCATCCTATTACAGAGACATTTGCACAGCTATGTTCACGGATGCTGTGTTCATTGTAGCCTGAAGTTGAAAATAACCTAGATGTCTGTCAAGGGATGAATGTATAAAGAAAATGTGGTGCATTTATACAATGGAATATTACTTCACAGTTAAAAAAATTAAATCATTAAATTCATAGGTAAATGAATGAAACTAGAAAAAAATCATCCTGAGTGAGGTAACTCAGACCTAGAAAGACAAATATGGTATGTATTTAATTTATATGTGGATGTTAGCTGTTGAGTCACTGATAAGCAAGTTACAATCCATATAACCATAGAGGTTAGGTATAGAGAAGGGACTAGAGGGATGTATGGGGAAACAGAATAGTTATGGATAGACAGGGGAGGGTGTGTACTTGGAGGATCAAGGGAAAGAGGGAGAGAAGAGGAGAGTAAGGGAGGGGATACAGGGAGGGACAGCTAAAACTAAGGGTCATTTGAAGGATCATATGAAAACCTAACACATATATGCATATATGATCAAATGAAATCTCCAAATAACAGGGGAAACAGAGCCCCAACTGATACCTCTCATCACCCAAAGAAGCTTCTCATACTAGGAATGGGTGAACATCTAATTGAGTTCTTGGCTAAAGAGGACCCATGGGAGACCTCAAGCAACACAGGTTATTGCTACTGGCGAGGGCCTATTGTTGAAGACAGCAGCTACACAATTCATTGAACACAGAGAACTCAAGCTAGTGTCTATCTAGAGCCTTTACCCCTACTGATGAGTGTTCATGGTACTGAAAGGTACTCTGCACACTACCAAAGAAGAAAGTTAAACATCAATCCAGCAACAAACCCTTCGATCTACAATGGTGACCTGCCTGCAAAATATACGGGTGCAGAGTAGTGGCACAAAGCTTATAGGAATAACCAACCAACATCTGATTTGTGATAAGGCCCATTCCATGAGATAGAGCCCATATCCAGTGCTGACTGGGTGGCCATGAACCTGAGACTAGATAGGTCATGGACCTAGGGGAAAACCAAATACTGTTCTGCTAAAGGAACATGGCAATAAAATGGATCCTAATGACATTCTGCTATACTCATAGATCCATGCCTTGCTCAGCCATCATCAGAGAAGCTTCCTCCTGCAGCAAATGGGAACAAATATAGAGACCTTCAGCCAGACAATATGCAGGGAACACTCAGCCCTAAGTGGGATATCTCCATCAAATCCCTCCCCTCAGAGCTCAGAGAACCCTGAGGAGGAGGAGGAGGAGGAGGAGGAGGAGGAGGAGGAGGCAGAAAGAGTGTAAGTATCAGAGGGGATGGAGAACACCAAGGGATCAAGGCCTTGTAGACACATCAGAGATGCTGTGCATATGAACTCACAGAGACTGACGGCGTGCACAGGGTCTGCACCAGATGTGGTCCTAGAGCTGAAAGGAGACGTTGACACAAGCTCCTATCCCTAGGCCAGAACCTATCTCCAGGTGATAACTGCTCCCAAAGGAAAAAATAGTTTTCTCCAAAGGAGTCTCACAAACCACTCTTAAGGGTGGGCCCCATGCTCAGCAGAAGGTATCCAACAGAAAATGAAATCAATAGCATCATAGGTTCTTTGTCTCATAATGGTTTTTTGTTTGTTTATTATGGCTTCCAGTTTGGGGTTTGTAAGGGATTCCCATGTGTGTAAACATGTGTGTCTCTGCATCAATATTCATTTCTTGAGCTTTTCTTTGTTTATTTTTTGTTTGTTTTGTCCCACTTCCAGTTGTTCACTCTTGTTTTTTTTTTTTTCTTATCTCATTATTATTCCTTAGATGCCTATTTGTTCTCTAAGGAGAGATAGAAAGGGAGTGCATCCAGATGGGAAGGGAGGTGGAGTGGAACTGGGAGAAGTAGGGAGATATATGATATGATTAAAAAAATCTATTTTCTGTAAAAGAAAAAGAAAAATTGACTGACATAGGAGTCATGAACTTGGGACTAAAAGCTAGCAGCTTGGTGACAAGTATGGGTTAAACACATCGACTCTGGCCCGTGACAAGGCAGAATGAATGTCTAATGAGCATACAGCTCTTTGAGCAGAGGTGGGAAATAAGGTTAACGAGCACATATTGAGTGCCATGACTGTGCTTAGGAACTTACTATGGGTAAAGAGTTCTCCCAGAACAAATGCAGGGAGTTGGAAAGCAGTTGTAAAAGAGAAAAGAGGAAGCCATCACAGTCTGGAAGAGTAGACCGCAGCGACAGCCCTTACCCCGTCAGGATAGAATCATCCAGAGCTGCCCTGAGCCTGAGAATCGGTTATGTAGAGATAGCACATCCAGTACTGAAACTACTAAAGGGGTTCAGGGGCACTCTGAAAACTCTCAGGAAAAGGGATGTAAGCAAAGTGTGGCTCCTCTGCTGAAAGCTGACATGGCTATGGTAACTGTGGTCTGTCCTCCTTACTTGAAGCTCCACATCTGGAAATTTGACCAAGTATGATGGAAATACTAAACCTGTACTGAACATATTCAGAATTTCCTGTCCTTGTTTGAATTAGACAGCACCTGCAGTGCATTGGTATTATGAGTCACCGAGAGGTGATGTAAAGTACACAGGAGGACTGCTTAGGCTGTATGTACGTGTTAGAGAATTTTGCATTAGCGACTACTATCTGTAGTGGGTAGCTGTTCCAGCTTTGACCTTGAAGCACTGCCTCACTGAGGCAGCTGGTAACTGCCATGCCTACCTATGATACGCCCCTGGGGCGTGGCTGAGATGGGAGCCCTTAAGACCTGAGATCCATCCATCCGTGCCGGACCTCTTGGCTCCTCATGATCCTGGATGCTGCATGGCAGACCGAATCAGAGTTCTCCAGAGAATCCTGCTGGACTACACCTCACCTCTCCCGGATCCTGTAACCAACCCCTTTACTGGCTGTAAGTTACCCCAAAATAAACCCCCTTTTAACTACGTGGAGTTGCCTTGTTAAATCTCCACATTAACTGTCTGTGAACTTAGGTATATCTAAAGTGGTTCTCTCTCTCTCTCTCTCTCTCTCTCTCTCTCTCTATATATATATATATATATATATATATATATATATATATATGTGTGTGTGTGTGTGTGTGTGTGTGTGTGTGTGTGTGTGTGTGTGTATCTGAGGTATATATAAACATACACTCTCAGGTTGGGTTGCATAATTTTCAATGAAAGAGGGAAAATGAAGGCTATGGAAGAAGCAGCAGCAAACACAGACTTATCAGGTCAGTGCCACATGAAGAAGGAACCTGCTGACATAGCTGGGCACTGGCTAGGCCAATAAGAAGTTAAGTTTTAAGAATTTCTGCACACAGAACCTCAAGTCAAGAAAATAATAAAAATGTAAGACTTAGCTCTGCCTGTACATTCCCATCTCTCATGGGAAGACAGCAGCCTGGAAACAAGGCTTCAGACTCCCAAGGATGATGACTTTCCAATTTACCATGATCAAACAGGTTAATTGAAAAAGAAAAAAAAATCCCAGCAATGGATTCAAGAACGAGGGGGGAAATAATACTACTCAAGGGCATAACCATCAGGCAACCAAAAACACAGCCCCTCTCCAGCACCTTCCCAGAGGGGTCTCCGAAGTGTGACAGTGGTTGGACTGTTATATTCTGGCCCTTTCCATCTTAGTGCACATACTACGAGGAGGGATGCTCAGATAATTTTTTTTTTGGCTCACAGGTCAATAAAAGTCAATGTGGATTTGATTAGTGACACTGTTTTCACAGAGGACTAGTTCCAGCACCTCTCATACAGCAAAATCTGTAGGTGTTCATCTTGTCCACAACACAGTGAAGTACATGCATAGACTCTGTTCTTCCTGTTGTGTATGTCTACTCATCTCTGGATGGCTCAGGATACCAAATGCCATATAAGTGTAGTATAGGAAGTTATTATACTGTGTTCTTTAGGGAATAATGACAAGAAAGAAGCTGGTATATCTTTTGTCCAGACACATGCACCACAGGCATAGGCACATAGTGCCTGAAGGGGCCAAGGAGATCAATGCTTGGCCAATGAGCCCTGGAGAACACCAGGAGAATGCAATAGTGATCACAGTGTGGTAGGTCTACATAACACCGCATTCCACTGGACTCAGCAAAGTACCCAGCACACAGCAAATCCAAATATTGCCTTTTGGACCTATGTGCAATTCTTTTAGAAATATTTTTTCTCTGCAGTTTGTTGAAGCCACAGGGGCAATGCCCATAGATGCAGAGGGTCAACTGAAAATTGGTAACCTTGAACTTTGGCATGGAAAGAGCTAAGCATTTGTCTTGTCTCCCTTGAATAATAGAGAGGTCTATTTTCTTTAACAGAAAAGGAACTCCCTCCAGCTGGATACAGAACACAGGGCTCACTGGACTGTTGCCAAGCAGTGCAGTTCCTTTCCTTCAAACAAATGAACTTGCTTCCCCTGAGGTATGGACTTGGTCACTTCACTCATCATTAGGTGAGATGTGAGAGTGCTACGTACTCCGCTGGGGTGAGGCACTTGAAGAACCTCCTTGAAAACCCCAAGAACCCACACAGATAAAAGCTCTACACATACCAGCTAAACACAGTGTGAGCAGTGTTTCCCAGACCATCCGTGAGAAGGGCAAAGCCCAGCCTGTTTCACTGACACAGGGTGGAATAAGGTCCCTAGGATGTGAAGTTGACAGACATAGGAGGACTTCATTGGTGACTTAGTGGGAACTGCTAGTCAAGGTGTTCAGTGGCCCATGCTGATAGGCAGTGGTCAAGGTCATGCTCAGCAGAAGATATAACAAATGGCAAAGCTATCTGTGGTATTTTGAATGAGATTGCCTCACATAGGCTTATACATTTGTGTGCTTAGTCCCCAATTCATGAGCTATTGGGGAAGGATTAGAAGGTGGGGCCTTGTTGGAATAGGTGTGGCCTTGTTGGAGGAGGTATGTCACTAGGGCCTTTGAAACCTAAAAGCTCACATCAGGTCCAGTCAGTCTGTGCCTCTGACTCTTTCTCTCTCCCTGCTGTCTGTGGATCAGGACTTTTCCAGTGCCATGCCTGCCTGCCTACTACCATGCTCTCTGTCATGATGATGATGGATTAACCCTCTGAAGCTATGAGCAAAACCTCAATTAAATGCTTTCTTTTATAAGAGTTGCCTTGGTCATGGTGTCTTTTCACAGCAATAGAACAGTGACTAGGACAGCATCCTTCAGCACAGACTAGATTAGGCAAGCACCCTGTTTCCTTCAGATGGCAGGATCTGGTGTGATGATTGTTTGTGAGTAAGTGGCTCTATTGAATAGAGAGCACACTCAACACACTTAAGTTTGATATATGAGTAGCCAGAGTGGCATATACAGCTGCATATAACTTCTAACTCCTTTCTTTTAACATTGGTCTTCTGAGTTAACAGATGAGAAGAGGCTAGGAATGTCTCCCAAGGAAGGCTAGAGTCCCTGATAGGCCATCACTGTCAAAGGGGCCAGTAATAATGCCAGCAGAGCAGGCTAGGCTTAGTGATTCTCAAGAGTTAGTCTGGGGTCTACTTGCTTACCTGACAACTGCATGTGTCAGCACAGAGGTATGGCTCTGTGAAATCTCTAGGCACTGTGAAGGAGCAAGTGAGTTAATCCTCAGCTCTTTGAGAGCCCATCTAGCAATGGTGCCCACCTTCTGCTGTGGGATGTCGTTCTGTATGCTGTGAGCATGTGTTGCCCTGATTGGTTGATAAATAAAATGCTGATTGGCCAGTAGCCAGGCAGGAAGTATAGGTGGGGTGAGCAGACAAGGAGAATTCTGGGAAGAGGAAGGGCTGAGGCAAGAGTCACCAGCTAGACACAGAAGAAGCAAGATGACAAGGCTGAACTGAGAAAAGGTACCAACCCAAGTGGCTAAACATAGATAAGAATTATGGGTTAATTTAAATGTAAGAGCTAGCCAGTAATAAGCCTGAGATAATGACCAAGCAGTTATAATTGATATAAGCTTCTTAGTAATTATTTTATATGTGGGCCATAGGACTGCAGGGTCCTGGTGGGATGGAAGAAACCTTCTGACTACAAACTTCTGTTCAAAGCTCATCAAGGACACACATGCTTCCATGTATTTGTTTATTTCATACCAGAGTGGGAGAACTGAATTTCAAGAATCACAGTGAAGTTACTCATATGTCAAAGTTATTTTGAACTCTTGTAGCCCAATTAACCCTTCCTCCAATTGGCATTTTATTGTACTGTAACAGACAGAGCAGCCAAGGGCCCTTTTCAGCATATCAGTTTGTTTCCTGATTCCTATCCCCACCAGTGCTCTATGTGCCTCTCCTCTTTTTTTGACAGTTTAAAGTGAAGGTCTGACATTGTATGGCAAGAGGGAAAGTGCTGACAAACGCTGCTGCTGGTGGATGATGCACTCTGGGCCAGGAGGCTGGGTTATTGAGACTGAAACAGAAATGACACGTCCATGAAGGGCCTAGAACATTCATTCTTATGCACGCACACAGCCACTGAGCCCCCAATTCTCTGTGGAAAATCTCCTTTCTGGGCATGACCATTTCAAGGTATGACTTCACGCCATATGTCAAAAGGGACCTAGAGCAGAAATGTCTTCTTCCATTATGTTTCTAAACTACCTACATTAGTATCTCCTACCTTTCCCAGCCTCAGCTCTTCATCTGAAAAAGAGGGGCACTAGGTCAGATTAAATTCCAGCACCCCTTCAACTCCAACCATCTGGATTTCCACACCCTGGCCTAGACTTTGCTTGCAACTGTTCAAACTGATCTCCTATTTAATATCCCGGTGTCTTGTTTTTGCAGGTCCGTGGAGGAATGGCTCCATGTAGTCCATCTTCCACTTCTTAGATGGACTTTAGTATGTGTGAATTCTGTGTGGATTATTCATGAACTATCCATGAGGCAGAGACTGAAGCAAAAGGAGCTAATCCAAACTCCACATTGGTTTCCTGGAGCAGAAAGGAGCAGCCCACAGTGTCCTCCTGCGGTAAGGGTAGCCAACCTGCTCTCCACTCTGAAATCTTTCCACAGACTCCCAGTTAAGAGGGCGTAGGGCTGAGGAGTGCACATGTTTTATTGTGTCTACATTTGACTAAGTGTTGGTGCAACACTCCCACCCACAGAGAAATGTTTTCCTTTCTCTCATAAAGTTTCTTTGTAATGGCATTAATCATCCATCGTTTCTGCAGAGGAAAAAGCACTCTTGCAAATTCTTTCTAAAAATAAACAGCATTTTACACAATTCATAATTGGCAATGAAGGAAACATGTCTGACATTCTACTAAATGTAACAGTAAAATTTATCAGAACCCTCCCTTTGTACAGCCCTGTGTTGGTGGAGGTCCTGTGCTTATCTTTGTGTTAGTAATTAAAGGGCTTAATGATGCCAAAATAAGCTGGGAGTTCTGCACCATGTGGAGCAATCTGACAAAACAGAAGAAAAATCATGCTTCTTAATAATATCCATCTGTAACTTTTAAAAGATTCAAAAATCAGTTCCTCCCAGTTTTCCCACTTCTCTGACATTAAGAGAGACCTGTGGTTGCTGGGCACACTCACCTCCAATGAGTTCAGCACAGTCTCTCTCCCCCAGTAGGCCTTTTCCCATTAGCACACGGTTTAGCATGCTCACACAAGCATGGGCAAAAGAAGCTGCTAGACCTGGAGCAAGCCTCTGGGATCGGCACATCCCAGCCCAGCAACACTCTCTTATAAAAAGAAAAAGGAGAGGAAAGGAAGGAAGAAGAGAGAAAAGGATGGGAGAAATGAATGTGTGGGAGGAAGAATAGAAGAAAATTAAAAGCTGCCGTTGAGTGTTCTTTATAAAATAATAATCACAGACACCTGGTAACCAAGATAGTTGCCATCACTAATCTGAAAATTTGCAGATAAAATTAGATTGTCTTTTTTATTTCTTCTTATCATAGTGGAAGCCTAATGGGCATACTTTATTTTCAGCATTATTTCCTCAGCTCTACCATGGCTTGAGTCTCAGGTGCAGTTTTCAAAGCCTGAAGTCACCCTGCCTTGGGGGCTCTGTGCCTTCCTTGCATGTCCTGGTTACCCTTGTGTTTTGATGCCCTTAGCTACACTTTCTTTCCAGGATCCTCTGTTACTGAAAGCATATCATCGACTTTATCATCTGGGTCCTTTACCACACTAGACAATGTCTGGGCCCCAGAAGACACAAACAGCATTTGAGCAGAGGCTGAGGTGTCTTGGGACAAACTGCACCAATCAGGTGCAAGAGACAGGCCATGAAGACAGAGGCCCTTGGATGAGGGGCAGCCATACAACACCAACTCCCCCAACCTCCTAAGGGAAAAAGGGAGAGATGGGTATAGGAGCAGACCTTAACAGAGTGAAGAGGACTCAAAGGGGAAAGAGGGAATTCTGTCAGAGTAATGGGAAAAGGCTGTCATGTGGTGAAGAACCTGTAAGAGTGAGGTGGAGTTTGTCAGCATATAGAGAATTCTGTCAGAGAGGAGAGGACTCTGCCAAAGTGAAAAGGACCCTGTCAGCATGGGGAGGATCTTATTCATAGTGAGGAGGATTTGGTCAGACTGGGGAGGATTCTGTCAGAAAGGATAGGACTCCATAAAAATGGGGAGAACATTGTCAGTGTGAGTAGGTCCCTGTCAGAATGAGAAGGAGTCTGTCTCCTCTCTGCCAGAGAGCCCAGGAAAAGGGACTTGATGACACACTTCCAGAATAAAAGATGAAGAACTCAGTGTCTGGTGCCAGCCTGTGGCACCATGTCAGCTGCCATCGTCAACTAACACACACACACACACACACACACACACACACACACACACAGGAGACAGGCCCATTAGGACACTTTGAAGCCATATTCCCTAGAGAAAAGGGATGGGATACGTCAAGGCAAAATTCAAAGCTGGCCGAAGGCTTTGTGACACTTGTTCTCAAGTACAGTGCCTGTAGTTCCAGGTTGTTCTTTAAAAATTCACCTGTTCGTGTGCCCAGCCTTGCAATGCCTGGGCAGTCACTCTAGTGGTTCATGAATGTCTTCCTATCACGTGCACTGCCAGCCTCACACCTGCTCTGTGAACATTAGTGCACGCATCAGGGAACACTCAAGACCTGGCTGACTGAGGAAAGGGGGATTGTGGCCCACGGTAGTTGTTAAGATGCTCATCAGGGTTTTCTACACTGTGCTGTGGCCTTTGCTATTTCCTCTCACTGGCTGTGATGACAGGACTTACACACAAATATGCCATGTAACCCCACGTGCAGCTACGCAAGCCCATGTTGGCCTATGCGAGGCAGGCCCATGTTGGCCTATGCGAGGCAGCTTACAGAACTGGTGAACACAGAAAGCTTTGCTGAGCTCTCTTTCAACTTCTCTCAGTAAAGGTTTGTAGTTAATTGCAGAGCATGATATATGCTTCCTAGGCAATTCTTCCTTGGGTACTTTTTTGTTACTTTAGATGGGACTGAAAGCACTGCTGTTTAATTTTGTTTCTATTTTACCAGAACCTTTTCCCCATTGACCCACCATAAGTTTTATAGATTTTAAACTTATGTATATTTGCATAACCATTAGCATATTAAATACACCAAACACTTCTGGCACCCCCATGGTCACCCTCACCCTCCTGGCCACCCCTGATCAGTTCTTCATCTTCAGCATCTTGGGAGGTTTCCTTCTGAGGAGGCCTTCTCAATGCTTTTGAATCTGCTTTCTGTTACTTAGCAGAATGCCTTGGGAATTTTTCCAACCCATTATATGTATCAGAAGTTCCTATTTTAATTAAATATTCTTTTATCGCAGGGCTATATCCAAGTTTGAAGGTTACTGAATATTATCCAGCTTTTAGCAATGTCTTAGTTATTGTTCTACTGCCATGAAGAGACACCATCATCAGGGCAACTCTTATAAAAGGAAAGCATTTAACTGGGTCTTGCTCACAGTTTCAGAGGTTTAGTCCGTTATTGTCACGGTGGGGAGCATGGCAGCACACACACAGACATGGTGCTGGAGAGGCAGTTGAGGAGTTCTACATCTGGATCTACAGGCAGCAGGAAGAGAGAACCACTGGATCTGGCTTGGGCTTTTGAAACCCCAGAGCCCATCTGCAATGACACACTTCCTCCAACAAGGCCATACCTGCTAATCTTTTCAAATAGTGCCACTCCTTAAGCATTCAAACATATGAACCCACAGGGATTATTCTCATTCAAATGACCACAGACACCATGACCAAGACAATTCTTTTAAAAGAAAGCATTTACTTGAGAAGCTTGCTTAGAGTTTTAGAGGGTCAGTCCATTATCATGGTGGGGAGCATGGCAGCAGGTAGGCATGCACTTTGCTAGAGAAGCAGTTGAGAGCTTTACATCCCAATTCTCAGGTAGTAGGCAGAGAGGGAGAGGAGAGGAAAGGAAAAAGGAGGAGAGAGATGGGGGGCAGGGGAGGAACTGGGCCTGGTTTGGGCTTTTGAAACCCCAAAGCCCGCCTCTATGGACACACTTCCTCCATCAAGGACACACCTACTCCACCAAGGTGACATCTTCTAATCCTTCTCAAACAGTGGTACTCTCTGGTAATTGAACATTCAAATGTATGAGTCTATGGGGGCATTCTTATTCAAACCAGCACAAGTAATTATGGGCAGAGCATTTATAAATATTAATGTACAAGTTTTTATATGGGAATAAGTTTTCATCTTTCTGATAGGAATATCCAGAAGTGGGCTCTAGAGTCATATTTTTACAGCATATTTAAATGTGTAAGAATCTGTCAAGCCCTTTCCTCTTGCAACTGAGTGATTTGGCATTTCCAACGGCTCTGAGCTAAGTTTCTGTCACCCCACATTGACAAATGTCTTTGCTGTTATCAGTATTTTTTTTTTTTAATTTTAACTCTTTTGTAGATAAAATAGGTGGGAAGCCATAGGTCATTCTGGTTTTCATTTTCATTTCTCTAGCAGATAAAGTTGCTAAGCATTATTTATTGTGCCTGTTTGTCATCATGATACTTTCTTTGCTTCTACATCTTCTATTCATGCCTTTTACCAATCTTATTTTTAAGGTATTGATGTCAAAACTCATCTTTTCCTGTGGAAAGGAAGATGAGCAAGAGTGCATCTGTACCTCTCAGTTGGTTAAACTCACCAGCATACTCACCACTGCCATTTCCACCCTAGGGAGTCACATCAGCCTCTGTTGCCCACAGGCTCACTCAGTTCCTGTTTTACTTCTCTTTCTCTCCCCTGCCTGTTGTTGTATATTATATTTCTACATGTTACAACATGCCACTGCTATTATATAGATGCTATTCAATATGGATGCTAAGTGAGGAAGAAGAAAGGAGATACAGAATTACACTGACTTCATGATTGCGTAATGCCCGTATTGGCACTGTTGACTTTTTGTATGTATTTAAACTGCTGCTCGGAGTCATTTGCTTCTAGCCTGAAATCTGCCCTCTGGTGTAATCCGCGAGGCAGTCCTTCAGGAAGGGCCCAAGCTCCTCCTTCCACTAGCCCAGTTCATAGGAAGGAGCTACATACAATCCAGGCATGAAGGGCCAAAAAAATTGGAAGCTCTTGTTCCTGTCACAGATTACACATAGATGTCCAAGGCTATTCATCTTTCAAAGCCTACCCCTAGAGCAGGGGGTCACTCTGAGAAGCAGGGACAGGATGAGGGAGGTCAGTCAAAAAGCTGCCTGAGAGCTCTGTTTTGGGCATGTCAGAGCCTCTGTTGCAGTTGTTCTAGACTGGAGAGATGGGAGGGGAGAAGAAGGGAGCCCTTGCCCTGGTGGCTGTGTCTAGAGCACACAGCCTAGATTGGAGCATCATTCTCACTGAGATTTCCTAGGTTTTCCTGAATGGCAGATTCATAATTTGCTATACCTGGGTGAGCTGGGCAAGCTCAAAAGACTTTTAAAAAGTGTGTGTGCATGCACATGTGTGAATATTATGTGTATTCATGTGTGCATGTGTATACATTGTATGTATGTGTATATAAGTGTATATGAGTATCTTTGTATGTAAATGTGTTTGTGTGCATGCATATGTAGTTATGTATGTGTATTTGTGTGTGACTTATAGTATACAGTATTATGCAAATGCTATGCAAATAGTTGCTATACTGCACTATTTAGCAATAGTCATCAAGAAAATGTTCTGTTTAATACAGATGTAATTGTTTTTCAAAAGAATTTGACCCAAGACTCCTAGGCCTATGGATAATAAACACAGGGATAGAGAAGGTCAACTGAATTCTTGGCATAAAGTGATAGTTTTATCCACTCCTTCTCAGTATCTGTATCACTCTCTTTTAGGAAATGGATTCAGAGTCTGTTTCTATTCCAACCTTGCTCCTTCTCTATAGATTTGAGAGTTGCAATCAAAGCATGCAAGTTATGGAGGGCCCTGAAATAACTTTTCTGCTGACTTGTCTTGTAGGGCTGTCAAGGATTTTTGTTCAGCCACAGCTTGTCCACAGCTTTATGTCAAATCAGCAGGCACTCCTCTACCATCGATGGTCCTGAGTGCCTGCTGCCCATCATTCACTTTGCATCACTTGACTCCCTATTTCCAAAGGCTTCAGAGCACGGTGCATAGCTTCCTAGCTCAGACAGATGGCATCTGCATTCTCCATCCAGAAAGTCCCTTGTTCTCCACTCCCAGGTCCACTGGAAGTAGTTACAGACATGTGGTTGAGTTCCAACACAGTCCAAAGTCCAAGATAATTAAGTTTAAGACTAATTAATGTGACCCAAAGTTCACGATAATTAAGTTTAAGACTAATTAATGCAACAATGTGGCCTGAGATCTAGGGCAGAAGCCCTGCGTCAGTAGCCATAGCCTGAGCTCAGTCACCTGTCTACTAAAGTGACGAGTGATGGTAGAAGCAGAGCAATGCAGTTTTGTTAGTGTGGGCACATTTGGAAGAACAGATCAAGGGATCCAGTGACTGCCAGCCTGTCATCGTCATCCTAGAGCTGACATAAGCTTTTGGTATAAATAGAGACCTTGGCCAGGGAAAAGAGACCTGTGTAATTGAGGAGTCCAGATCAAGGTGTGGCCTGGCTGATCATTGTCTGGGTTCTAGCTTGACAAGATGGTCAGAAGAATTCTTTATTGTTGGGAAGGACAAGCTGGTTTTAAGAGATAATAACTCATATTCCTGTGTATGGCCTGGTCACTATCCTTCCATTGTGGATAACTGTTCACTTTTGGAGGGGTGGTCTGTTCAGCAAGGTAAGGATTGACAACTTTAAACACCTTTACCATATGGGTATCTAAAATAAGACATTGTACAAAATTTACAGCATGGTCAGACCTTGTCATGTCTCAACCCACACCATATCCATTCTCCATTCCAAAACTGGTCCACACATCCTGTGTTCTAGTGAGTCCAACCTCTTAATTCTCACCCATTTGATGTCACAGTGACCCTCAAATGGAGTCAGGGTCCATCCAGTGCTGTGGGTCTCACATCCAGTGCTCTGTACCAGTCCAAGGAGCCTGGCTTTCACTATCTATCCCCTAACCTCTAGGCTTGGGACAAGATGTTCATCCTATGTCCTAGTCTAACTGGCTGTGTGTACATCAGACACCCAGCAAACAAAAGAAGTCTGCATATCCAGGTCTCATTTCAAAACCAAAATCAACCAACATCTTAGCTATGGTTTCTATTGCTGTGACAAAATATGATGACCTATGCAACTTATGGAAGGAAGAGCTGCTTGGGGTTTATAGTTCCAGAGGGATAAGAGTCCATGACCATCACAGTGGGAGGCATGGCAGAAGGCAGGCAGGCATGGTGCTGGAACAGCAGTTAAATGCTCACATCTCAGTCAACAAATAGAAACCAGAGAAGGCTTACCTGAACGTTATACATGCTTTAAAACCTTGAAGCCCACCTACAGTGACATACTTCCTTCACCAAGGCCAGAGTTCCTAATTCTCCCCAAATACCTGCCAACAGGGGAATGAGTATTCAGATGCTTGAGACTGAATGGGACATCTCATCTAGCCACCACGTTCTACTCCCTGATCTCCAAAGTCCCATGGCCATATCATGAAACAAAATGCATTTAGTCCAATTTCAAAAGTCCCCTAAAATCTTTCATAGTCTTCTAAAGTCTAAAGCCTAAGTCTTTTCTGAAACTCAAGCTAATCTTTTAATTGTAAACCCCTGTAAAATTATAGCAAATTACATACTTCCAAGATGCAATGGCCCAGAAGATACAGAAACATTCCAAAAGGGAGGAATCAGAGCACAGGGACGAAATATTGTACCAAAGCAAGACTGAAGCCCAGCAGGGCAAACTCCAAATCCTATAGCTCCATGTCTGATAATAAAGGGCTTAGCTGGCTCCATCCTTCCAGCTTTGCTGCCCTGTAAGACGCATCTCTCTCTTGGGTTGGTTCTGCTCTTTGTGTGTATCTCTCTCCTTGAGATGTCTCACAGCTCTGGCATCTCTAATATTGTGGGGTCTCCAAATGCCATTTAGGTTCCATTTCACAGTATCATTTGATAGCCTCTCAGGACCTTGTGCCCTGTCATTGCTTTTATGCAGAGACTCCCCCGACATATACTGTCTGGCGCCAGCAACTCTCTGAAACTGAGGAAAAAGATGCCATGATCCCATTACTCCTATATACTTCATGACTCTAACGCTAGCACCATGTGGAACACTGCCATGTTTAGCTGGCAGTTTTGGATGGAACCTGGCTCCCTTGAATTATATTTGCAGCATCTTTTCTTAATTTCTTAGACCTTTTCTTTTTTTTTTTTTTTTCGGTTTTTTGAGACAGGGTTTCTCTGTGTAGCTTTGCGCCTTTCCTGGAACTCACTTGGTAGTCCAAGCTGGCCTCGAACTCACAGAGATCCGCCTGGCTCTGCCTCCCGAGTGCTGGGATCAAAAGCGTGCGCCACCACCGCCCGGCAGACCTTTTCTTTTGATAGAAGCTTAGCTGGGTGGGGTCTTGCCCTAAGGCATCCTTCGCTTACTCCAATGCAGATTTGCTCCCTCCCCACTATCCCTAATCTGCTTTACAGTTACAGCCTCTCTTCCAGTATAAGCCCTGGCTGTGATATTAAGCTTGTTGATGTCCATTTCCTCTCTAAAATGTACATTTTATATTTCTTTCTGACATACTTTCTTTTTTTCATTGTAGACCTGCCTAAGAGTGATTACTAGTAACCATATGAATGAGGCCATATTGGCTATCTTGAAAACTCTTCCACCAAAGAAAATAGTTCTTTATTTTTAGGAGCCTAGGACAAATTCTTCAGATCAAAGAAGAAAGCAGCTATAATATTTGCCAAAGTATCACAAGAAAGGTATGTCTGGACATCTGATTTTTTGGTAAAGAAGCCAGAAATATGCTCTGGACAAAAACAGCATCTTCGACAAGTGGTGCTGGTCAAACTAGATGGCTGTGTGTAGAAGAATGCAAGTGGTCCCATACTTGTCACCCTGCACAAAACTCAACTTCAGACGGATCAAGGACCTCAACATCAAGCTAAATACCTGAATCTGATAGAAGAGAAAGTAGAGAATAGTCTTAAATCCATTGCTCAGGAAAAGACTTTCTGAACAGAACACTGTTGGCACAGGCACTAAGACCAACAATTAACAAACTGAGCCTCATAAAACTGAAATGCTTCTTTACAACAAATACCACCATCATTAGGACAAAACAGAAAAGGTTTTTTACCAGCTACACATCTGATTTTGACCAACTGATATAGGGCTAATATCTAAAATATACAAAGAAAAAAACCTGATCATCAAGAAAACAAATAATCCAATCATAAATTGGGGTACAGATCTAAACAGAGAGTTCTCAAAAGATGAAATACATATGGTTGAGAAACATTTAAAGAATTGTGTAACATACTTAGTCATCAGGGAAATGCAATTCAAAACTTCTTTGAGATTTCATCTTACACCAGTCAGAATGGCCAAGATCAGTAAAACAGATGACAGCAGCTCATGCTGGTGAGGATGTAAGGTAATGTGACTAATCATCCATTGCTGATGGGAGAGCAAGCTTGTATAGCCACTACGGAAGTCAGTGTGGCAGTTCCACAGGAGTCTGGCAATAGATTTACCTCAAGATCCACCCATACCGCTCTTAGGCATGTACCCAAAGAATGCTTCATCCTGCTGTAGAGACACTGGCTCAGTCATGTTCATTGACACTGTATTCGTAATATTCAGAAACTAGAAATGGCCTAGATGTCCACCAATAGATAAATGGATGAAAAAATACAGTATATTTACACAGTGAAATATTAATCAGGTGTTAAAAACTCTGAAATCATGAAATTCATGGATAAATGGATGAATCTGGAAAAAGATGATCCTGAGTGAGGTTGCCCAGACCCTAAAAGACAAATTTTGTATGTATTTGCCTACATGTGAAAGTTAGCTGTTAAGTCTTTGATAAGCAGGATACAATCTGTATAACCACTGAGGTTAGGTATATAGTAAGTGACTACTAGGGAAGGAAGGTCCTCCCTTAAAAGGGGAAACAGAATAGTTACAGATAGATGAGGGGCAGGGGTAATTTGAATGGGAGGATCAAATGAGGAGGTGGAAGGTAGAAGTGGGTAAGGGAGGGACTACAGGGAGGGACAGTTAAAGCTACAGGACATTTGAAGGTCATATAGAAACCTAATACAGTAGAAACTTCTTCAAGTATATACATATATGAAAGAAATTTAAATAGAATCACAAAATAATGAAAGAGATAAAGCCTCAACTAGATATCTCTTTCCACCAAATGAAACCTCCAGTCTTGGGAATGGGCTACATATAATTGAATTCTTCTCCAAAGAGGTCCCAAACAAATTAGATTATTGCCAAGACTATTGGTTGCTCTTCACAAACTGACAGTAAGACCCTATTGCTGAAGACAACACCTGCATAACTCACTGAACGTGGCAAAGTTGAGCTGGTGCCTACTTAGAGCCTTCACAATAATTGACTAGTGTTCCTGGTACTAGAAGGTACTCTGCATACTACCAGAGCAGAAATCTGAACACCAACCCAGCTACAAACCTTCGATCTACAATGGTGACCAGCCTGCAAGATCTGCTGGTACAATATTGGCACAAAGGCCATGGGAGTAACCAACCACTATCTGATGGGATTTAAGGCCCACTCCATGAGACTGAACCCATGCTCAACACTGCTTGGGTGTCTAAGAGCCTGGGACAAAATAGGCCACAAACCTAGGGGAAAATCAAATCCAGCTATTCTGTTAAGGCAAAGTAGTCCAAAATGAGTCCAAATGGCATTTTGCTATACTCAGATCAGTGTCTTGTTCAGCCACCATTTGAGAAGCTTCCTCCTGCAGTAGATGAACCAAATACAGAGATTCACAGTGTACAGAAAATGAGAGATACTAGAACCTTCAGTCCTAAATGGAATGTCTCTATCAAATCCCTCCCCTCAGGGCTCAGGGAACTCTGTGGAAGGGGAGGTAGAATACTCATAAGAGCTGGTGGAAATGGAAGACACCAAAGAAATAGGACTGACACACCAGAACTCACAAAGACTGTGGCAGCATGCACAGTACCTGCGCAGGTCTAAGACAGTCCCAGAGCTGAGATGGGAAGTGGTAACGTGTCCCCCGTGTAACCCAAAAGCTATCTCCAATTGATTACTGCTCACAAAGGGAAAATTTGCTTTCTCCAACAGATTCTCATTAAGTATACAAACCACACTTAAGGGCAGGCCTGACAATCACCAGTAGATGTCCACCATACTACAAACTCAACAGTGTTGTTAGAGTTTTCTTTTTTTCTTACAGGACTTTTGCTTATATATTATACTTTCCCGTTTTGTGTGTTTTTAATGGGATTTCTGTGTGTTGATTTGTGTGTCTCTGTGTCTTTATGTGTCTCTTGTGCTTTTTCTTTGGTTCTTTTTTCTATTTGTTTGTTTTGTCCTATTGGTTTGTTTTTATCTTATTTATTATTACTATTATTTTTAGATGCCTCTTTGTTTTATAATGAGAGATAATGTGGAGGTGAGTGGATGGTGAGGTGGGGGCAGATCTGGAAGGAGTTGGGGAAGGGGAAATTACAATTGGAATATATTGTATGAAAAAATTAATTAAAAAAAAGTTCTGTATCCCGGTTGCTAATATTGTTCTGCCCTGAAGTCAATTGAACTGGACCTCCACAGTCTGCATGGCTCCCTGCTCTACTGTCTGTCGAGTTCTTATTAGGAAGTCTCAATCCCTGCTGGCATCATTCAACCACTCTATAGTCTGAAGTTTCAAGATATCCCACAGTCTTCTAAAAACCAATATGGCCAGATTCTTCCCAGCAATAGCCTACTTCATAATACCAACTTCTGTCTTAGGGTTCCTATTGCTGAGATAAAGCACCATGACCAAGGCACCTTATCATAGAAGGTGGTCTCATAATAAGGTTTCTTGTGGTCTTATAATTCCACAGAAATAAAAGACAATCACAGTGGAAAGCACGGCAGCTGGCAGGCAGGCATGAAGCTAGAGCAACACCGAGTGTTCAGATGTCTATTCACTGCAGTCGGAGAAGGCAAACTTGAATGGTACAAGTCCTGTTTTGAAACCCCGAAGGCCACCTCCAAGGACATACTTCCTCCATCAAGGACATGACTGCTCCAAGGTATGGTTGAGCTAAAGAAATAATCAGTCAAATGAAGAAGATGTCTATATATGTGGAGGGGATCTGTGACTGCTATATATCTGACAGAGAATGAATATTCAGAATATAGAAAGAACTCAAAAAAACACAAGACAACAAATAAACCCAATTTAAAAATAGGCTATGAATCTGAGCAGAGAGTTTTCAAAAGAAGAAAAATCACACACAATAAAAGTGCTCATTATCTTCAGCAATCAGAGAAATGTAAATTAAAACAACTTTGAGATTATATATCACCACAGGCAGAACGACTAAGATGAATATGTGTGTGTGTGTGTGTGTGTGTGTGTGTATATATATATATATATATATATATATATATATATATATATATATATATATAGATGGATGGAGTGAGGATGTGGGGTAGGGAACTTTCATTTACTGTTGATAGGATTGCCAACTGGTATAGCATCAGTTGAAATTAGTATAGAAAATTCTCAAAAAGCCAAAAACAAAACTATCACAGGACCAAGCTATACAACTCCTTGACATATGCCCAAAGGACTCAGCATCCTACATCTCAAACACTCATACAAATATGTTCATTCCTAGCTATTCACAATAGCTAGGAAATTGAAACATCTTAAATGTCCTTCAACTGATGAATGGATAATGAAAATGTGATTCGTATACACTATGGAATATTATTCAGATGCAAAGAAAACTGAAATCAATTTTCAAGTAAAAAGATAGAACTAGAAAATATTATACTGAGTGAGATAACCCAGATCGAGAAAGACAAATACCACATATTATCTCTCATCTGAGGTTCCTAGTGCCAAATCTTCAAGTGTGAGAATATAACCTGGAGGAACTACAGAAACCAGGAAAATAAGAACAGAACAGGAGAGTGGGGACTTTGGAGATGGTAATAACATGCTATATGTGATATGAAGGGGACAGGGGTAGGGGATATTTAGTTTTGGAAGGAGAGAATACAGAAAGAGAGGAAGGGAGAAAGGATAAATAACACTAAGGAAATAAAGAAACATGGAAAAGACATGGTGTGTTGTTTTATATTTAAATAAAATTATAATACACATGCATATTAAATGAAGTTACATCACTGTCACTTAGGGTGGTAATGCTCTCCCAGGACCCATAGACTATCTACCAACCCCAGTACAATGAAAAACTTCCTTTCAAGGTGTTCCCCAGGGGAGCCCAAGAGACTTTCATAACAATATAGGCTGTTGCTATATCACTGTTGCCCTGCATTGACCCCAGGAAGTTGAAGATAAATCCTCATTGCTGAATACATCACATACTTTGCCCATAGAATGTAGAGTATTTAAACCGGAACTGATCTAAAACCTCTTTCTTGAGGACTAGTTTTTACATGTCAACAAAAAATGCACAGCTCTCCCCTAAGGGAATAAGAAATGGACACTCTATTCTGTAGTCATTTTGAATGACCATGACCCAGGAACACAGATTTAGGTTGTCCCAAATTTCATGTTTCCATATGGGAGTAGTTTCATGAAGTTTTATAGTTTTACAGAACAAAGTAAGTCATAATTCAAGGCAAGTTTAAAATACATTGGTGGGTACATCAGAGAGGCCATTATATCAAGATGGAGGAGCCATTCTATAGGCCTGAGATGCTATCTGACTTTTGGGTTGGTGGAAACTGGTGGTTTGCTAAGTTAATAATAGTTAAGATTCTAAAAGGTTTTTTATTTATTAGTCACAAGATGTTAGTTCTGACACAGATAGGGCCAAGGAATGGCTATTCTGGAGGGCTAGAATGAGCCCAAGACAAGGTAAACAGCCTATGGACCTGCAACATTCTGATCTCTCCACGGGCACTCTGATCAATCAGTTTTTCCATATACAGCTTTTTTTCCAGAAGTCTCCATTCACAAATGGTACCAGAAGGCAATATGTAAAGTACTGAGAGAAGGGAAGCAGTAAATAATCCTACCCAGCTGTAAGGCCTATAAACCACAATGACCAGCATCCATAAAGGTACAAAAGTGGCACTTACATCCTGGTGGTACCCAACAGCTGTATGAATGGACTCAAGGCCCACTTAACAGAAGGGAAACTATGCCCAGTACTGTAAACCTAGCCAACTACACATGGCTAGTTAGTTCCTGTATCTTAGAAGAGAATACACTGCTGTCACTTTCCTAAACCAGTATACTTTCTAACTGCATTCTAAATTGTGATCCTTATTCCCAACTGAGTGTAATTATCACTCCTCATCACAGAAGCTTCCTTTTGCAGTAGAGGGAGACCATTACAGAAAGCCACAACTAGTCAAAATGTAGAGAACAACTGACGGTGGGGTGCTGAGACAAAATTATTACGTATACAATGCAGCTCCTGTACCTAAGGCTCAGGGAACACTGTGGAAGAGGGGGTGGAAAAATTGTAAGATCAGGAAATCTGCTGTGAGATTATGCCTTCTAGATATGACAGGGAAACTGCCTAAAAGTGAGGACATGATCTCTTCAAGGTATGGCTGAAGGAAAGATTTTCTTATAGATATGGGCGAGACTATAGCTAGAGCTATCTGGAAGAGTTCAGATCAAGGAGAGAAAGTAAACTACACATGGCCAGTATATGGAACGAGGCCATGACAGGAGGTGGGGGGGAGCAAGAGAGGAGGACCGAGAGAGGAGACCAAAAGGACCAAGACAGCAGATGTGCAAAATGGCTGGGTTATATAGGAATCAGAAGCTGGGGGAAGGGAAGTCCATGAGCTGGAGAAGTTTAAGCTAGGGGGTGGGGTGAGAAAAGCTGAGGGGAACCACTGAGTGAGCTTGTACTCTAACATGCACTTTGGTATGTGAATAGGCATCACAGTTAGTCATTTGTTTCTTTTGGACATGACAGAAACTATACCCGTGAAGTCTCAATAACATGACTTCCAAATAAGACAGGAAAGGTAACACCAGTTCAAATCCCAAGGTAGATGAGGGAAATTTTATGGGACCCCAAAACTCAACGAAGAGCTACAAGCTCTTCAACTACAACTGCCGAGATGGAGAATTAGTCTTCCCAGGTATGGGTTCCCTGATGGCATAACCAATACCAAGTGGTGAGCCCTAGAAACATATACAGGCAGGCAACACTGAGGGAACTCAGCAGGTTATATACATATCTTTATATGTATATAGAACACCGATGTTTTAAAAAGGAAGCTGCACATTTGAGATGAAGGAGGGGAACATGTGGGGAGGGGAAGTGATGCAAATACATTTTAATTAATTAAAAATATCAGCAATAAATAAGGTGTCTCAGTTAATCTTATCTTTATCCCTTCAGCCCTGAAGGGGTATGAGACAGGTTATGCATTACCTGTTTGTAGATAAATACTTTGTGCGAGATTTACAGGCAGGCTATAAACTAAAATTCCAAGAAAAATAATCATCACTATGCTAAAGATTCTATAAGCCTGATTAATTGGTCAGAACTCCATGACTGTGGGGAGTTACAATTAACCTTGGCTGTCTTTAGTGCCCTTAATTGTTGTTCATTGCTTACCTCTCTATCTGATATGATGATAGCCTTTCAATTATTATGTAAAACCCTTGGAATGTATTAACAGACAACTAATTTTACACCAACTCCAAAACCAAGAATGTCCTCCAATGTCACATGGAATCTACAGCGAACATTGCCTGCTTTTCCACTAAGGTACTGAGGAGATGCCTTGATTTATGGCTTTCATTTGTTCTGTTATTATAAAATTTTGTAGCCACTTCCACATTGTAACATATAACTTGGAACCATCTGAATCTGGGCTCTCAGGCCACAGTCCCTCATATTTATCTCAGAGTATATGAGCTCTCATTCTCTTTGAAGTCAGAGCTGTTTTACATTGACAATTTCGGCATCTGATATGGGGCCCCACAAATGATCCACTTTCCCTGTAGGAAGTTTCTATTCTTTCAAAGCAATGGGTTAGAGTGCTTTTTTAGTCTGTAAGCCTTCAGGCACAATGTTTGTTTGGTTGCTAGTATTTGACCTTTTTGCCTCTCATTCCTGCAATATCTGATTCTCTCCCTCCCTCCCTCCCTCCCTCCCTCCCTCCCTCCCTCCCTCCCCCCCCCCCTCTCTCTCTCTCTCTCTCTCTCTCTCTCATGTTCTCTCCTGCTTTTTAAAACCTGCCCACCTTTAGTTTAGAAATTCTGTGTGCATCTAATAGTCAAGATGGCAAAGGTGATAAGCATTTGTTCCCTCCGGCTCAACAGGAAGGAAGTGTCAGGAAACTTCCCCCCAGGATGTGTTGCAGTTTCAAAACAAAGCTCCAGAAAGTACACACCATTCCTTGGTTGGAAGAAACCATATTGGTTCCAGAAGAAGTGCATAAGGGGTGGTGACCCAGCCTTTAGCTCACTCATACCATCATAAATGTGCAGGATAAATCTGAGACAACACAGTGGGGAGAATCAATAAGGCTGACTCCCAGGGTGGCTAAGCTAAGAAGCAATAGGTAAATTTTATCCAAAGAACAAATTTCTCCAGCTAGAACAGAAGGTTGCAATTTTCAGGAAAGTAGGGAGACACCAAAATTTGTAAACAAATTCAAGAAGGAGGAAGCATTTAGAGGAAAAAATACAATTGGGTACTCCAGTTGATTTTATGCTTGACAATTACAGTAATTTAACATTCAACAAGTATTTTGAAAACTTGGGAAATCTATCTAAAGATAACTTTGCTTTTGCTGTTCTCAGTGAGGACTATCTGATACTCTCAAATCGTTTTGCTTGTCTTTTGTTCTTTCCACAGTAGCCTAGAAACACTAAATATGAGAGCTGGGTTTTCACTAGAGTTTAAGGCCTCTAAGAAAAAATAAGAAATTACTAACTTGCAAAAAAGTCAGTAAGAATATTAGAAACTGTATCAAAACAGAGAGAGGGCGAGGCGAGGGGGATTAAAGCACAGGAAATTAACAAAGGGTTAGAGGTTGTGTTGTAAACTAAACCCAAATTCCGAGCAGTCAAACTTTCCTCACTGGCGTCTAATTTCTCTTTTGGTGACTTTGCCTTTTCATCCTTCTCATCTTTCCCTTTTCCTCAGTTATCTAGTAATTCCCAAGCAGAGGGAAAACTTGCATCAAAGACCAGGGCCCCTTTTAAGATAGAGAGTAGAGGGGAAAGAGATGCTCACGGTATCAGACTCCCTGACAGAAGCTGAACTATAAATTTTGATGATGATCTTCCCTAGGTCATAGAAGAACTTTCCATAATTAGATCGCCTTATACATCTACAAATCTGAAGTTTCTAACTTTTCCTAATTGAATTTTTCCATTGTAAAGTTGATTCCTGCATGCTGCTTAGTTTTTAAACATATGGGAGGAGAATTAGTCCTTTAAGTCCACATAACAAGCTTCCTCATCTCCTTTGCTTTCATTTAAGAAAGCTCTGCCTAAGACGCATAACATTCTACTTTAGTCCTGCTAAGAGTGGACTCTAAATTAATGTAATTGTTTCTCGCTTCCATTTTGTGATTAAAATAGCATGAGTTAAAGCACAATCTGCTCTAAAAATTCCTGAAAATAACTGAGTATCAAACTTTGGCAGTTAAATTGTTGTACATTTTAAAATTTATTACTAATCTTGGCATGCCTAATTTAAAATATGTGTATGCCTATGCATGCAAATGTGATAATTTTTAGGATGCTTTTGGATTTTTTACAGGCCCAAAGTCTACAATTAACTCTTAAATGCCTGCATTTCAGCTATGACTTGGCTTATATTAGAAACTAGAATAATCTGTTTTTTTTTTTTTCTCAAAAGAAGCAGAAACAGGAGAAAAGACATCAGTTTAGGCTACAGAGGTCCTACACATTAATGCTATAATTTTCTTGATTATTGATTGATATGGGAGGGACCAGTCCATTGAGAGTGGAGCCACCACTGGGCAGGAGAACCTGGTTTATATAAGAAAGCTCACTGAGAGTGAGCCAGAGAGGAGTAAGCCAGTAAGCAGTGTTCCTCTATTCGTTTCTGCTTCAAGGTCCTGCCTTGAGTCCCTGCCTGGGGTTCCCTCTATGATGGACTATAAATCCTTTTATCCCCGTGTTGCTTTTGTTCATGTTTATCACAGCAACAGACAGCAAACTATGAGAGAAATTGGTACCCAGAAATTGTGGCTACTGGTTCCTGTGTTGAACCTGACCATGCCACTGTAGAGGAGGGGATTGTGTAAACTTTGGGATGGAAAAAGCCACTGTGTACTTAGAGCTGCTTAGTGGTCTGTTCTATGGGAGCCTGGCAGATGAGAATGCTATAAGAAATGTAAATGGTGGATGTCTGGCTTGTGAAGTTTCAGAGGACAGTAGAGACTACCAGGGCTTTTTGTATGGTATTTTGGATTAAGAATACATGGAAGTAAAAATCTTTGCGTTTACTGTGACAATGGATGCTGATTAGCTGGAACTGAAAAAAATCAGCTGTAATTAATAAGAGAACAGCATCAATGAGGCAAAATCTTCAGGAAATTATTTCCTCACAGTTCTCACACAGAAGCTGTAGTCTTAGGGATCCAAAGCTGTGTCCCAAGCTGGCAGCAGACCTTGGCAGTGTGTTGGAGTCTCCCTCATGGTGCTGGTTTTGAGGGCATGAAGGGTCACAAAGAGTGGCTGAGACTTGGCACAACATGGCGGAGTCAGAGTAGAAAGCCTTTGGTGAAGGAACAACCTAAGTTACAGAGGAGATGTCAAGATATTGAAGATTCCAGGATCACATGATGTTCACCAAGAACAGCAGGTATGGCATGAAGCCAGCCTGAGCCTAAAGGACAAGCTGCATGTGATGTAGAGGGCAGAACTGGAGAGATGTGATAGTCCAAGGCCTTTGGAATAAGAATATAATGAGTGAACCAAGATGTTGTCCATTGGGCTACAGGAATTGACTTACAGTGATGGATTTTAGGTTTTCCTTTGATTTAATTGTAGCTGTGCCCTGGTTCTTCCCTTTTGAAATAAGAAAGCATGTTTTGTTGTTGTTTGTTTTTTAAATAAAAACCAAAAGACTTTGAGCTTTGAGATCTTACTGAAATCTTTGTAGACTGTGGAACTTTTTTTTTTTTGAGACAGGGTTTCTCTGTGGCTTTGGTGCCTTTTCCTGGATCTCGCTTTTGTAGCCTAGGCTGGCCTCGAACTCACAGAGATCCATCAACCTGCCTCTGTCTCCTGAGTGATGGGATTAAAGGAATGCGCCACCACTGCCCAGCGACTGTGGAATTTTAAAATATGTTTTTACTGTGATATTAATATGAGATCTTGTGAACAATAAATGAAAATGTATGGCTTAAAGTGGTATTTTTGTCATGATGTGGCCAATCATCTGTCAACCTGGGAGTTGCTTAGATTACACTGGTTTCTGGTTAAGAAATTTCTTAGATCAGACTGGCTTCTGAGCATGTCCACAGAGCCTATATTATTACTGTTGTTACTAATTATTATTATTATTATTATTATTATTATTATTATTATTGATGTGACAGGGCCTTGCCTACTATGGATGGAGCCACCACTGGACAGGTAGGCCTGGGATGTTACACAAGAAAGCAGGCTGAGAATGAATCAGTGAGGAGAAACCCAGTAAGCAGTGATCCTCCACTGGTCTCTGCTTGAAGCTCCTGCCTTCATTTCCTGCCTTGGCTTCCCTGTATGATGGACTGAAGCCCATAAACCAGCATAATTCCTGTCCTCCACATTGCTTTTGGTCATGGTATTTATCATAGCAGTATAATGCAAACCGAGATACTTCAGCAATAGTACCTCATGATCTGTTTCTGGTGGGCAACAACAGCAAGTCAACTGCCTGTACTGCTTTGGGAACTTCAAGAGCCTTCCCAACCTTGTCAATGGGCATTTTTGCTTAATAACTTATGGCTCCTGGAAGCACCTTCATCCACCCCTACAAAGTGTCTCCATTTCAAACTCTTTTATTTCTTTAAAGGGGTAATTCAGATTTTATTCTTCCCATGTTATATTAACAAAAATTATCCCAGAAAACTTACCTTGCTTTTGCACTTACATTGCTCATTATCACCTTCAAACTTTTTCTTTCCCTTCTAATTCTCTCCGATCTTTCTTTAAACACACATGCTCTTCAATATTCCCTTCACTGCCAACCCGCCACGCATACTGCTATCTCTTTGCTTTCTTTCATAGAAAAATCCGCCCATCAGATGCTTAATAATTCAGCCCTTGTTTTCTTTCCTTGTTTCAAGGTTTGGGTCACTATAATTAGCCTTCTCCACTCTCTCCACTTTTACAGAGCTGACATCTCTGGAGATGATAAACACAGTAACATCATGACAATGTCCTACTGTATTGGTGATAGACACATACAGTTTTTCAAACTACTTCTATCACATTACATCATCTTTCCCTTCTCCCTCCACTGTTGCTCATTTCTACCCAATTAACAAGTGCTTTCATTTTTCCTGTTTTACTCATTAATTCCTAAGCAGCTTACACATGGTCAGTAACACTGAATGTAGCTTTAGTATGCTAGAAAAAATTTCAGAATTCCTCCTTTATATGGTAACCACATATATAATTTTTCTTCCCTTCTTAATATTTTCATCCACCAGTAACAGTCCATTCTTAACATTAGTTAACAAATTATATCTTGTGGATTTTTCTGCAAAATTGAATACTTAATAAACTCATTGCCAAGTATATTGTTACAAAAAGTTACTTTAAAGAAAAAAATGTATACTGCTGTTAAGACCACAGTTAGCTTATGTGCTCAGAATTTGATATTTTTATACTGCACAAAAATAATAGCCAAGGAAAAATGGTTCTCCTACTGAATTCTATACTATAAATTCAAATAAAAGTGTTTATGATATACTCCATAAGTTAGTTATGTACAAAGAATGAATGTATTCATGTTTAAAATGTGAAATGTTATAGAAAAATCAATTATGCAATTCATTTCTTTCAAAATGACCAACTGTTACCAACATAAACCAAAACACCAAAAAATCACAAGTGCAATACTACCTAAGTTTAAATTACTTGTTTGGGAGAATACATGCTGTCCCTGAACAATTTAAAGGTCAGCAGCAATAATATACAGAGGTTTGAAACTTCTCATCCTTCAGGTATTTTATTTTTTGATTAGCTTATAACTCTCAAATTTCCTTCTATCTTTTTCATTGTTTCTGTTGGCCTTCCACTACCCACTTGTACCATGCTCCTACATCTCTACTACCATTTCTTCATCCAAATTATACAAATACCCAATGGCAACAGAATTCATATTCTGTTTTTTAAAATTATCCAGTAAACTAGCATAGGCTTATGACAGACTAAATCAGTTAAAAAGAATTTAAAAATCTATACTATACAAAAGAGTTCATACTCAAAAGCTAGAAGTAAGGAAGTTTATTTTTAAAAGAGAAAACTTGAAGCCACATAGACTATTACTTCCAGAGACCATGAATCTTCATTAAATGAATCACCATGTGTCACACAGTGCCATTGTCAGGTACTGAAGAATATTAAATAATATTCATATATTGGCAACAAAAGTAGATGGGAAATATAGAAAAAATATTATTGCTGGAGTCCCAATTTTTGTTATAAAATAAAAGAGAAGATTTTATAATGTCTACAAAATCTAAGAAATTCTAATTTTTGACAACTTTTGTTTCTACATCACCCACTAATAATATTTGGTAGTTTTCAAAAGAATATGTTTGTTGGGAAGGAATTTGAAATGATATTGTATTGTTTTCTGACTTCTTCTGTAATCTGACTATTCTTTACTTTCCATAAATTAGGAAAAGTAATCTAATTTCCTAAATTACTTTCCTAAAACTAGAATCAACTACTTCACAGGAGGTCATAGAAACAAAACCAAATGAAAAATTAAAATTGAAAAATAACAAATTACCTCATATACTCTAGCTATAAAATACCATATTTCATACAAAAGGATCAACTGTGGACAAGAGAAAATGCTGTCAGACTGGTTAAAGATGTCTTATGGACAAATGAATTAAAATGCCCTTTACCATCGTATGCTGGATTTCCTATTTTAGGCCTTATCATGTTCATTATTATATTAAATTAGGTATAATTTTCCAACATATGATACATGTGTTAGGTCACACACAGAGGTTAAGAAAGGAAAAGAACACTCTTGTCTTGACCACAATGGCCAACAAGGTTATCATGTCCCAGGGGCATCTTTAGTTTCTCTGTACTTCCCTCTCTCAAACAGTTTATTACTTACTCAGGAACATGCTAATCAAATTCTAGGACTGAAGATCCCGGGTGTTATAGGATCCCCAGGCATAAAATGTGAAAGTTTGGCTAGCTGGAGGAACTGAATACAAATTCCCAGAATCAAAAAAGCCACATTTATGTCAAATATTCTATAAGTCTAATTTACTGATTAGAACTTTCTGATTGTGGAAAGGTGATATGTATATATCCAGAGTCAAATTATATTGGGATCTCTTTAGTCTCTTTCATCATTAGTAATTATTCTCCATTTCTGTGTCTGACATCCTTAAAACTATCAGGTAAAACTTTTAGAATGTGTTAACATGACTGGCCACTACCTTCCAACAACTCAAAAGTTTAAGAATGCCATCAGATAGAATCTCAGACTTTTTAAAAAAAAGTATATCCTTTATTTTTGAGGTTACATTATAATTACATCATATCTCCCTCCATTTCCTTCCTCCAAACTCTCCCACATACCCCTCCTTGTTCTCTTTCAAATGAAGATGTTTTACTTTAATTGTTACATGCATATATATAACCTGCTCAATCTATATAATGTTACTCGTTTGTATGTTTTCAAGGCTATTGGATAACAAAACAAGTGTGATTTTCCTTGAAAAAGATGATTTCACCCATTCCACAGCATTCCTTAGTTGCTTATAGTTCTTTGTGTAGGGCTGAGGCTTCTTGGTCTTTCCCCTATTCACTTTGGCATGTCTAACATTGTTCTTACTCAACTCACATTTGGACAGTCATGTTGATAAGACTTTATGGATGTAGCTTCTGGCATTCCTAGGAGACACAATCTTATAGTAAACTTTCTGATGCTCTGGCTTTTACATGCTTTCTGCCCCCTTGTCCATAATGTCCCCTGAGCCTTAGATACAGGAGTTATTTTATACATGTATCTGCTGGAATCAGGCTCTACAAATCTGAGGCTGGATTGGTTGTAGTTGTTTGTCATGTCCTCCATTTGTTGAAAAGAAAAGTTTCCTTTGCCAGTGGAAACGTATATCTGAACATTTGGAGCTAGGTGATTCCAGTGAGAGAGAATATGCAACTTTTGTCTTTCTGGATCTTGTCTACTTCTAACCATTTACCTAAGTAGTCCATGGTTTTGTTTTTCTTTACAGCTGATTAATATTCCATCATATATGTGTACCACATTATCATTATCCATTTGTTAGTTGTAGGACATTTAAGTTGTTTCCATTTCCTAGTTACAGTAAATGAAAGCATCAGTGGATATGGCTAAGCAAGTATATGTAGTACAGGAAGTCAAATCCTCCAGGCACATGCTAAGGAGTGGTATAGCTGAAACATATGGTAGATTTACTTTTAGCTTTATGAGAATTCTCCCCTATGATTTCCATAGAGGTTTCACCAGTTTGCAATCCCACCAATAGCGAATGAGGATTCCTTTTCCTTGCATCTCCCCAGTATCTGTTGTTGGTTGTTCCATTGATCTTTGCCATTCTGACAATAGTAAGATGAAATCTCAAAGTTGTTTTGATTTCTTTCTGTGTGTGTGTGTGTGTGTGTGTGTGTGTGTGTGTGTGTGTGTGTGTGTGTGTGTGTGTTTTAAGAACTCTATTCAGGTCCTAGGCTCATTTTTTGAATGAGTCATTTTTTGACTCTTTGTTTTTTGAGTTCTTTGTATATTCTGGATATTAATTATCTGTCAGATGTGTAGCTGGCAAAGACTCTCATAAATTCTGTGAGCTTCCTCTTTACCTGTTGTTTCTTTAGCTGTGCAGAAGCTTTTCAATGTTACGAAGTCCCACTTGTCAATTGTGGCCTCGAATTTTGGCAAATGTATTTGTGTTCAGGAAGTTCTTTCCAACACATTCTATGTCATGTAGGGTACTGCTTATATTTTTATCTACCAGTTTCATTGTTTTAGTTTTAAGTCTTTGATCCATTTGGAGTTAATTTGTGTGCAAGATGATAGATACAGGTCAAATATGATTTTCTTGCATGTAGATATCTCATTTCCCTAGCACCATTTGTTGAAGATGCTTTCTCCATCTACCAAATGTTGGTGGAAGTTACATATGTGCATGCTTGGATCACTGACTTTGTTCCATTGTTCTACATGTCCAATTTTGTGTCAGTAGCAGTCTTTCTGCCATATACCCTTGAATCAGATATGTGCTTTTAGCTACTGCCCCAGTGCCATGCTTCCAGCCATGATGACCATGGACTAACCACCTAAACTGTAAGCAAGCCCCCAGTTAAGTACTATTGTAAGCTGCCTATATCACGGTGTTTCTTCATGTCTCTTCATAGCAACAGAACAGTAACTAAGATAGAGGTTGGGACCAACCTCTAGGGTATTCCTGTGATGGGCCTGACCATGCTGTTGTTTGGAGGAATGTGGAAGAGTTTGGGACTTTGGACTAGAAAGGTGGTTAAATGTGGTAATCTTTGAGGCTGGAAGTTTTCCTGTGTCTAGCCTGGCCTCAACATCCCACAGCTGCTTATAAAATAATCATTCAGAGGCTCAATATTAATTACTAATTTCATGGCCAATGCATGTTTCTTGCTATAACTTATAACTTATATTAACTTATTTCTATTAATCTATGTTTTGCCACGTGTTCTGTGGCTTTATCTGCATCCTATTACATATTGCTCCCGTCTCCCCTGCGTCTGCCTTTCTCCTTCCTATTTCTCTGCTTGGATTTCCTGCCTGCCTCTAAGCTGCCTTGCCATAGGCCAATGTAGCTTTATTTATAAACCAATCAGAGCAACACATATTCACAGAATACAGAAAGATATTCCACAGCACTTCCCCTTTTCTGTCTAATCAAAAAGGAAGGTTTTAGCTTTAACATAGTAAAACTACTTATAATAGAACAGTTATCAAGCAAGAATTATGGTTACAATATCTAGTCTATTTATATTTGATAAAATTAAAGAAAACATTCTATCATCTATCCTATATTTGTGATTCTAAGGTTTTATATTTAATTTATCTTTTATCATAACCAAGGGAAATAATAATTATAACTATCTAGTCTTCAACTACATCAAAGACCCCTGAAGGATATCATATTAACTAAGTAAACAGGAAGTACATTGTAAGCAGCTTCCAAAAATTCTGGAAATGACAGAGACAGCTGGCTACCCAGACAGTCATCCAAAGTTCCTCTGTAATTTGGGGGCATCCATCTTCAGCCAATAGGCCTAGAGTTTTTTAGTCGCTTCTCCCTGTGTCCTGTAGAATATCTGTCAGTCTCCTCTGAGAAGCAGGAACCTGAAGGATCATTTTGCTTTGTTTTGGCCAATTCAGTGGTCATTTTTCTATGGGTCCTGCATGTCCAGTTTCTACAACCTATTATCAGCAGTCCAAGCAAGAGCAGTTTTTTGTCCAAATGGCTATTTTTACCAAGCAGAAGATGAACTCCATATAGAGTGTCTTCGATGCCTGTCTTTCTCTTTGAGAGAAAGGTGCTGCCAGGATCAGATGTGTCTCACTGTCCAGAAAAGTCTGTTTTTAAAACACTTTAAATGCCATATTTTGTAGGTCTTTGAAATATTTGAAGATCATCTATCTAATTGAAATATATCTATGTATACCTAGAAAACTTAACATGACTATAAATTTGACTATCATAGAAGACTAATTATTAATCTGTATTTTTAATTATAAATTACAATTTAAATGAATTGAATAAGCATAATACCTTAAATGAGAGTAGAATATATATATATATATATATATATTTATATATTATAACAAAGTCAACTCTAATTTTGTATCAATAACTAAAATCCATAGCAATGTAAAACATTCTTAAACAAACCTACCCTTTTAGCCTATCATATCTATAATATCTCCTTTTCTTCTCTAGAAGGAGATTACATTTATGATCAACTTCCTTTAAATAAAAATAAACATTTATAAACAATATTTTGGGAATTTGGGCATAGCTTCTCATACTACTTCCTGCTGGATAGGGGTGCTGCTGGCCATCTTATGGGGATCCTAAGAAAATTAAGAATTATGGTCAAGTTCTGACTGGAGTAGTCTGTGATGCTGTATTCTCTGAGCCAGTTGCCTTGAAGCTGTTCTAGATGTTGGATCATCTGGAGACCTCTCAGAGGGTCTTGGCTAATCAAACCATATTAGCCTGGAAGCAATCCACAGGTTCTCATCTTCTGTGCAAACAAAAGCAGAACCTCTTTTCCAAAGCAACATATCCTTAGACACAAATTTTGAAGTCAAGATATATCATATATATATATATATATATATATATATATATATATATATATATGTATGTTTAACTCAGCAGCTTTTACAATCAAATGTCTTTCTGCAGTTCAAAATCCTCAAGACAATATAATCCAGACTCTGTGCATGATTTCCATCTTTACATGGCTTATTTTTATAATACTTTTACTCTCTCTTTAAAAGACTTTATTTTTAAAAAAACCTTTATTTATATAACTGTCTATATTCATTTTTCTCTTTCTTCCAAGCCTACATAGTTTCACAATAAGACAGATTCAGAGATTTATTCCATCTGAATCTGTCTTATTGTGAATCTATTTCTTTAAACTGAAGCATTGCTAGGACAGAAGTGGCAGCCTTGGCTCCTGACTGTCCAACTCAGCTTCCTAACGTGGCAGGGATAATTCACCACCAGCTCTGGGAGCCATGCTCTCTCTGCTGACTCTGGGAAGCAGTGGGTCCATGCCTACATCCAGCAGCGTGTAGCCCAGAAACCTCTTTTTTTTTTTTTGTTTTTTTTTTTTTTTTTTTTTTTTTTTTTGTACTAGCAAAAGCTAAATCCACCCCGCAGTCTGCTGCATGGCTTGGAGAACCCTCTGTGTACCTTGGTGGAAGTCCACCACGTTGTAGCTCAAGCCTGCATGCCATGAACATGCTTCACTGAGAGACGCATTTAGGAAGATGTTTTTAGCTCCGTTTTAGAACTCTTTTTGTTTGTTTGTTTGTTTTTGTTTTTTGAGACAGGGTTTTTCTGTGTAGCTTTGGCACCTTTCCTGGAACTCATTCTGTAGCCCAGGCTGGTCTCAAACTCACAGAGCTCCACCCAACTCTGCCTCCTGAGTGCTGGGATTAAAGGCGTGCAGCACCACTGCCCAGCTAGAAAGCCCTTTTAAAGCTTTCTCAGGTTTTTAGGTTTTAAGTCTTGCCACCACGTCTGGGAGCCAAATCTTGGCTTATCAGACCATCCTAATAGGAGCATGGAAGACAGTAGTATTGAGAGCAGTGTGGACCATGGAGGTGTAGCTCAAGAGGTTTCAGGGGGTGGGAATAATATGAGAAGCATTCTTGTGACATTTTGTAAAAGAGTGTGACTGCTTTCTGCTCTTGTTCTAAAAAATCTCCTAGAGGTTAAATTGAAGAATTTTAGACTAATTGCTTTTAGCAGAGGAGATCTCAAGACAGACTAGTATTGCCTGTGTCACATGGTTATTAATAATCACCTTTATGTAGATTTATAATGAAAAAGAAAGCAGAGAAAGGAGAGATACAAAATGCACAGTTTGAGGAGAAAAAAGGGAGTCAGGAAATGTAATGTCATGTCTTAGCAAAGTTCTGTGCTCAAGGGGATTAGAACTTAGATCTGATACTAAATGGAAGAAATGGTGTGGTACCCTTAGGGAAAGACCCCCACTCTGCTAATCCTGCAACCTATCAAAAGGATAGGCCTATGAGATTTCCTCAGTCTAAAAAACATGAACAATTTATATGTTATACAAATGTAAGTCATAGAGGGGGTCAGATTCTAGCCCTAGCATCCGAAAGAAGTTGGCAGCTTTGACAATGTGGTTCTGACTTTATCAAGAGAGATACATGTATGATCTCCTTCCAAGATTAAGGGAAGTCACCAAGGCTAGGCCTGTGTCAGGAGAATCCGTAATTGGAGGCCTGGAGAGACCATTGCCTGAATCTGTGAAAGTGAAGCCTGAATTATGTTGGAGATCCTAAGATGTTGTATATGCTAGACTCCTGAAATACCAGTCAAGGAGAGCTGAAGTCAGGGTGTGGAACCAGCTTAAGAGAGAGAATGTGTTGTACTAAGTAAAGCTAGAAGGAGTGGGAGATTGGAAGAACCATCTAAGTCAGGATTTGGGGTTTACCCTGATGGGTTTCAGTCTTGCTGGGACTCAGTATATCCTCACTATGCATTTTTCTTTTTTGTGAAATGGTAATGTATATTGTATGCCATTATATGTTTGAAGTATGTTATTTGATTTTGATTTTGACTTTACAGGGAGTTGCAATTAATTGATTACTGTTAGTCTCAGAGACAACTTTGGACTCTTAAACAATTTTGAGGCTGTGAAAGATTATGGGGACTTTCAAAGTTGGACTAAATGTATTTTGTATTATGATATGATTCTATGGGGACAAGAGAGTAGAATTTGATGGTTTGAATGGGACTGGTCCTATAGGCTTATATATATTTGAAAATTTGATTCGCAGTTTGTGGACTGTTTAGGAAGGATTATGTGTTGTGACCGTGAAGGACATATGCCAATGTGGGTGGACTTTGAGGCTTCAGAAGCTCACATCAGGCCTAGTCTATTTTTCTGTCAATTGCTTGTAGATCAAACATAACCTTGCAGCTACTGTTCCAGTGCCATGCTGGCCTGCTTCAGCAGTGAATCCCATCATAACCATCATGGACTAGCCACCTAAAAGTGTAAGCAAGCCCCCAGGAAAATGCTTCCTTTTATAAGGGGCCTTGGTCATGGTGTCTCTTCACAGCAATAGAACAGTAACTAAGACACTAACATATCTTGCAATCTGGAATGATTATCTCTCTAGTTTTGTTATTTCACTCAGGATTATTTTGGCTATCCTAGGCCTTTTGTGATTCCATATGATTTTTAGGATAGTTTTCTCTATTTCTGTGAAGAATGAGATGAGTATTTTGATTACAACTGAATTGAATCTGTAAATAGGTTTTGATAAAATGGTCATTTTCACAATACCAACTGTATGAATCTGTGAGTATAGGATGTCTTTCCATTTTCTAGCTTCTTTATATCTTTCTTCAGGGGTTCAAAGTTTTCATTGCTATAGGACCTTCATGTCTTTTTCAGGTTTACTTCTCAATATTTTACTTTTTTGAGGCTATCGTGAATGGGAGTGAATAGATGACATTTTTCCATGTAAGTTTGTTGTTGCTGTACAGAAAAACTATTGATTTGTGCAAGTTGATTCTGCATCCTGCCACACTGCTGAATTTGGTTATCATTTCTTAAAAATTTAGGGTAGAATTTGGTGGATCTCTAATATAAAGTATTATGTCTTTTGCAGACAGGGATACTATGATTTTTTTTCCCTATTTAGGGCAACCCTTTAATTTCCCTCTCTTGATGCTCCAGCTAGTTCTTAAAGCACAACATCAAAAGGAATGGGAATACTGAGGATCCCCATCTCAAGCCTGATTTCAGTGGACTGCATCAAGCTTTTTTTCCATTTAGGATAATATTTGTCTTAGTCAGTCTTCTACTGCTGGGCAGAGACACCATGACCAAGGCAATTCTTATAAAAGAAAGCATTTAATTGGGGCTTGCATACAGTTTCAGAGGTCTATTCCCTTATCATCATGGTGGGGAGCATGGTGGCATGCAGGCAAACACTAGATCAATAGCTGAGAGCTACGTACTGATCTGAAAGCAGAGAGAGAGAGAGAGAGAGAGAGAGAGAGAGAGAGAGAGAGAGACAGACAGAGAGAGACAGAGAGAGAGAGAAAGACAGAGAGAAAGAGAGAGAGAGAGAGAGAGAGAGAGAGAGAGAGAGAGAGAGAGCACCTGGCATGTGCTGTGGGATGTCTTTCTGTATGCTGTGAATATGTGTTGGTTTGATTGGTTGATAAATAAAGCTGTCTGGCCTATGGCAAGTCAGGGTATAGCTAAGTGGGAAACTGAAGAAAGAGACCCAAAGAAGAAAGGCAGAGAGGAGAGATGCCAGCCTGCCGCCCAAGGAACAACTAGCAGACCAGTAAGCCACGAAATATGTGGCGAAACATAGATTAATAGAAATGGGTTAATTTAAGTTATAAGAGCTAGCTAGCAAGAAGCCTGCCATATGCCATGCAATTGGTAATTAATAGAAGCCTCTGAGTAATTATTTTATAAGCGGCTGTGAAACCATGGGCCGGGTAAGACTGGAGAAACTTTCTGACCACAGGCATGGATGTTTGAACATCAAAGCCCACCCCCAGTGACACACTCCTTCAATAAAGCAACATCTACTCCAACAAGAACATGCCTCCTAATCCTTCTTGAATACTATCACTCCCCGATGACTGAACATTTAAATATATGAGCCAAAGAGCCCTTCTTATTCAAAACACCACATTCCACCCCAACCCTCATAAGCTTATAGGTATATCATAATGCTAAATGCATTTAGTTCAACTTCAAAAACACCCAGTCTTCCACAGTCTCAACACTGTTTAAAAGTCCAAAGTCTCTTCTGAGACTCAAGGCAATCTCTTAACTGTAACCCTGTATAAAATCTAAATAAAAATCAGATAATATACTTTCAACATACAATGGTGCAGAATATGCATTATCATTCCAAAAGGGAGGGAAGGGAGCATAGTGAGGAAAAACTGGACCAATGCAAGACCAAAAACCAGCTGGGCAAACTCCAAACTCTGCATCTCCATGTCTGATGTCAAAGCTTTCTTCAGATCTCCAACTCCTTTCAGACTGCAATACACTTCGTTCTTGTGGGCTGGTTCCACAGACTGTTAGCAGTTGTCCTTTCCAGATATCCCTCAACTCTGGCGTCTCCAACAAAATCTAGACTTTATTTTCACAGCTTCACACAATGGCCTCTCAGGGCCTCCATGCAGGGACACCCCTGATGCATGCCTCGCCTCTGTGGTTCTCCTTAGACCTGGAGGGAGATTCCTCAACCCCTTTCTGTACCCTTGACTCTAAAGCCAGAACTACATGGCTGAAACTGCCAAATTCTTCTTTTTGTTAGAGCTAGAACTTGGCTCCCTTGTTCAGATCCACTTTTATCAGATTTCTGTTTTTCTATTGTTTCTTTGACTGCTTACACTTCTCTTTAATTCCTTTTCTTAGGTTGGAAGCTTACCTGAGTCGGGTCTTGCCCCAAGGCCATCACTGCCTTTATTCCATTTAGCATCAGGCTTTTCTTTAAATTTTTAACTCCTTAAGCACCAGACTTAGCTCCATTACACGTTCTAGTGCTCCTTTTCTCCTCAAAATGTAATTTTGTCTATTTCTTTGCTTAGCTTATTTCTTCTCATTATAGATCTTCATAAGTATGGCTACTAATAACCACATGACACAGTCACTACTAGGCTGTCTTGAAATCTCCTCTGCCAATGACATTAATTCAAAATTCTTCAACTTAGCCTCAGACTTTTTTTTTTTTTTTTTTGATAAAGACAGAAAGCAGCCACATTCTTCACTAAAATATCGTAAGAATGACTTCTAGGACGTTTACTAATTCTTCTCCTAAAATTTTTAAGCATAATATACATTGCTCTCAGCCCCACTGCCTTCCATGCTCCTAATAGTATGGCCCATTAAATGCCACTTATTGTGTTCAACCATTTTCCTAATTCAAAGGCCCAAAGGCCACAAGCCACCACAAGCAGCATAAGCATGATCAGGTTTGTTGTAGCAAATCCCTACTCCCTGATACCAATTTCTATCTTAGTAAGTGTTCTATTGCTGTGGAGAGATACCATCATCTCTTACAAAGGAAAGCATTTAACTGGGGCTTGCATACAGTTTCTGAGGTTTAGTCCATCATCATAGTGGGGAACACTGGCATGCAGGTGGACACTGAAGCAGTAGCTGAGAGCTACAACCTGATCTATGGCAAAGAGAGAGAGAGACAGAGAGAGAGACAGAGACAGAGAGACAGAGACAGAGAGAGAGAGAGAGAAAGAGAGAGAGAGAATTGGGGGGGCATTTTTATTCAAACCACCACAATGTTGTTTGTGACTTACTCGTGTGTTACTTTTATTATGATGAGGCATGTTCCCTCTAATCCTAAATTCTCTAGGACTTTTATCATGAAGTCATATTGGATTTTGTCAAAGGATTTTTTTGCATGTACTAAGACGATCATTTGAATTTTGTCTTTAATTCCATTTATGAGATTTATTACCTTGATTGACTTCCACATGTTGAAATATCCCTCCATTTGGAGGATAAAGCCAACATGGTTATGATGAATAATCATGTCTATAGTCTAGTTGAAAGTATTTTATTGAACATTTTTAAATCTATGTTCGTCAGAAATACTAGTCTATAGTTTTCTTTTTCTGATATATTTTTATTTGTATTGTATTTTATTTGTCTTGTTTTAATATTAGAGTGATACTGGCTACAAAGGAGGATTTTACAAATGCTGTTTCTCAGACTGGAGAGATGGCTAAAAGCATTGAATACTCTTCCAGAGGACGTGGGTTCAAACCAGCACCCACATGGTAGCTTAAAACTGTCTGTAATTGCAATTTCTGGGGTATCCAACACCCTCACACAGATATACATGCAGCTAATTACACAAAAATAAAAATAAATCAATTTCTAAATTAAAAAAAAATTTTCCTTCTATTTCTCTATCTTTGAAAAGTTTAAGAAGGATTTGGTTATAGATTTTCCTTGAAAATCTGACTGAATTATACTGTTAATCCATGTGGCCCTAGACTGTTTCTTTTTACCTTGAAAGATTTTAAATACTATTTCTATCTCCTCATTGTTATGGATTTGTTTAGGTTGCTGACTTCTTCTTGGTTTGATTTCCAGGGTGTCTCCAAATCTAGAAAATAATCTATTTCATTTGGGTTTACAACTTAATGGACTACAAGTTTTTTTAAGTATCCTCTTATAACATTCTGAATTTCTTTGGTGTCTGCAGTCATCATGCTTCCAGTGTTTCCATTTTGATTCTGTTCATTTGAGTCATTTCTTTCTTTCGGTTAGTGGACTGAGCATCTGTCAGTTTTGTTTATCTTCTCAGAGAGTCAGCCGTTATACTCACTAATTTTTTTTGTATTGCTTTCTTTGTTTCTATTTCATTGATTTCTGCAATGTCTTTTTTTATTATTTCTTGCCATTTATTGGGTTTGAATTTGGCTTGTTCTTGTTTTTCCAAATTTTTGAGTTGCATCATTAAGTCATTTATATGTATTCTATCTGATATTTTACCGTAGACACTTAGAGTTATAAATATCCCTAATAGGGTTGTGTTCAATGTGTTCAAGAGGTGTTACTATATTGTGTTTTCATTTTTATTTAATACTAGAAAACTTTTATTTCTTTTTTGATTTTATCTTTGACCTATTCATCATTTAACCTATTCACAGTTTAATCTCCACGAGTTTGTGTATTTACTAAAAATTTGTTTGCTCTCAATTTTGTTTAATTACATTGTATTCGAAATTGTAAAGATTTCTTTTATGTCCCAGAATGTGGTCTATATTTGAGAAGCTTCTGTGTGCTGCAGAATAGAATATGTAATCTTTGATGTTTGGGTAGAATATCCTTCAGATAGCTGTTAAGTGCATTTGATATATGATGTTAATTATTTCTGATATTTCTCATTTTAGGTTTTGTCCAGATGACCTGTCTATTGGAGAAAGTATGGTATTAAAATCAGCTGTTATTAATGTGATTATGTTAATCTATATGTTTAAATACAGTACTACATTTTTAATGGACTTGGGTACCCCAGAGTTTGGTGCATATATATGGATATGTATATAATTGTAATGTCTTCTTGGTTAGTAAGTCTTCCCTTGCTTAGAATAAAGTGTCCTTCTTTATCTTTTCTGAATAGTTTTCATTTGAATTCTATTTTGTCCGATGTTATAAAAATGATGCCTGTTTTTTTTTTTTTTCCGATTCCATTTTGTTGGAGTACTTTTGTCCATCCTTTTACCCTAAATTGGTACTCTCTTTAAAGCTAGGATGTGGTTTTTGTAAACAGGTGGATTTGTTTCAGCCTGTGTGTTTTGATTGGGGAATTGAGGTCATTGATATTTAATATCATTATTAAAATGTGTGTGTGTGTGTGTGTGTGTGTGTGTGTGTGTGTGTGTGTGTGTGTTAATTTGGGTCATGATGTTATTGATTTTGGTGTTTTTGTGTTCTCAGTGATATTTTGTGTTTTAATAATTATGGCTCCATATTTCTTTTCATAGTCTTACCATTATGCTCATCTCTTTAGCCTGAAATATGGATTCCTGTATTTTCTTTATATTTGGTTAGCTAGAGATAATTTTGCTTAAGCTGTACATCTCATGGAAAGTATTTCTTCCTCCTTAACTTATGCCAGATACTTTTGTTGGGTACATTAGTCTAGGCTGGCCGTCATTGTTTATTAGGCTTGGAATGCATTGGTCGAGGCTCTTCTGAGTTTTAAAATTTCTATTCAGAAATCAGCTGCTATTCTGATGGGTTTTCCTTTATAGATGACGTGTTTTTTTTTTCTCATGATGTTTTCAATACACTTGCTTTGTTATATATACTAAATGATTTAATTTTGATGTATCATAGAGTTTTTCTTTTCTAGTCCTGTCTATTTCATGTTCTGTGTGTTTCCTCTATCTGTATGGATTTGTCTTTCCAAACTTAATTTGGGAAACTTTGAAGATCTGCTCTGTACCATCGACTTGGAATTATTCTCCTTAATCTATGACTATAGACCTTTCATGGTGTTCCACATTTCCTTTTTGTTCCTTTCCTGTCTTTACAAATTTTTTTTGGTAAATTCTTCATATTTCTTGCTTATTTGGTATAGATCCTCTATTTTTGAGTCCCAATATTCTATCTTTTTATTAATTAATTCTATTTGTAAGGCTTTCCTTTGAATTTTCTAGTTGATTTATTGTGCTTTTCAATTATATCTCCATTTCCGCTTGAGTCCTCTTCAATGTTACTATCTCCTTAATGAATTCAATTCTTAAGTCCTGGATTGTCTTCATCATTTCCATCAGCTTTGTGTTTGAGGGTTTGCCTTTTGTTTGTTTGTTTATTTTTGCTTTTTAGAATCACCCAGGCATTTATTCTTCTTAACTTCTTTCTTCTTAATCTCACTGAGCTGTTTCTTTCTGTCATCCCTAAACTCACTGAATTATCTGATGAAGTTTATGATTATTGATTCAGATTCTATGTCCTGAAGTTCATCAAGGTAATTCTCATGGGCAAGCATTTCTACAGGACTTACCAGTATGTGTTAGGGAGAAGATATTGGCTTGGTCCTTTACATTATATATATTTGCAGTGAGATTTGGACATGTGGATATTCTTGTTAGGTCCAATCAGCTATGAACAGAGCAGGTTCAGGAAGAAGACAAGATGTGCAGGTGGTTGGGCTTAGATATTGCAAATGGCATGGGTGGAATGAAGTCAGGTGGAAAGTGGGAACTGGCCTTGTATATAGAACGTGCCTCCTAGTCGGAGCCTGGGATGTGCTAGTATATCTGCCTGGGTGGAAAGGTAAATTTGGAATGGAATGGGTTTTTGGGCAGGTTGGCTTGATCCTGGCAGAAGCCTAGAGGTTTGTTGTGGTACAGGAAGAGATGGCTAGCCAAAGCTGAGGCACTGGATGAGGAACACAGATTAGATATGATAAGCTGGGGAAGGTGTGTATATGGGAAAGTGAAAGTGCAGGGAGACTCACCTGACTAGATCACAGAGAAAGATGTGGGAGATCTGGCTGCATAGAAAGGTTGGATGCAATGCAGAAGGACTTGTGGGTGTGTTTTAGTTAGGGTTCTATAGAAGAATAGAACTGAGAGAGAGAGAGAGAGAGAGAGAGAGAGAGAGAGAGAGAGAGAGAAAGGAAGGAGAGGGAGAGGGAGAGGAGAGAGAATGTATGTGTGTGTGTGTGTGTGTGTGTGTGATTTATTAGAGTGGCTTATAGGCTGTGGTCCAGATAGTCCAACAGTGACTGTTTACCAATGGAAAGTCCAAGAATCTAATAGTTGTTCAGTCCACAAGTATGGATGTCTTAGCTGGTCTTCAGCATACCCTGGAATTCCAAAAGCAGGCTCTAATGCCAGTGAAGGAATGGGCTTGCCAACAAGGCAAGAGCAAGCAGGCAGAGAGCAAAATCTTCTTTTCTCAATGTTCATTCTATTTGCTGCCGCCACCATTTGTGGTCCAGAGTAAATGTGGATCTTCCCTCCTCAAAAGACTTAATTGAGAAAAATACCTCACAGGTGTATCAAGCCACTTAGGTTTTAGTTGATTCCAGATGTAATCAAGTTGACAATCAAAAACAGCCACCACAGGCAGATCCTACTGGAAGCCTAGAGGTGGGTTTCTGCACAGGCAGGGATGGCTAATTAAAGCCAGAGAACCAGATCTGGGACCCAGACTAGCGATGGTGGGTTGGCAAGGGTACATGGATAGGTAAGGGTGACTCACCAGGCTAGAACGTAAGAAGGATATGGGAGATCTGTCTTCATAGAGGTTAGATGTTGTTCAGATGGGACATATGGTTGGTGGCTGAATTTGATTTCTGTCAAAGATTTTCCCTGCTTTGATATCACCTGACTATCTAGTATTCTTATCAAAGTACACAGAAACTGCCTTGATTTATGACTTCCTTTTATTCTATGACTATAATATTTGTGGAACCACTGCCACACTGGACTGTGTATTATTCTAGGACAATGTGGATCTGTGTTCCTGGGCTTATTGCCACTCATATTCACCCCAGAAAAAAAAAATCCCTTATTCCCTTTCAAATACAAGCCGGCATGCCAGGGTAATCAGGAGCAAAATGCAGGCAAAGGCGTTGGCTTCCTTCTGCTTGCAGCTCCTCTGAGGCCCAAGTGAGAAGCTGGTTCCTTTTACAAGAGGAGTAGAAAAATATAAGGCAGCCATGTACTTACTTACCCTGTGGTATAAGACAAAACAAACTAACAAAAAGAACTGGAAAGAAGGAGAGGTTAAGGAAATTCATTACAACTCTCCCACTTTTCACTTTTTGAGTGAAACTTGACTCAGCATGAAGATCTAGTGTATCCTATACCAACAGCACTTGCTTTCAGACTGGTTATCTTGTTTCACTATGAATGGGACTCCTTCTGCACCAGTTGCCTCAAAGCAAATAAGCCTGGGATCTGTAGGATGCAGGACAGCATCACCCAGTCTTCAACCCCAAGCAGCTTCCCAAACTCAGTGGCTTCTGACAAGGGCATTTAAAGACGACTCTTATGGCTCAGAGTTTCTTCTACAAGCACCCATACTGGCTCATAGAAGACTGGAGCAGTGACTGACAGTCCATGACTCCTTTAGGAAAGATTTTGCATTAGTGAGGGAGGCCACCAAGTGAAAGTACTTCCGCAGCATGAGAGTGCCCTTGGATACTTATTCTATCACAAGCCTTGGGTAATTTGCCTAAGTAAGTCTTGGGTAGAATTAGATACTTTGTATTTCTAACAGGTTCACACTGATTTCAAGGTCCAGCCCTTGAAACAGAACAATTAAACAAGAAATTATATGGATAAGCGATTGTGTAAAATGGAAGATAAGACAGGCAGCAAGCTACAAAGCCCAGAATTATGTTCTGAACCTTCCAGGACCTGTGCACATGGTCCCATCATTCTTTCCCTTTTACCTGTGCTCAGCTCCTAGATTTGGCAAAACAAACTGCCTCATGTCACAGCCACACTACTAGTTCATCCTTAATTTCATATTTTCAGTTGTGCCACTGACCTGCACTAAATCTTGCTCACTTTGCTTTAAGCGTATCTCTCTCTAGGTCTATCTCCATTCTCTCTCTCTCTCTCCCCCATTCTCTCTCTCCCCCATTCTCTCTCTCTCCCATTCTCTCTCTCTCTCTCTCTCTCTCTCTCTCTCTCTCTCTCTCTCTCTCTCACACACACACACACACACACACACACACACACACACACACACACACACACACTTCTTTCAGTGTTTTCCCTCCTTGCCTGTTTAGACTATGGATGTGTTCCAAGTACTAAGAATAGCATGGCTATAGTAGAAGCTCAATGAGTATTTTACGGATGTAAGAAACATTATATATTAGTATTTTTTGTGAAATACTGTCAATTTTTCCTCTAAAACAATGAATTAAATCTTTTTTAAAATCTCCTCCACCTTTGAAGACTTTAATGCAAATATTTTAATTTCTCCCGCCTAGAACTTTTGTTTACGCAAAGGCCTGGCTGCATTCTCAGAACTCAATGACTTAAGTGGTCTATCTTTTCTGATTTTCCTTCATTTCCTTGGGGTCAATTCTTTCAAAATTGGCCAATCAAGAAAGACTATGGGATTGAACTCCAGCCAATGGGAATAGACACAGTCTCAACCTGACTTAGAGTGAAAACCAAGTGAATGTTCTGCCTGGGTGTGGGGTGGGCTTGCTCTTCCAATTATGCTCATGAGGAGAATATGGTTCATCCTGCGAAGATTTGCTTTGTTTGGGTGTTCCTTTGTGTGACACTGTGATTATTTCCAACAATAGCTGAGTGTATTTTAATAATTCATTTGAAAAGCAAACATCATGCAAAATCATTAAATGACTTTTAATTTCCTGCTTTACCTTCTTATTGCTCTTCTCTCTCAACATTCGCTATCAGGAAACAAGCTCAGTCATGTGTTTTTTCTTTCTTTAATCAGAGCTTTGCTATACAATACTGCAATTACACTCGGATTCTATCTACCTATACAAAATCTAATTCTCTTTCCATCACTTCTTTAACGTCTGCCTGTCCCGCACCTCACAGCCATCCATGTGACACTGTTTTTGATATAAATAAGAGAATTTCCTCTGAACTTCACAGAAATAATTGGCTGTGTTAGCTGCAGTCAGGAGTCATTTAGCATTCATTACCCATGAGCCTCAGAGACATCTTTAACAAACACAGTGTGTTGGGGGTTTAACATGGAACTGCTCGTGTAAAATTATTAATGGGTAATATTAGTATTATTAGGTAAAGCCAAGCCACATCAGAATTTCTTGTTGCTATGGAAATAGCCCTGATTTCATTTCCCTTTGTCCCTTTTCTAAAAGCACTCCTGTTTGCTGCTGTGATAGAAATAGCCTGCGTCCCGGGAGCCATGGCAACAACTTGAGAAAAGTTGCTTTTCACATTGTTGCTTCTCTCCTATCTTCTCCCCGGGACCCAGTCCTCATTTAAGCTAATTGCTATGGATGATTATTTGGGAAACAATTAGAGCCACTGTTCATCTGAACACAGCCGTGGGGAGGAACCAAATCCTTGCCCCCACATCTCATTCTCTTTCTATAACGAAAACAAGAAAAAACACCAGGCTCCTATAAGGAAAACAAGAAAACACCACGCTCCTCTCTGCTGTGGGCTGATTGAACGAACAGTGGGCAGACACACGGTGTCAGCTCATCATTGCGATAGCCACTGCTTGTTCATGCCATCCTTCTTCATGTCTTGGACTACTACCAAATAACAAAATTGCTATCTCCCATAAAACGTTCCCATTCTATGTGGAACAGAGACTATGGATTACTTAATCCAGTTTTTAATCCCAAAATTAAATGGAAAGCATGGTTTGTTTTAAATGAGTACATTTACATTCACAGTGATGGGTTACATTAGGAGTCAACTTCATGGAGAGACACCAGAGGGTACAAAAGGCAAGAGAAATCAATGTTTAATCTAAGTTCAGCACAAACATTAACATGCCAGACATTAGGATTGGTAAAAGCATATTGTAGATTTAAGATCTCATCTTCAAAACTAACAATATCTAAAACCAAACAGAAAGTCACATTCAGCATGGAATTCAAAGCCTTTACCCACTGGTCTATTTTCATAAGTACAAGTTCTGTCTACTGTTGAATAGTCAACCATGGAAACTTGTTCAGCATATTGAGGATTTTCAGTATAAGCAACTTATATCTTGGCAAATAATCCATATATACATAATTTTCTGTGAATATGTCTTTCTGTAGCTGCTACAAAGACAGAAGGGAGCCTTTGCTGTGATTGGGATACTATTCAGTGTGTATGTCAATAAACTACTATTTACTTTCTGAACTATGTAGTGTGTGTGTGTGTGTGTGTGTGTGTGTGTGTGTGTGTTCTGTGGGTGTGTGCACCTGCATGCATGACTGCAGCTGTGTGTACTTGAAGGTCAGTGGTCAATGTCAGGTGTCATCATTTCAGCTAGGCTGATTAGCTGGTGAGCTTCAGAAATGCATTTCTTCCTGAGCCCTCAGCACTGGGGATACAGTTATATACTCTCACGCCCAGATTTCTACATGGGTGTTGGGTCTCCGAACTCCTGTCCTCATGCCTGTGTAGCAGACACTTTACCAACTAAACCATCTTGCACCCCTATTTTCTTAGTATGTCTTTAAAAGCTTAGAAGATTTTTAGAGTAACAGGAAAAAATAAGATAATTTAGATTTCTTATATATTCTGCACTTGGTTTTTCCTATTTGTATATTTATTAGCGTGTTCTAATTGTTATAACTAATGGCCCAGAATTCAAATGGTATTATTGCTAACTGAGGTCTGTGCGTCATTCAGTTTTCTTAGTTGTCCTCTAATGCACTTTTCTTTTCAGGATCCACCTGGGATACCTTGATGAGTAGATATTCTGTCTATGTGATTCTTCCTCAGACTTCTTCAGTTTTCCATGACAGTTGTGAGGTTTTCTAGTCAGAAATTGTCTATAATTACCATCCAGACTGGTTTTATGTTGGTTTCTCCATGATTGGTTTGATGCCAGGTCTGGAGGTATGGCATGTCACAGCAAAGTACCTGGCACATCATGCCACATGAGGACACTAGTCATCATGCCTTACTGCTTCTAACATCACCTTGGTTATCTGAATGAAATATGTTAGGCCAGGCTTCTCCATCAGGGAGTTAGTTTTTACCCCTTTGTATGTTCCGCTGTTTGGATGCAAAGTTTTCTGCAGTTCCAGTACTCAAGTGCTTGTGTGCAGGGTGAGGGCCACAGGAATTTTCATCACCTGGCAGAGGACCTGCATAGCTTCCCTGGGGTTCTTCTCTGAGATTTGCCTTTTCTTCATACTTCTTTCTTTATTCAAATTTAAAATTTATTATGCTTATCTTATATTTGGAAGTGTATTTCAAAATCCTTTATTATTTTGTGGCTCTTTCAGTTGGCTCTGACATTCTGAATCAATTGTTTTGTAGGGTCTACAGGTATTCCACGCTCAGTTCCACACTGAGGACTAGCCTTTTCCTTTAAAGGCCTGGCTAGTGTCACAGGATTTTGACACAGTAACTAGTAAGTATCTGGGTGCTAGGTCAGATTCTTGCCTCTGCAGTGGTATTTCCCCAAGCCTTGGTGCTTAAAGAAGAAAGGAACACATGCACGCACTACCGATGAACATGGCCACACTTGTAATTCTTCTTACATCTAACAGCCTGGATCAGTATTGTGCTCATTCTGAAAATACAACATCTCATTCATTGCTACATGGATTGGCCCAACTTCCTCCCCAAATCTGTATTTTCATTTTTCCACCATCTGCCTCCCACTTACCTAATCATTTAAGTCTAATGAACTTGAAAGTGGTGTCAAAATCCATAAATCATACTTCCATGGTCTATAACATTGTCAAAAAGCTCAGAGATCACGTAGAGTTACTGTTCCCTTTGTTTTCAGTGGCACTGAGTGTCTTTAGTGTCACTTCATCTACACACTGATGATTCTGTTACTGTTTTCTTGTCTGTTTTTGTTTTCTGTCTATTTAAAATTTAATACAGGAGGCTTAGCAAATAACATTGACAATAAGGTGATGTGACCTCAAAGACAGAATATCCAAGTTAAAAAATAAGGAAAATAAAGTTGACATGTAGAGATTCAAAGATCTGCTAGATTCAAACAGATATATAATTGTAGTCTCAGAAAAGAAAGAGGAGAGGTAGAATAGATAAGGTGAAAATGAGAAATGATGTAAAAATACCAGCCAAATTAAATTTTTAAAAATTAGGCTGCATTGGAAGGCCTTTTCAGCTAAGTAAGTGGTTAAAAAGACAATCATAGAGAAAGACATCTTCAACAGAGTGTGGATAAACATTTCTGAAAAGAAGCTATATCTGACTGTGAATGAAAAACCTCCTGCAGATACTAATGACTGACTGGGACTTCAGTACTGTGGAGGGTTTGGAATTTTGCAGGTCCAGAAGCTAATTACCTCATCTTGGGCTAGTTTTAGCCTTCTGGAACAGTCCATTCTGTGACAGGGCAAGACAGTACAGAGGTTTCTCCATCTAGTATTCTTGCTGAGGCATTTCAAGTTTAACTAGAATTTTATCTCCTTAATGCTTGAAGTTCCATGGAAAATTGGAACTCTTAACTGAAAACCCAAGATCAAGATGTCTCAACTAACTTACTTAGCTTCTGTTAAACTGCTTGCTTGCACAAGGACTCCCCTTGCAGCTGCCAAGCAAGATACCAGGTTGTAGTTTTTGCCTTTAGAAACCTCATACTCTGAACAATAGGTGCTACACTGGGGTCCCCAGTAACAGAGTAGTTAGTCCCAGCCATTTGTAATAAGGACTTTGAAATTGGCTGTATACTGTGTCTGAATGGTCTTCTTTGGTGAACTCCCTATAACAATTCCTTGTCCCATTATAAATCAGAACTAACAACAGATATATGCCTTTTAGATTCTATTGACTTAGCAGGCAACTAGCTTCTGTTGATCCAAAAGCTAAGAATGCCAGCAGATAGCATCTTGAGCCCCCATTTCAATGTACCTGCCTCTCTGATGTACCTACCAATATACTTTAAACTTCCCTTGATTTATGACTTTCTCTGTTCTGTAAAAACTATAAAAGTTTTATAAAACTGCTTCCATTTTGGAACATAGAATTTGGGGTAGCCTAAGGATGTGCTCCTTGACCATGATCACTCAAAATGGCTCCAGAGTAAACTATCTCTTAGTCCCTTTAAAATGAGAGCTGTGGTTCTTGTGTTGACAGCAGTGTGACATGGAATTTGAACACCTGCAAGAATCATAGGGAACAAAAACATGAATAAAATTCCATGAGTAAGAAATCAGTACAAACACCTGCATGTCAAGAACAAGAGAATCTAGAAACCATCTACTACATATAAACTTAATGTTAGATAACAGAAAATTCCTTCAAAAGTCATAATTATCAAAACTTACCTAAAAATACTGAACCAAGAGGTTACTGCTTTCAATAAAAAGAAAAAAAGGAAAGGAAATGTCCTAAACAAAACAAACAAACCTTGGTTTTTCTTCTCCTAATCTTCACTCAAAGGAGAAATATTTGTGCCAAGGAAATTGTAAAAATATGCTCTGGAAATTTTAAAGGAGCAGATAATTCCTGTCTTTTATAAACCAAGTCAAAGAATTAAGAACTCAAAGAAACAACTAACATATACATTAAGTGTCCTAAAATACTTGAGGCAAAGAAAGTAAAGGAAGTGCCAATACAATTAAAATATCATATTAATTTTTTATTGCAGCGATTATCACAACATTGTGGCTTAAACGGTACTAATCTATTGTCATCTGGGCAGAAGGCAGGCTCCTGAGGGGAGAACAGGAGCCTGGTCAATTTGTTTCTAGAGGTCACAGTACCATTCCTGGACTCCAACCTCCACATGTCCCAGTGCTGCTTCATTCAACAGGTCTGTTCTGACCCCAAGGCCCATGCTCCTCTTCTTAAAGAGCCCCTGTGAACTGGCTTAAAGGTCTGGATAGCACCAGTTAACCTCCTCATTTCGATACTATTTATCATGCATCATAACCTGTGGGAGATTACATTGTAGACATAGGATCCTATTTTCCTTTACAGAAAAAGACGTGGAAATTCATAAAACTCACAGATCATTAGTGGGAACAGATATGTCAGGAATGCATGGTTGAGTCAACATTAAAAAAAAAAAAAACATTGTCAAGGACAGAAGACACAGGCTGTCCTCACTAGTTGAAAGAAAATGTCCCCTCCTTTATAATACAATACAAGAAACCTTTTAGAATTTTAAATCATAGTTGCAAATGGATGACTGAGTCATAGATAACTCATCTCAAAACGCTCCCTACCACACTGTTCTCCAAAGTAGTTTTCATATCCACCAGGAAAACAGTTCCTGTTTTGCACATCTCCACCTGTTCTTAGACTTATGACATCTAGTGTAACAGATATCTAAACACCACTATTGATTTTGACACTGAGTGACGTAATGACACCTGAACATATCCACATGGCAAGATTTTTTAAATGAGAATGAAAGTTGAGTGTGGTGAGAAACCTCACCTGGATAGACTACAGTTCAGTAAATACTTGTGTAGTATCTGTAGGTCTCTGGATTCATGCCTAGCACTGCAAAAATAAAAGACCTCTATCATATCTATTCAAATTTGAAAATACACTAAGCAATATTTTATATGATATAGTTAATGGAAGAAAAATTAATGATTTAAAGAGTTCATATTAAATTCCAAATTGAGGTCAGTGCAGTATGAAAAGGAAATAGGAAAAAAAACAAACATGATGTTCACTTTGATATTACTCTATTTCTATATTTTATTTAGAAAAATCTAAACAAAAATTATTATTTACTTTCTATTAGTTTATCTACCTCTGATCAAATAGCATTACTAGGTGAAACCAGATAGAAAGCTGGAGGAAAGCGATGGGGACGTGGAGGGAATCATGAGGAAGAAGGGCAGGCTCACATGTCCTGCTAATGGAGTCAGAAACAAGGTACTAGCTAAAGCCCAAACTGTCTAAGAAGATAATGCATGCTTTACAAAAAATATCTTGTCAAGGACAGTCTACCAACTGTAGTCACTTAGGGCTAAAGTTATATATAGCCACATGTTTTTAACACTCCTCTCTTTTTCTTAGACCTAAATAGAACGTCTAGCAAATCCAACCTACAAATTTGTTTACAAAGGAACTTTTTTTTTGCTTTAAACACAGATGTAAAGTATACTGTTTGAAAAATATTAAAAGGGTAGGTGGTGTTCCTTAGCAACCTTCAGAAATGCAACTTGAGAGGCACCAAAATGATATGTATGCCCATTGTAACTCATCCAGAGATGCCCAAGCCCACTCTCGGTATGCCCCACCATTTCCCAGCATGTTTTTCTCTAGCAACCCTTTTGTTTAAGATCTATGTTATAAATGGCTCATGATAAATTCCTAGCTCTGCTTCAAATCTGAAATTCTTTTCTCCTCCCTGGAGAGATGTTTTTAGGCTGATGTTGGGGCTGAGCTGGTCTGTGCTCTGTCCCTATCACTGGGGACACTAATAACTCAATGTCACTTGTAATTAGAAACTTAGTTTCTTTTTAAAAGCTTTTAAAGAATAAAATATTTATAATTAACCAAATTAGTATCCCAAGTCTTTGACCTTCTTTAAAAACATAAAGATCGCCGGGCGGTGGTGGCACACGCCTTTAATCCCAGCACTCGGGAGGCAGAGCCAGGCGGATCTCTGTGAGTTCGAGGCCAGCCTAGGCTACCAAGTGAGTCCCAGGAAAGGCGAAAAGCTACACAGAGAAACCCTGTCTCAAAAAAAAAACAAAAACAAAAACAAAAACCAAAAACAAAAAAACAAAAAAAACCATAAAGATATCTTTTTCAAGCATATCCATGGGCTATATTCCTTTTTTAAAATTAATTAAGTTTGTTCTTTCAGAATTTTATACATGTATATAGTGAATTTCAATTATTCCCACTCCACCCTCTCTTAACATCACCTTACTTTATCATCCTCCTCTAAAAAGATCCCTTTTCTACATCCATGTCCTTCTCATTGCAGGGTTTATGGTCTACATCACAGAAGGTTGTAGTGACATCATAGACACTCTTGTACTCATCCTCAACAAGCCCCACAAAGATAGGAAACAGCCATTTCTATAGCACTGTGAATCACTTACTCCTCTATGTTTCTACTGTCCATTTCATAGATTAATTTTCTTCCTGATTTTGCAAGGCTATTTAGAAAGAAGAGAAAACTTTTCAAAAGCATATGTTCATGAGAAGTATAAACAAGTTAATAAGAAAGCAAAGTTGTCTGTGGCAATTTAAATGAAATGGGCCCACAGGCTCATGTGTTTGAATGACTGGTTCCCAGATGGAACTGTTTGGGAAAGACTAAGAGGTGTAGACTTCTTGGAGGAGGTGTGCCACAGGGTTGGGATTTGAGGTTTCAAAAGACACACACCATCCTCAGTGTGCTTTCTGCCTCTGCTTGTCATGTGAGAAGTGAACTCTGAGCTGTTCCTGCTACCATGCCTTTGCTTTGTCATCATGGACCCAAACCTCTGGAACCATAAGCCCAAACAAATGTTTTCCTTTATAAGTTGCCTTGGTCATTTTATCACAGCAATAGAAAAGAAACCAATACACTTATCTTTCATGCATTGTATCAAACTCTACCAACTCTGTAGAAACAAGTTCCTGTTTATTTTGAAGGATTTCAAAATATTCTTGATGTGGCTGGACATACTTACTATTTTTTAAATGACTGCTTCTGCTTACTTCACTGGTAAAAAGCAATGGGTGAGTAGGAGTGAGAGTCAAAGACTGGGTCAATGGGTAAGTATGAGTGACGGTCAAAGACTTGATGACCCCCACACTCATCAAATGGTGATACAATTAACACTTGACAGCTGTTCCTCTCACTGCTAAAATGCTCACACAAAGAGTATGTTGGCTTGGGAATCTGTTAAGCTGATTGATGTGTCATTTCAGCAGGAAGTAGATTAAAAGGTTGTGAAGTCTGTTCAGAAAGCCAAGAACTTTGAGATGGCACACTGCTCTGAGGTGGAAAGAGCACATGTGGTGGTTTGAAGGAGAGTGTCCACCCCCCAACCATGATCTGGTAATTGAACCCTTGGTTCCCAGTGAGGGGCACTATTGAGATATTGAGGAGATGTGGCCTTTCTGGAGGAAGTACTGTGATGGATAACATTATGTTTCAAGTTTAAACTTACTACGCTCAAGAGATCAAAAAGCAAAAAAATGCATCTATCATATAAGCCCCTAGCAGCCCACTTCCCTTTTCTCCCAGACATTGAAGACTGTTCTTGAAATTGAGTGATCTTACAAAATTTAACTACTGTTCTTGCAAGATAGTAGGTTACAAGGCTAACTGCTATTTCTGCTTTTGTAAATCAAGGTTGCTTACTCTGCTCAAAAAGCAGACTAGGGCAAACTGTAAGATATGTGTTAGGGTAAGCCTCTGGCTACATTGAGGCAGTATACATATGATCTTTCGTTTTTTCCTTTATAATCCCTGGGCTAATGTGGCTAGGTGCTGCATCTTGAATGTCTGTGATCTGGGGATGCAGTCCTGGTGCCAGATACCAGTGCCTGAATAAAAGCCTTTTCTTTGTTAAAGACACTCATGGTCAGACTGGTGAATCTCTGAGTAACCTCAGACTCATGATAGTCTATCACTAGAGGTGTCTTCTCTGAGTTTAAAACCTTATACAACTTCCAGGTTTCTTTCTGCTTGCTGCTTGCATTTGAAGATATGAGCTCACAGCTTCCCATTCTTGCCACCGTGCCTGCTGTTTGCTGCCATGATGGACTCTCAACCCTCTGGAACCCTAAGCCAAATAAACTTTCTTTCCTAAGTTACTCCGGTCATGCATCTTTTCACAGCAACGGAAAAGTAACTAAGAGAGTACATTATTGTGGTAGTTTGAGTAAGAATGATGACTCCCAAAGGCTCATGTATTTAATGCTTAGTCATCGGGGAGAGATTAGGAGGTGTGGCCTTGTTCGAGGATGTGTAGCCTTGTTGGAATAGGTGTGGCCTGGTTGGAGGAAGTATGTCACTGGGGGTGAGTTTTGAGGTTTCAAAAGCCTAAGCCATGCCCAGTGTTTCTCTCTTTCTGTTGCCTGTGGATCAGGAAGTAGAACTCTCAGCTCTTTCTCCATCACCATTGTCTGTCTGGGTGCTACCATGCTCCATGCCTTGATGATAATGGACTAAACCTCTGAAACTGTAAGCAAGCTCCAATTAAATACTTTCTTTCATAAGAGTTGTCGTGGTCATAGTGTCTCTTCACAGCAACAGAACTGTGACCAAGACAATTACTTTCAATGTTACTTGAAATGAAAGATGAGTCACTCATATTCAACTAAACTGGAAGTTCAATAAGGAGTAGGAGATCCAAAGATTTTAATCACTTAATGGAAATATGCACGTTGAAAAGAAGTACTGTCTTCAATTTCCTGTGATAGTCACAACTGTAAACTGTGATAAATTCTTTGCATATTCAAATACACTCTTGACACAACGTTTTGATCAAGACTCTGACTAATTAGACTCAGTAATGCTGTTTTCACCAAAAACCTATTAGGCACAATTTTTGCAAATATTTTTGGTACATTTGAGCTAACCAATGACTCTCCATTTTAAATATGATAAATCTCCTGATAGATGTGATCTGCACTGGGATAGTACATTCCAGAGGCAGAATTAGAATGCTTCCTGTTAACTATAGGTACTTCCTATATGCTGCCAAATCCCAAGAGATCTCCTCATAGAACAGTCTTTGCCTCTGTCTGCAGAAATTGGCACCATGTCAGGAAGATAGAACCATTCAAGAGCTGCTCATCAACAATGTGTTCAGTCTAATCAATGACCCTTCTAAAACTTTTTTCACATCTGATTAAAATTTAAAGTCCTGGTTTGAATGTAAAAATGTTATTTTAATGGCCTGTACAAGACACTGTGCTCAATCTCAAGCAAAGCCCCCCCCCAAAAAAACAATGAAATATCTACAATCTGTAATATATAATACAGTGTGTAATTTCTTGAGCCTATATCCTATTGTGGATTCATATCATTTTATGCTCCTATGTTTTTCTGCAGCATTATTTTTGAAATAATCCAATTCTTTCCATCTTTGTACATTCATTCACTCCCACAGTTTCTTAATCCATGAGATGTTAAGTCCCTTCCCATAACTTTCAACATTACTTTGAGGCCAATGAGATGGCTCATTACACAAGGGTGCCTTAGGGCAAATCTGTGAATCTCTGCACAATCCCTAGGAACCAGGAAGAAATCTAACTTTTACAAGTTGTCCTATAATTTCCTTATGCTCTCTGAGCTACACACACACACACACACACACACACACACACACACACACACAATAAATAAATAAATAAATAAATAAATAAATAAATAAATAAATAAATAAAAATCAAATATAACTTTCAGGAGATAAAAATTAACTAATAAATAATGGTATGATTTGTCCCTTTTCTTGGAGCCAACATGCTGTCCCACCACCCTGAGCTAGCATTCTCAACCCACTTTCCTTAAAGCTCCAACTCAGTAACATTATGGGCTAGACAAGGCATTCTCTAGGACTCCTTCTAGACTAGCACTCTCAGGTCTCTCTGTTAGTACTTATGATTTCAATGAGTGCTGGCAATGTATGGCATAGGTGACAATCAAGCTTCCTTGATTCTCTGAGGACAACAGAAAGCACATTAACCTCTGCACCATTTAATACTAGAAAGGATTTTTCAAATTTCTAAAATTACATTCAGTGTGCGTGTGTGTGTGTGTGTGTGTGTGTGTGTGTGTGTGTGTGTGTGTGTGATGTGGTAGGTACATAGGTAGGGATGCATATGTGCCAGTCACATGTGGCAATCAGGATAACTTGTGTGGAGTCAGTATTTCCTTCCATGGAAATAAGAGGATAACTTGCAGTCAGTTATCTCCTTCCACTCTGTGAGTACTGGGAACAAAACTGAATTCTCCAGGCTCGGCAGCAGGTGCCTTCACCCACTAGCCACCTCGTCAGCCTTGGGAGGAATTTTTAAGCACTAATGAAAAACAAATAAATGCAAGAAACCAGGCGCTTTACTAAATTAATCCTCATACTGAAAGCCAAGGTTGAATTCTCACTAATATTATGAAGTTTTATTTGTTTACCTGGTGGTCAACATTATGACATTAATTTTATCCATGGCTACATCAAAGCCTTTAGAGTTTCTTTGAAGCATGACTACTAAAGACTCGCCTTATAAATACTTCATTTGCATTTTCAAGCCAAATTTCCTCTGATGATATCAGATCAGGATTGAAATCATAGTTATTAAAGATAATGCCTCTTATTTTCCCTCTTGTACATTTGCAGCATATCAAGCTCCTTGCAGGAGTCTTTCCTCTGAACCATCACATTTATTGGTGGGGTGGGTTCTTGGATCCACAGGGAAGGCCCTGTCCCCCACCGCCACCCAGCACAGAGCCATCTGGTACTGCCTATTCAACACAGACATCAGTCTTTGTTGCTCCCCTCCACTACGAGCCTCAAGGTCCAATAGGGCACAAGAGTCTCGAGGAGTGCAAGTCTCACTTACACACCTCCCTGAAGGTCCTGCCCAGCTCTAAGGCAGCCTGAGAAATTCCTTCCTTATTAGGGGACCAATGGACACCAGAGAATAGACCAGAGCTAATAAAGGCAATCACAAGCTAAAGAAAGACCCACCCACAAAGAAGTGATCTAGAGTATGTGTAGAAAAAAACCATAGTCCAGCAAAGGCCTCACAACAGAAGGGCAGAAGGATGTATAGACAGACCACGATTACCACCAACTGCTTCAACACCCACTCCCAAACTAACAAGAGCCCAGGCAGAAAAACAAAGAGACAGAATCACTGACCAATCCCACCAAGAAACAAGGTGACACTTGACAATTGTAGAACATTCCCCTCAGTGCTAGGAGAACACAACACTATGGAATCCTCCATCTTGGAGCCAGACATTGTTTTGGTCAACAAGCAGTACACAAGGAGTCTGAGAAGAAGTTAATCTTTTCTTTAAAACGAGATTAATTACCACAAGCATGTTTCCCCTCACGTTGGCCCTAGTTAAAATATGTATGTTTCTTCAGTAGATTAATTTCCTCCTGAAACTGTAACAAACCCAGCAGAAGTGAAGGTATTTCAATCTGGCTATCAGACTATTGAAACAGCAGACCTCCCCAAAATGGCAGTTTCCCCAGGAATCTCAAGTTGGGAGAAAGAAAAGGTTCCAGCCAGAAGGAAGAGGAATTTGTCTCCGAGAAAGAGACTCCACACATTTCTGACAACTTGTGAGACCACCTTACAGGGATAAGCCTGAAACTCAGATAATGGTGGGTGAATGGTGGGCAGGATCACACCTTGACCACTTGGACTGTTTAGATGTGTACCAACCTCTATTTAAACTTGTATCTCACTTCAGGACCCAGGAGACAGACTTGGTAGTGACAGTTGAAGGGGTTAAACTTCCCAACTTTTACAACTAAATTTAGATTTCAGTTCTCTGAGAGGGGCAGATTTCTTTCCCAACAAAGAGCCATTAATCAACAACATCCTTACATTCAGGGATGAAGGAGAGAGCATGCAAAGGAGGCCTGAGTCAGCCCCACAATGCCTCAAGGACAAATCCTGCAAAGCCCACTTCTGAGTCATGTCCGGACTTGCCCAAACTTGCCCAAGTATGTCCAAAAATGGTAAAACTAAACCTCAGCCACTTAAAAGTATACTAATGTAACTGTTCTTGCTTGACCAGTTATGTTGGAGATAACCTAACTGTTCTTGAAATTCCCCTAGCTGTGCTTCAACGGAGCCTGCACACCCTTCTCAGGGTCCTTGCCGTTTTGTATAGGTGTTCAATCCCGAATCCTGGTAAATAAACGCTCCTTGTTCTTGCAAACTGCTTGAGTCTGGGCTCTTCTCAGACCCTTTCACAGTGTGTGTGTATGTCGAGGTGCCTTGGGATCTCTTTATCCCTTCCCCCAATACGCTTACAAATTGAATGAATCTCCTTTTTCTGTTGTTGTTTTATTTCAAATTGAAAACAATTTTTCATGCAATCTATGCCGATAAAGGTTTTCCTCCCTCAACTCCTCCCAGATGCTACCCATACCTCACCCATCAAGCTCCATGATTTCTTCCTCTCACATTTTGGAAGACAAATACGCAGTCAAACAAACAAACAAACAAACAAACAAACAACAAAAAAGCAAAACAAAACCAGAATTAAAAAAATAATATTAACAAAGAGAAAGCACAAAATGCACATATATACATATGAAACCTATAAAAAAAATACAAAGTCAGAAACCATATTATATAAGCAAAAGGCCTGGAAGACAAAAATACCCGAACAAAGTAATATGAGACAAAACGTCTACAAAAATACCGTTGAGTTCATTTTGTGTTGTCTGCTGCTGGACATGGGGCCAACCTTTAAGTACAGTTGATATCCCCAGTAAGACTGCATTAGAGAGAATACTAATTTTCCTTTGTAAGTGAATGTTCTTGATAAGGGGTGGGGGCCTGTGTTAAATTCCCTGTTTTAGCACTGTCTGACTTGAACTTGTGCAGATCATGAGCATGTTGCCACAGTCTTTGTCAATTCACTGTGTATCAGCCCTGTTGTATCTGGAAAACATGGTTTCCTTGATGTCATCCATCCCTTCTGGCTCTTACAATCTTTACACCTCCTTTTCTGCATAGCTACTTCACACTTTGAGACAACCTAACTGTTCTTGAAATCCCCCTAGCTAGGCTTAAAAGGAGCCTGAAATCTCCTCTCAGGGTCCTTGCCTGGACCCAGTATGGGACTGGTATTTGATGAAGATATACCATTTAGGACTAACTGTTTCAAAGCCTTTTACTTTCTGAATATTGTCCAGTGTGGGTCTCTGTTAGTCCCTATCTACTGCAAGAGAAAGTTTTTCTGATGATGTTTAAGCAACACACTGATCTACATATACAGCAGAATGTCATTTTATTACAACATTCCTTTAGCGGAGCAATAGTATTTGGTTCTCCCCTTGGCCCATGCTATCTAGTCTCAGGTTCCTGGGCAACCAAGCGGTGTCAGGCATGGTTCCAACTCATGAAGTGGACCTTAAATCCCTTCATAGAGTGTTTAGTCACTTTCACAATGTTTGCACCACTATTGTACCAGCATCTCATGCAGGAATGTCACAAACGTAGATCACAGGGTCTGTAGCTGGGTTGGTGGTTACCTTTCTCCTCTGCTTTGTGCATGTCTCCCAGTACCATGATCATTAGTGAGAAGGGTGAAAGCTCTAGAGTCCTGCTTGACTTCTCCATGTTGGTTGAAACATGTGAGTGTTGTCTTCAGCAATAGGGCCTTACCATCAGTTTGTGGAGAGCAATCAATAGCTTTCGAAACAAGCTGAGTTGTTTGGGTGTTTCCATGGGGCCCCTCTGGCCAATCACTCAATTAGATATGACTCGTCACTGGTACTGGTTTTTACTTGGTGGTGAAAGATATCCATTTGGGGTATTGTATCCCGATTATTTGGTGACTCCATCTATATTTCTTTTATACATGTATATATTTTAAGAAACTTCTACTGTATTAGCCTTCCATACAACCCCTCAAATGGCCCTGAGTTTTAGCTCTCTCCCTATATTTCCTCTCCTCCTTTTCTCCTCCTTCCCCCTCCCTTTTTGATCTTCCCATTCAGTGCCCCCACCTCAATGTATAACTATCTATTCTATTTCCCTTTGCTAGGGAGTTCCTTCCCTGCCCCCTAGTCCCTTTCTACCTAGCCTTTGTGGTATAGATGGATCATGAGGTATATCAATTCCCAGCTTCCAGAGGAACTGCCACACTGATTTCCAAAGTAGTTATACAGGTTGGCACCCTCACCAGCAGTAGATGAATGTCTTCTACCCACATCCTCACCAGCGTGAGCTGCTGTCATTTGCTTTACTGGTCTTGGCCATTCTGACTGGTGTAAGATGAAATCTCTTGTTGTTTTGATTTGCATTTCCCTGATGACTAAGGCTGAAAACATTTCTTTAAGTGTTTCTTATCAACAATTTGTGTTTCATCTTATGAGAATTCTGTTTAGTTCTGTACCTCATTTCTAAATTGGGTTGTTTGTTTTCTTGATGTCCATTTAAAAAAAATTCTTTATATGCTTTAAATATTAACCATCCATCAGATATATGATTGGTAAAAATATTTTCCCATTCTGTAGCCTGTTGCCTGTTACTTTGTCTAGATGATGGTGTCCTTTGCCATATAGAAGCTTTTCAACATCAACCTAAATGGAGAGAAACTCAAAGCATTTCCTGTTTTTTTCCTTTTGTTTAGCTCTTTAATTGGCATATTGAGGACAGGTGACTAGACTTGACTCAAGGTACACACCTTTAAGTTCTAAAATAGAGTGTCTATATGTCCAGTATCATGACTCATTGCCATGATTTCCCAGCATGATTAGCTGTTAACCACCCCACTCCATCCTGCATGCTTTCTCTTTCTCACCCCTTTTCAAACGAGCCATTGTTAGACCTCAGCCAACAAGGCACAGTCAAGTGCCCCCTTGCACTAGGATACAAAGCAGCAGCCATTGTAGTCATATATGTTTGCTCTCCATCTTTTAGTGACCACACCTTGCCGAGACACCTGAATCTGAGCATTGCTCTGTTGATATGTGACCCCACTGTTATCCTTCACAGATTCCATAAGGACACTGGGGAAAGAGGCCATGGAGAGATGAGAACAGCTCTGAGGCCAGGCATTGATTCTTCAAGGAAAATCTGAGAAAGAAGAGTTAAGACAGGCACAGAGAGAAGAGGATCCTGCAAGAGCACTGATCCACTGGGGACATCGTGACTTGGTTTTGTTACTTGCTAAGGTGCATCCTACAACCTCTTTATTACTTGATGTGAGCTTGTATATTTATTGGTAGTAATTTGGAGACTTCCTTACTGATACCACTCAAGCTCACTGGATCAAAACTCTTGATATTTTTTTGTCCATTTTCACTAACACTGAAAATACAAACTATTACAGTTTAAATATGTACTATTCCCCAGAGGCTCATATTTTAAGGATTTGTTTCTACTTAGAGGTGCTGATTTCAGAGGTTGTGGAACAGTTGGAACAGATGGCCTAGGCTACAAGAAATGGCTTCTAGAGCCAGGCCTTCAAAGGTATGTAACTTCTGTGGTTCCACCTGGAGACCTGTGACTAACAGATAAAAACATTTGGAATCTTTCAACTTAGCTTCCACCAACTCAGAAGCTGAGAATGTCATCAAATAACATTTGGGGACTAGAGAAAGGTTCCCCCAGTCTTGCTGTATCTGCTAATCTGATAAACCCATCGGTGCATTTTAAACTTGCCTTCATTTATGACTTTCTTTGTTCTATTACCATAAAAATATCATGAAACTGCTTCCACATTGGAACACAGGATTTGGGGAAATCTAAATCTGTGTTCCTGGGCCATGGTCACTCAAATTTGGCTCTAGAATAAACTGTGTCTTATTCCCTTTGAAGTGGGAGCTTTCTCTCTCTCTCTCTCTCTCTCTCTCTCTCTCTCTCTCTCTCTCTCTCTCTCTCTCTCTGTGTGTGTTTCTTCTGCATCATTTGAGTACTACTTAAATTCATTTACACTTGATACTTCTAGTTATTGCAAAGATGTAATTCCAATCTGACTCTTTTAAGACCAAACTGATCTCTTCTGTCACTGCCTCCCCACACGTAATACTAACAGACTTCCCTTCATCTTCATTGCTAGCCCAATCCCAGCTGAAGGACGGTGTCCCTTGGCAGGAGAATAGGAAAACATTAACACTCTTCCAAGAAAGGAGTCAAACATACAAAGTGGCAGGCCTAGGGAAAGAACACTGGATACTCTCAGCCAGGTTGAGCCACCACACAGAACAAGGCTGGAGGAGTGATGGTCTCTTCTGCCCATGTAAAACAAGCACAACAGCGGTGTGAATGAGAGCTCCACATTCCATCCACAGGACTTCCATCCCAGGCGAGATTTTAGGAAATCCTCTCCGCGTGTGTGAAAGCCAAATTCAAAATTCATTTTTATCTGCACTTCTACCTCGTATGTAGGGACACGAATAGTTTTTATTGTGTAACCTCTGATGACTACTTATTTTTGATGGGTTATTTCTAAAACAGTAAGATTCTAAACTAATTTATTACATCTATCAAATAGTTGCCATTGCTGCACCACAGTTCAAACACTGTGTAGCTGTTGGAAAGGGGAGTAAGGGTCATCCTTGGCATCTGAACAGTCTCAGAAACAGTTAAAACACAACTCACAAACTGCATAACAAATGTAGCAACAGACAGAAGTAGGAATCACACTTCAGAAGTGATACAGAATGTTGGATACAATTTACTTTCTGCCAAGTGAGAACCCATCTGCCTGTGGAGTCATAGCTGATGGAAGCCATGTTCTCTCATACACCTTCTTTATCAAACAAAGGGAAGAGTCTATATTTGGAAGCAGGATAAGGATGAGTCAGAGCAAGAAGGGTAATGCAGTAGTGCATAAGATTAAAGTCCATTACTGAATGTATGGAAATGCCATCAACAAGCCCATTACGTAGTATACTAATAAAAATGGAATACCTAAATTTAAATAAGAAAAAAGTCCAAGTACATTGAGATCCCACTTACTACAATCAGAATAACAGTCATCAAGAAAAAACGGGAGCTGGAGAGATGGCTCAGTGGAGAAGAACACTTGTAGTGCAAACATGAGGATCTTTATCAAACAAGGGGAAGAGTCCCTTTGAATTCAAAGCCCCCAAACCCACAGAAATAAGGTGGACATGCTGCACACTGCCATAACCAAGTGGTGATAGAGACAGGTAGATTTCAAGAGCTTGCTGGGAAGCCACCCTAGCTAAAAGGGAAAGCTTCAAGTTTAGTGTGACACCCTGTCTCCAGGAAATAAGGAGAAGAGCAACATAGGATGCTATATAATATCTTCATCCGGCTTCTGCATATGCACATATCAGCAGGTACACCTGTAAGCACACATATAACACACACACACACACACACACACACACACACACACACACACACACACACAGAGCAGAAATGAACAACAACAAATGTTAGACAGGATATGAGGGAAAACAATTCAGTATTCACTGCTGGTAAGTTAGAAATGCCACTAAAGGACACTAGATGTGAGGGAAGGGATGGCCAGACTGCAACCCACAACTCCAGAGAGGCTAGCTAACAGGGAAAGACCCTTGGAGGGATACATGGATAACCCTGGAAAGGAGAAGTGGATGAGATCTACATGAGTGGGCTGGGGAATGGTGGTAGAGGGCGAGGAGTGGGGGATGAGAACATAGGGAAATGGGAGGGTCAAGCTGGAACAGGGACAGAGTGGGAGGGCAGGGAGGAAAATACCATGATAGATGAGGTCATCATGGGACTAGGAAGAGGCAGGGTGCTGGGGAGGCTCTCAGGAATCCACAAGGATGATCCCACCTTGGTCTGCTGGCAGTGGTCCAGAGGGTACCTGGACTGGTCTACTCTGGTGACCAGTCTAGTGAATAACCTAGCTGTCATCATAGAGCCTTTGTCCAGTGACTGATGGAGACAGATACAGAGATGAATGGCCAGGCACCAGGCTGAGCTCTGGGAATTCAATTGATGAGAGAGAGGAGGGATTCAGCAGGCGAGGGACATCGAAATCATGATGGGAGGATGTGCAGAGATGACCGGCCACACTAGTGGAAGCCCATGAACTGTGGGCTGTGGCTGTGTAGCCTCCATGGGACTGGACTAAGCCCTCTGGATATGGAAGACAGTTGTTTGGCTCGAACTGTTTGGGGAGCACCCAGGCAGGGGGATCAGGATCTGTCCCTGGTGCATGGGCAGGCTTCTGGGAATCCCATGCCTTTGATGTGATGCCTTGCACAGCCTTGGTATGGTGGGAAGGGGCTTGGACCTGTCTAGGCTCAGTGTGTTGGGTTCTGCTGACTCTCCATGGGAGACCTTGATTTGGGGGATGTGGGGATGTGGGGTGGCTTGGGAGAGAGGGCTTGGGGGGGTGGGAGGAGGGAGGAGGGAGGATCTGTGGGTGGTATGTGAAGTGAGTAGAAAATTTCTTAATGAAGAAACAAGGAAAAAAGAAATAAAATTATTTTACAGGAAAAAAAAGAAATACCACTAAAACTTGAACTAGAACTACCACAGAATACAGCTATATCACTGTTGGTTATATACTCACGGGATATCAGTCAGCATATGAGAGAGACACCTGCACATGCATAATTATTGTGGTGCTACTCACAGGAGCCAAATTATGAAGTCAGTTATTATGCCCATCAAGAGATAAATGAAAAAAAAAAACCAGTGTATTTGTACACAGTTGAGATTTGTTCAGTTATAGGGAACGAGATCCTGACATCTACAGGAACATGGTATAACTGGAAATCACCATGCCAGATTCATAAAGATAAATGTTACATTTCTTTTTGCATGTAGACACTAGATCTGAATATTCAAATATGCGTATATACAAATATATGTACACACATGATTTGAAGGAAGAAAGGGGCTCTTGGGAAAGAGAATGGGAACCAGCAGGAAGCAGAGACAAAATAGGGCAAAGGAAGGAAATATAATCAAGGACACAAAAGACATATGTGGGGAAAAAAATAGCAAAACAGTAATTTTCACAATGAACATATTTCAATCAAAAAGGAAATAGTTTTATTTTTTTTCCATTTCCATGATAAAGAACCCTGAGAAAAAGTGATTTTAGGGAGGAAGGACTGATTTGGGCTTACAGTCTGAGGGTATAGTCCATCATGGTGGGGAGTCTTGGCCACAGGAGCTTGATACAGCTGCTAACATCACATCCTCAGTCAGGAAGCACAGAGGGACAGTGCTCATGCTCAGCCTGCTTTCTCCTTATCTTAATCTCTTTGGATTTGGGGTGTTCCTTTCCACCTTGAATAACCTACGTTAGATATCCCTCATAGACATGCCTAGCAGTGTGCCTCCTAGGTGTTGTGAGGTCTTGTCAAATTGACAGTCAATACTGACCATCAAAGACAAAGACAGAAAGCCTGTATGTCAGCTTATTATGTAGGCATATTGTCTACTGTCATAATATTAACAGCCTATCACAGATGGTACGGCATGGATCTATTTTATATGTCACTTAGTATTTTACATTTCTCACTTAGTGATTGGTATTAAATTTACTTCTCAATTTACTTTGCTTATTTGTTTCCATGCTAGGGAGTGAATCCAGGGCCAGGTGCTCAACCACTGGGCCACATAGCCATATAGACCAGTTCATTACTGAATGTCTCTGAAAATTCAAAATGTGATGCAAAGTTGGAGAAATTTTAAGTTTTTATCTATCTATCTATCTATCTATCTATAGATAGATAGATAGATAGATAGATACATAGAGAGAGCAATAGATAGATAGATAGATAGATAGATAGATAGATAGATAGATAGATAGAGATAGATAGATGATAGATAGATAGATTATATCTATGTACTACATGCAGGCTTTGTGCCCTCAGAGGCCAGAAGAGGGTGTTGGGATTCCCTGGGACTGGAATTACAGACAGTTGTGAACTACAATATGGGTTCTGGGAATGGAATTGGTGCCCTCTATAAGAGCAGCCAGACCTCTTAGCCACTGGGCTATCTCTCCAGACCTTTGAATTTTAGATAATTTTTAAATGTTCAATAAGCTATGACAATATTTTTGTCAGGAAACCATAATTGCATTTTTCTAGAAAAACGGTGATGTCAAATGTGATTTTCAATTATTAGTTGCAGATTATTAGTTGTCAACTACCTCATACTTGTGCACCATCCTTTAGACAAGGTGGCTTCATCAGGCAAAAAAAAGAAAGAAAGAAAATATCCCCACACACTCACACCTGAGAGCTCAGCTGACGCATAAGGAAGATTTGAACTGTAGTCACTGCATTGGAGACTGGGTGCTACAGAAAACTGTGGTCACTGAAAGGCCTTGAATTTTCAGGACTGGCCTGTAAACAGAAATGGGCTGCTTTGCTGGGCATTTGCCATGATCAGGTCTCCAAGGCAACTGCCTCAGAGCAAATGTCAGGGAAGACTGATATGGTTAGAACAAAAGGCATGATATTACCATCGATGGGATCTAATCTCAATCTCAACAAATTGACATCAGCTACCAAAGAGGGGGGCAAAATGTGTGACTTCCATAATCTCTTGGTTTTTCTCTTTGTTGAACAGTCTCTCCTCAACCGGGATTGGGCTTTCACAATTGTGGACCATAGCCAACAAGAGGAAGCACCAGTCTGCACATCGCAAGTCAGAAGTTCTAGTCTGTAGGACAGTAATGAGTTATGTTCTGTCTCCATGGAAACTCAAGTCAAACCCTGATTATCCTCACTGGGAGAATTCTCAGGCTTTTTCAATTTCCCACAGCCTCTCGCTGGTCCACTGTGCCTGTGCTCTCCTGCAAAGGAAAGAGGAGAGGGGAGGCTCTGTCCTTTGGCACCATGATGTGTGTGTGTGTGTGTGTGTGTGTGTGAGTGTGTGTGTGTGTGTGAGTGCAAGTGTGAGTGTGTGTTTAGTGTGAGAGGGTGTGCCTTGTGTGTATGTGAATGTGTGAGTGTGTGTATATGTGTGTTTATGAGGGTGTGTATTGTGTGTAAGTTTGTGTGTCTATATGTGAGTGTCTGTGTGTGTGAGAGAGTATGTGTGTAAGAGAGTGTGTAGTATGCATGAGGGTGTATATATTGTAAGTGTGTGCATGTGAGTGTGTATATTGTGTATGAGTGTGTATGTGCGTGTGTTGTATAGTTATTTCCTTTGAATTGAAACATTCCTTCCTGGAGGGAGGAGGAAGGTTTATGAGACTCTGAAAGCAGGCAGCTCACACGTATCAAAATGTAAGGAGACACACAGGGCCCCTCCTCATTTTCTGACCTGTGGGGCCGCAGGTCATGCAGTGAGCTCTGGGGTTGCAACTTTCATGAGTCATCGCAGGGCTTTTGGGTAATGCAGCTGCCCTTGAGTCAGCCTTGCTCCTGAAGTTGCCCCAGTAAGTCCACTGCTTTGTCAGGCTGGGGGTTAGTGTGCCTTTTACTTTGTTGTTCATTTGGTATCCGTGATGAACTGACCTTTAAACAGGATTGCCCAAGAAAAGTGTCACACAGCTCTGAAAGAAGGAGAGGACAGGGAAAGGGGGAGTGAAGGGGTGAGGAAAAGAGAGAGGAAGAGAGAAAGTGAGAGAGAGAGAGAGAGAGAGAGAGAGAGAGAGAGAGAGAGAGAGAGAGAGATCTAGCCTTTACTCAACAAAATATTTATTCACTACTTATTATTTTGTAGTTAAAAAATCCAAACACACTTTTATTTATTTATTTTTATTTATTTATTTATTTATTTATTTATTTATTTATTGTGCTGTGACCCCAAGGCTTGTGATTGTAAGTTCCCAAGAAGAAACCACACAACACTCTGAACCTTCTACAGAGGCTGATTGACTAATCAGAACTCCAGTGACTGTGGAGAGGTTGGGATGCTGAAGGTCAATAGACTAATTACAATTTAAAATACCTTTGGCCATCTTTTAGCCTCCTTAATATCCATCTTTGCTCACCTCAGTGTCCTAACTAAAATCCTCCTGGTTCCTGGTTTTCACACACAACCTTTGGGAAGTACTAAGAGCCCATGAGCTCCCACCAACCCCCCAAACAAGAATATCATCAGAGGCCTAGAGCAGAGGCTACTCTATTTCCATGTCTCTTGCCTAGCCGATGCTTCTTGTGTTCAAAGTATTGTGACTGTCACCTTATTTGTGCTATTACTTTATAAACTGCAGGACATTGTTATCATGGTGGGATATGCAATTTAGGAAACCTAAATCTATATTCCTGGGCCACAGTCTCCCAGACTTGACAACAAAACAGATGGTCTCTTATCCCTTCTGAAGCAAGAGAGATGTAGGTTTCTTTGCTTGTTTGGGGTATGTTATCAGGTCAAAACATTGGCCAATGTTTGTGAAAATATTAAATTAAATCTTAGATTTGTGAAAATGGATTTTACATTCATGGATATTTATAGTCCTACCCTAAGTCTGATTCTGCATAACTTTCTGTAATTCCTAACATTAAATAAAGGGTTTTGACCTATTATGATAAACTCTAGTTGTTACTGAGAAAAAAAGGAATATTTGCGTTTTATTTATATCCATGGTTGCTGATTAGTTTGTAGTTTGGCTTGCTGAAACCACAAAATGACTTGATGAACAAAATAAAATAGAATTACCTATTTTTATCTCTTTTATGCACAACTAAAAGCCCTGTTTGTTAATATTAAAGGAAAACATCAGACAGATGACTGAGGAAGGATGGATGACTTAAGTATCCTATGACTCAGGAAGGAAGAACTTCCTGACATCCCAAAAGGCTGCTGGAGAAGCCCAAACACAGGAAGTGCTGATGGCCAAAGGTATCAACATCTCTAGAAAGGCATGCTTTGTCCCACTGGAATACAAGGAAATGGATATTCCAACGAGTCAAAAAAAAAAAAAAACTTTTGATAATAATCATCTTTCTCCATCAAAGCACTAGTAAAAAAATTCATTCTCCATGCCCAAATCCATCAACAAATACATGAAGAGAACAGACCTGGCCCTCTCCAGTGGCAGTAGAGGAATCAATAGAATCCTGGACTCTCACTCCAACTGAAAGAGAGTCTGTCAGACCCTTTTATACTGCTATAACAGAACCCCTGAGGCTGGGTGTCTTAGTGCTCCATTGCTGTGAAGAGACACCATGACCATCACTACTTTTAGAAAGAGAAGCATATAATTGGGGTTGGCTTACAGTTTCAGAGGTTTGGTCCACTGTCATCATGGCAGGGTGCATGGTGGTCCACAGGAAGGCATGGTGTTGGAGAGATGGAGAGTTTTACATGCAGATTCACAGGTAGCAATAAGGGAGAGCCACTGAGCCTGGCTTGGGCTCTTGAAACCTTAAAGGTCCACTCCTACGGGCACTGGCCCTCCAACAAGGCCACACCTACTCCCACAAGGCCACACCTCCCAATCCCTTCAAACAGTGCCACTCCCTGGTGACCAAGTATTCCAATCTATGAACTATGGAGGCCATTCTCATTCAAACCAACACACTGGATAATGTATAAAGACTACAGCTGTGCTTATTTTGGTGCTGGTAGCCTGAGAAACAAAAAGAATGGGACCAGCCCAGCATTTGGCCATGGCCTTTGTGACTCAGGTTGTCAAGCTTGTTCAGCAAGCTTGTTTACCACCTGCACAGCCATCTCTCTGGTCCCACAGTGCAACTTTTTTTAGTTTTGCTTGCCTTTAGCTTTTCTGGGTATTGCATTATATATACACAAATTTTTACTATGTGCTGGCATTTTGTACTTATTTTTAAATGTAAGTATAGAAATATTACTTCCATTTATGTAGAGATGCCCCCTCTCTTTTATATGTTTGTTTTAAATATATCCTCTACATACATGTAAGCATACAGTACACATTGTTGCACTGCTTCGGTTGTAGGACATAACTTGTAGCAAATTAGACAGGAAGAGGTACTGTAATGTGTTTATCCTTGAAACACTATGGGAAGAAATAGAGGAGTCCCTTTATCTTTTATCACTGAGTCCAGCCTTCACTGACCTCTTCCTGCTGAGCAGGGAGAAGGCATCTAGGATGACTTGACTCTACATTTTCTGAAGTTCACGTGATCAAGACAATTTGCAAGACAACAGTGTGGGTAAGTGAGAGCTTTGAGATGAATGGGTTTCTACTGTTACTGCACATGTGGCTCAGTTATCCAGGGATAGGCCTGTTAGCAACCCAGACCTGCACCTGCCTGTTCCATCGTCACATGTCCAGGATACTTGGGATCACGCGGGTTATGTCAAAGCCTGTCCAGGTTAGTGTGCGAGGTGCCCACATGCCTGAACTGTTCCTATACCACCCAAAGGCCTAGTGCAGCCTGGGAATCAGCTGGGCCTGGTGAGTAAGCCACATCCCTTCATACCAACCATTGTATGCTTAGGCCTAGCTCTGGTAATACAACTCCTGTATCAGCCCAGGCTGACCCAGCCTGGAGGGATAGTCACATGCTCTCTTCATTACCACTGAATTGGAAATACCCATCTGTCCGATTGAAAATTAACAATAAGCATCTGAAAGACTGACTTTCACACCTGATCTGAAATCAGGCAAGCTGGTTCAACAGTAAAAATACAATTAACTTTCCACTGAACAGAACCAGGATAGACTTTAATAGCAGACACAAAAGCAATGAGCAACTATGCTATAGTGCATTGGTGCCTTGAACTATCATCTGGGAAGAAGGTAAAGTCAGCCCTAGATACAACTGCATTGGGCATATCAGAAGAGCTAGGATCAGTGCAGAAATGTAGCACTGGAGTTTCTATGCAGCATGACTGGACCCATAATGTATTCCTGGGGACACATTGGTGGTAGACATTCATGTGGCTGCACAAGAAAAGTGTGGGAGATGCTCTTCCTGGGACTGAGTGATTTTTGCATCTCAATTCAGGCACCAATGTGTGCAATAAAAATGTGCATAGCCATAGTCACACAGGCAAATGAGTGTGTATAAAATGCAAAATCTGAATGAAACCTGCTAAGCACCACTGCAAATGCACCAGATTTAAGATTATACTGTTCTTCTCCAGATGGAGGAATGAGCATAAAGATTACCCAAGAATCCCTATACTAACTTTTCCATTGCCACCCAATCTATAGTAGACTCAAAGTAAATAGTTTAAAAAATTAGTATCACTGGTTCAGTGAACTCTAATTTACTTCCTTATTGTTTAACAGCAGGAATCTAAATTGCAATTCTTCAAAATTACAGTAGTTCAAATTGAGGTCAAATTACATTTTAATCTCTGCAACCAGTGTTGTGCAGCAGGTAGTGAGGAGAAATGGCTAAATAAAGGCTGCATGAATCACACTAACCAACAGCAAGCTATCAACAGACCATCCTGTAATTAGGGGTTCCATGTCTCTGGTTATTCTTAAACAGTTTGTACTAATTGTGGCTCTCAATCTCCTCCAGGAATCACTGGTTTTCAGAAGCCATCAAGGAATATGGAGTGACTCATTATAATTATTCTCTTCTTAACTGCACAATATAAATTACTTTGTATTCACTTGTGCACTAGACCCTGCGATATCACATGATAGTAGAAAAATTAAAACACTGTAAAGAAAAGAGTAAGGCACACCAGATGATCATTTGTCATTCTTTATGTAAGGTGACACAGATATCCTCTTCTGTAATGTTCTCTTTACTTTGTCTCCTTCTCAAGGAAGTGCCTTTCTAAACTTCATCAAAGAAAAGAGATGAAGTTGTTTGTATCTCTCTGACTTCTTGCTGGGCTGGACATGTACCTGCTGCCTCCCCAGCCTTTCTGAAAGAGCCCTCAACTCCAGAGACTTGCCTTATTCTGAGTGGCAGCTCCATAAATATATATCTTATCACTGTGAAGACCCTCTATCTCTTGTTCTGAAATGTCACCAATGCCAAGCACTAAATCAGCCTGCAGCAACCCATCCTTGTCAATTCTCCAGTGTACTGCAGAAGAAAATTCCAAACAAAACTTTCCATATCCTCTTAGTGAAGTTTCTCAATGGAAGCAGGAGGATCAGGGGTTCAAGGCCATCTTCAGCCACACAGTACAATTTAGGACTGCCTAGGATACAAAAGACCCCTTTTGAACAAGCAAGCAAACAACCCCAATCTAGTGAAGTTTATTATCACTTTATATTTCAAAACTAGAGACAACTGAAACTGTTGTATGGTCTGGGTACTGTGCTGAACGCTGGAGGGCATCTCTCCGTGTCATTTTCTAGTCTGAAAGACTAAACTGACAGTGGAAAATGGACAGATCACATAAATGGTAACTCAGAATAACATCCTTTGCAGCAGATGGCCTAGGAAGAAAAGCCATGTGTGCAGAGCAGCCAGAACTAAGTCAAAATCCAAGTTTCCCTAATGTTTGCCCTACTTCCCACACAGGACCAAACATAAATTCAAATATGCTCCCCAAATCAATGGCACACTATTCCTGGCTTCTAATTAGCTACCTGGGCTTCTTACCTCAGCACTGGTGAAGTTTCCTCCCTTCACACTGCAAAGCCTCCCATGTCAGCTTTGGAATCTTTAGCAAATCCACCCTTCCTCCTTACTGTATAGGAGACAGTGAATAAGTAGCCTCTGCTTCTCTCCTTTGAGAGCTTTGACTTAGAGTCACAAGACCCAGAATCTAGCAAGATGAGCTGCATCAGGTACAGATGCAGAGGGTGTGACCGGAAGTGGCCAGAACCACGGCCTCCTAAAGTGATGCTTGTATCACTAGGCTCTCTTGTTGCCCTGACACCTCTGTGACTATGGTCATTCCGTATCACTAGTAAAGGATGTCAGGAGACCCTCCCCTAGTCTTGCATCACAGACATCAGTGACGAGCAATCACTTTTCCCTCAGTGACCTTTGTTGGAATAATCAGGTACTGTCTCCCCATCAAAAGATAAAGAATAACAACACCCAGTGACATACTGAAGGTTATTGGTCACCTGCCTGATGACTTTCATGAAAAGATACATTTTCTCTTCTGTATCAAGAGATAGGAAAAGAATATTTAGTACTGGAAACTGTTCTGAACTAATCTGGGGACAGCGACCAATGCATGGATGTTCCAGTTGGGTATGTTCAGCACCAATCCCACCAGGTAATGGACTTTCAGAGACATTTCATGAACACTGCTTGCTGTTCATCTGGCCCTAACTTGTTGGTTATAAAACTTTATCTCAACAAAACACCTAAAATGTGCTGTGATCTGGAATTGGGACTGCCCCCTAACCCCTACAGGCTCATGTCTTTGAATACTTGCTCTCTAGCTGGCAGCTCTAGGTTGGTAAGTTGTAGGAACTGTAAGTGGTTGAGGCCTCACTTGAGGAAATCAGTCACTGACCATGGGACTTAAGGTGTGATAACCCAGCCTGAATCCTGGTCCTCTCTAGGCCTGTGCACTGCCACCATGCCCTCCCTGCCATGATGGGCTGCAGACTCATAAACTGAGAGCCCCATCCTTTTGAAAGCTATTTTGAGCCAGATATTTTGTCAGAACAAGAAAAGTAACTAATACATTTGTTGGCCTTAACACCAAAGGCTGTTACAATTGCATGTGTAATTCAAATTACCATTGGGCAGATCTAAAAAGAACTACCAGACTGAAAGGGGAACACTCCTCCACTGCTGGTGGGAGTGCAAACTTTTACAGCCACTTTGGAAATCAATATGGAGTTTTCTCAAAAAATTGGGAATTGATCTATCTCAGGACTCAGCTATACCACTCCTGGGCATATACCCAAAGGACATTCCATCCTATCACAAGGACACGTGCTCAACTATGTTCATAGCAGCTTTATTTGTAATTGTCAGAACCTGGAAACAACTTAGATGTCTCTCAACTTAAGAATGGATAAAGAAAATGTGGTACATCTACACGATGGACTATTACTCAGCTGTAAAAACAAACAAACAAAAAAACCAATCACATCATGAAATTTGCAGGCAAATGGATGAAACTAGAAAAAAGAAATCCTTAGTGAGGTAACCCAGACCCAGAAAGACAAACATAGTATGTACTCACTTCTAAGTGGATAATAGCTGTAAAGTAAAAGATAATCATGCTATAGTGCACAGATCCACAAAGGCTAAGTAACAAGGAGGGCTTAAGGGGGGACACAAGGATCTCCCTGGAAAGGGGAAATAGAATAGATTTTAAGGGTGGATGGGGGCAGATTGGGTTGGGAACAGGGGGGATGGAGAGAGAAATACTGGGAGAAACGACTGGAACAGGGGACATTTGGGGAGAGAGGTGAAAATCTAGTGCAATGGAAACTCCATGGAATCTATAAGAGTAAGCCTAGCAAAGACTCCTTGTAATGGGGGACATGGAGCCTGATCTGAACATCTTCTGTAACTAGACAAGTCTTCAAGTGGAGGGAGTGGGATACCAACTGTGGTAGTTTGAATGTAATTGCCTCCATAAGCTCACAGGGAGTGGCACTATTAGGAGGTGTGGCTTTGTTGAAGTCCAGTATAACCTTGTGGGAGGAAGCATGTCACTGTGGAGACAGGCTTTGCAGTCTCATACATGCTCAAGCCACATCCAGTGTCTCAGTTCACTTCCTGTTGCTTTTGGATCAAGATATAGAATTCTCAGCTCCTTCTCCAGCACCATGTCTACCTGCATGCCATTATGATGTCCCACCATGATGTTAATGGACTAAACCTCTGGAACTATAAGTCACCCAATTAAATGTTTTCCTTTATAAGAGTTGCCATGATCATGGTGTTTCTTCATAGCAATAGAAACCTAACTAAGATACCAAGCCAGCCACAAAACTTTCAACCTACAGTTTGTCTTGCCTGCAGAGTGTTCCGGGCCCAGAGCCTAGTATAATTGTTATTAACAAGATCAGAGAGACTTCATCCAGTGACTGATGGGAGCAGATTAAGAGTCCCAAAGCCAAACATTAGGTGGAGCTCAGGGAGTCCTGAGGAGAAGGAGGAAGGATGAGAGGAAACAGAGGAGACAGGGCACAGGACAACAGGGCACACAGAATCTACTGACCAGAACTCATGGAGGCTCGAAGAGATCAGGGGTCTGACCTAGATTTTCTGCATGTATGTTATGGTTGAGTAGCTTGGTGCTCCTGTTGGACTCCTAACAGTGGGAGCAGGGGCTGTCTCTGACTGTTTTGCCTGCTTGTGGGACCCTTTTCCTCACTGGGTTGCCTTGTCCAGCCTTGATGTGATGGTATGTGCCTGATCTTGTGGTAGCTTGTAATGCTGTGTTTGGTTGATGTCCCTGAGAGCCCTGCCCTTTTCTGAGGGTTGATGGAGGTGGGTGGATCTGGGGGAGGGGAGGGAGGAGAAACTACAGTCAGGATGTAATGTAGGAGAGAAGAGTAAAAAAAAAAAAAAAAACTGAACAGTCACAGGAGATATCAATCAGTAGCTGGGAGTTAGTCATAGAAAAAGTGGGAATTTTTAATATTCACAGATCATAAACCTATGAGAATGTGTGCCCTGTGTTTACAAGGTTACTGTTGATACACCTGGGAGGTCACAGTTAAGCAGACTCCTGTGTCAGGACGGCACACTGTGGCTCCAGGTTCAGGCCACCATGGCTCACTGCAGTTCCAGCTCTCCCTTCTCATCCTAATTAAGTTGCTGTTCATAAACACTTGTCATCCCTATGATTCCCATCTTCCCTCCTACCAGAAGCATTTGAATCATTCAAGGACTTACATGAATATGCAGCACTTACATGAAAGGCCTCTACAAGTCAGGCCTTGAAGATGAACTTAAACGAAATGAAGGTGGTGTCTCCCGTCAGGACTAATTGCAGCGCAGCACTGGGTGAGGTGATGCAACTGTTCAGATGTTACAAGTTAGCATTCAGAAGGTCTGCGTTATATGATGGGAGGACAGCATATAAGGGGAGGGTGCAAATGTTCCCTCAGAGGAGATTTCAGTCTTGTTGAAGTCAGCACAACATTCGTGCTGTCACTGATCAACCCGTGACCAGTTTTGGAACATTGGATGATTATTCTGTCCTTATCCATGTAAAATGGGGAGCTGTGTTCCTCTGGGGTGTTTACTTTCTTACCCCAGAACACCATCCTTTCTCTGAAAATTATTAATTGATGTTCCAAGAAAACACCCAGAGGTCTGGTAAGTGTGAGGCCCATGTTCTATCGTGTGTCCCAATCCTGCTGAGATTTATGAAGAAAGTCAGTGTACTGAAGATCTCAAGAAGTCCTGAGGTTACAAAGTAAGATTTTTATTCATTGACTTCAATGAGCCACAAGCAGTGTCATCTGAGAAAAATTCTCACAGGTCGCATGTTTGACTCATTATAGCAGTGCTTTTCCTCAGGGTAGTCTATTCCAGGATGGATGACAGCATGTAATGTGTGATACTTTTTGACAGCTAGCATAGTGGGGACACCAAAATGGTCCCTTGTGTCATTTTTCCACTATGGTAAGACTGGACTTTGGAGCAATACCACAAAATCAAAGGCATACATCACTCCTATGATTAGATTACAGTTGACCTTAGCTCCCATCATGCACCTCATCTTACCTTTCTTAGCACCACGCTGAGGAGTGTCATGCTGATTCCAAGTCCAGCCAGCCTGTGAAGTGTCCACTTGAAGAGCTGAAGCTGTAGGTACATGTTTGTGTGAGTGAGCTTGGAGGCAGTCTGTCTGTCAGTTGATCCTATGACAGCTTGACTGTGGCTTCTTGAGACACCTTGAACTACTGACAGACAGTTGAGCTCCTCATGACTTCCTGACTCTGAGAAATTATAAGGTCTCAATGTGAATTGCTTAGCTAAATTTGGGGGCAATGTGTTACATAGCAATAGGTAACACATACACCAGGTAATTGTTAGAATCTTGGTAGTGCAATGGGGTTGGGAGAAATGTTCATTCACTCAAGCTCTGTGTTACACCTACATCAAGAACTTGAGACACAAAGCTCTAAATGTTTCCTTCCTCAGCTGGTATCACCAGTCATCCTTCACAATAACTCCTTTCCTAAGAGTCGGGCTTTGCAGACATCCCAGACTGACTCCACTTCTGTGTCCCTCAAGCAGCACAGTGGGGCGAGACAACTTGTTTTTCACCAACAGACTGGGGGCAGCTCATGTAATATCTGTGGTTGAACCATTGGCTTCCTTTTCCTTATACCAATGCAAGCCCAGATGGATAGGCAGTTCCCTAGATTCCAACATGTAAAACATGAAAATGTCCTTGGTATGCTAGATCAAGACATGGAAGCAAACTAAGTACCTGAGTGACTATGGAACAGAGGCATCCACCAACATGATGGCTAAGTTAAGACAAGAAAGAGGAAGAAACTATGATTTAAGCCCCTGACCACTGAGCATTCCTTGTTATAGCAGTATGACTCAGGACCTTTCTGACATAATTTACAACCATAAAACATATTCTAATAAATATATAACTATAAATATATAACTGCACTGATACACACATATACACACACACATATATATACATACATACATACATATATATACATATATATACACTTTCTACTCTCTACTGAAATAAAACTCTACCAAGTATCAAAGAGCATCCCAAGACAAGTCTATTGTGGGTTGAGAAGCTGTATTCCTCTTTGTTACTCTCCTATGCACATCCTTGTCTTACTGTCCCTTCTCATCATTGCAGAATGAGCAAACCGTGGCCAGAGAGTCAAAACTAGCCTACCCATAATTTCTACAAAGAGTTTTGTAGTAGAATTCAGCCATGCCCATCTGGGAGCTCACCATTCTGGCTGCTTTTGGACTATGACAGCAGAAGTGAACAGATGAGACAGAAGCAGTGTTTGCATCTGTCTCTTTAAATAGAAAGCTTTTTCAGCCTCTGTTGTAGAGTAAATGTGGTTGCTTTGTGAAAAGTATTTGCTCTTCTATGTCTTGAACCTCTGAGCATCAGCACCCAGGAGAATTTCTAGAAGCACTTTTTCTGTAATATGTTGAGAGAGAAAAGAGAAAATGGTCTTTTTTTTCTGAAGCACCCTTTCCCTTGAAGGAGAGTTAGACCCATTCAGTCTAGCTCTCTTGAGGTAGCCAGGGCAACCACACTCCTCAGGCTGCAGAGTATGCTTGGTGGTCTCCAGCATCAGGGCAGATGATTCAGGACTGGCTCAGCAGCCAGAAGCCAAAACAAAATAAAAACAAAACAAACAACAGGTCGGAAGCTCTGGCAGAGCTTGAAGTAGGTACAGTCCTTGAAACTGCCTCAAAGCAGTGCATCTGTAATAGTCACGGCACCAAAGCAAGAAGGAAACCTCAAAGGCCGTCAACTTAGTAGAAAAGACACTTTCACTGCACAGTGTAAACACCTATTCTCTGTTCTCCCTCCTTGATCAGAGTTAGCCCAGCTGATTGCATCTCCCGTGGAAGTGCACCACACCACTCAGCTGCTCACAATGCACATGCCCACTGCTGCAGCGAGCTCTTCTCTGAAGAGGATACATCACAGCAGTGGGGTACCACCTCAGTGTGAGGCATCACTTCCTCCATGTGTGTGGGGCAGACTCTGAGCTGCATGGGCCACTCTTCATCCTCCTCACCTGTTACCCTTCTGTGGAGGCCCTGGAGGTGCACCCTAGGCCTCATCACAAGGAGCGAACACATGGAGTAAGCCAGCAAAGGGGCTGGGAGGGTCATAGATAAACAGGTGGTTCTGGTGAGGCAGTCAGTATTGGAAAAGCCTGTCCAGACCTACTGGAAAACCAGGTTGACACAAGTGGGAGCAATTGCAGGGGCAGGGGCAGCAGAGAGGTCATTTTGTTCAGTTAAGTGCTCTGTCCTGTCATCCCCTGCCTTGTTTCTACATGACATCCCACACAATGAGGGAGAGCTCAACTCCTGTTGGCATAGCAGCACTCTAGGTGTAGACATACAGTCAATGCAAGATACAGTAATTACCTTCACCATCCTAGACTTGAAACTCAGCCCTGAATTGCCCTCTGCTGTACTGCTGCTGGGATAGCCTATGGCTTCCTGCCTGGCCTAAAGGTAGTTTCCTGAAAGATATGCCCCCATAGTTTTGTTAATGGGCAGTACTTCTTGCAAGCCACCTCACCTTTGAATGGTTTATTTCCTTTGCATCTGTCTGGTAACAGTTGCCATGAAGAGAAGACTGCCTGTCATGACCAGGTGCCACACACTGCTACAGAGAACTCGGGTGGTCATTTACGAAATCAAAGTATCGTGTACACCATAAACACATAAAACATCTCTTTGTTGCAGGCATCTCCACACATACTCTTCATGCCTCCTTTCTAGTGTAGAAAGATTACCCGATCCTAAGCCACTAAACATATAAATCCTATCATAGCAGATACAGAGAAGAATTTGACGAAATTCTTGATCTTAAAAAACAAGCCACTCTCTGAAAACTAGAAATAGAATAGAAACTGCTTAATCACTGTGCTGGCTAGTTTTATTCCAACTTGACACAAGCTAGAGTTATCTAAAAGGAGGAAACCTCAATTGGGCAAGCCTGTAGGGCATTTTCTTAATTAGTGATTTATGGGGGAGGGTTCAGCCTATCGTGGGTGATAACATCCCTGGGCCGGTGGTCCTAGGTTTTGTAAGAAAGCAGGCTGAGCGAGCTGTGATGACCAAGCCAGTAAGCAGCACTCCTCCATGGCCTCTGCATCAGCTCCTGCCTCCAGGTCCCTGCTGGGTCTCAATTCTTGTCCAGACTTCCTTCAGTGATGAACTAAGATGTGGAAGTGTAAGCCAATAAACCCTTTCTTCTCTAACTTGCTTTGGGTTATGGTGTTTCATTACACCAATAGAAGCCCTAACTAGGACAATCACATATGTATACATAGTCTTTATAAATTGTTAGCTATCTTTACACTTGGTACTTTCCTCTAAGGTCAGAAAAGATGGACAGCTGCTGCCCTTCTCATTTCTGTTGAACTTAAGTACTGGGAGTTCTAGACAGCAAAACAGTATCGTCAAAGTAAAGACATGGGTGGCATAGAGATTAGACTAGAAGAAGTAAAATGGTGTTTATTTGTAATGAGATGACTTACAAGAACTGTTATTAAGATGTGTGGTGATATTGTGTTCCCCAAAATATTGTGCACCCTAATAAACTTATCTGGGGTCAGAGAACAGAACAGCCACTAGATATAGAGATCAGAAAATGGTGGCACACGCACCTTTAATCCTATCACTTGGGAGGCAGAGATCCATCTGGATCTCTGTGAGTTTAAAGCCACACTGGAAAGAGCCAGGCATGATGACTCACGTCTTTAGTCCCAGGGAGTGATGGCAGATAGCAGAAAGGTATATAAGGCTTGAAGACCAGAAACTAGAAGCTTTTGGCTGGTTAAGCTTTTAGGCTTTTGAGCAGCACAGTTCAGCTGAGAGGCATCAAGTCTGAGGAAACAGGATCAGCTGAGGAACTGGTGAGGTGAGGAAGCTGTGGCTTGTTCTGCTTCTCTGATCTTCCAGCATTCACCCCAATACCCAGCTCCAGGTTTGTTTTTATTAATAAGAACTTTTAGGATTCATGCTACAAAGATGTATTAATAAAGTTGCAGGGTACAAGGCCAACATATGAAAAAACAAGCCGCATTGCTATATGCTATCCAGAACACTAGAAATTCAAGCTTATAAGGAACACAATTTACAGTACCATCAAGGCACACATCTGGCAGAAGTATAGTACACACACTGAAACTAGAAACACGGTGGAAAGAAAATGAGAAAGGCTTGAACAAATGAAAGGTGCTGTTTGCACAGCCAAAGCTGGACGTGAAGATGCTAACTCTTCATATTAGAGATGAAGACTGTGCTTCCAGAATTCAGTGGGAACACAAGGCACTTGTCATCGAGAGAGTAACTTTAAAGAGCAGATGTGCAGGTCCAAAATCTGCATGTGAGCCTTGTTAGAAAGCTACAGGAGCCCATCAAGCACCACAGAGACAAACTGACTGAAGAAGAAACTGGGCAGAGTCCCACCACTTACTATTTTGGAAACCTAAAAAGCAATGTAGTCGATAATCTCTTCAGTAAATGATGCTAAAAGCCTAAATGGCTATAGCCAAATAATAATAATAGTTACTCGTACCTCTGTTTCACATTACATACAAAATTGGCTCAAATGGATTACTGAACTAAATGTATAACTTCTATGACTTCTAGGAGAAAATCATAAAATCAAAAAGAAAATAAAAAGTTTTGGTGATGTATTTTTAAATAAAAGGGCAAAAGTATTATCTATCAAAAAGTAAATACTTAAATTGGACTTCAGCAAAAATTAAATCTCTGCTCTTCAAAAACTACATAAATAAAACTTTGGGAGAATGCAAAGACAGTCATAGATTGGGAAGACCCATTCCCAGTGCAAAAAGTGACAACACTTTGCTACAAACCTCTTTATCTCGCCCACAGTGGGCCTTTTAAGATGCGTGTCTACAGATGAAATTCCTATTTATAGTTTCCTATACTTCTTTTTGTTCTGAGAATAAACCTCAATGATCCCTTGACGGCTCCTAAATTCTGATTGCCCTGATGGTCTTCTACCTGTCTGAAAAACCATTTATCAGGTGCTCACACTTTGCCCTTTAATTATTAAGCTTCTTAGCCTTCTTGGGGACTGGAGAAGTCCTTGTGGTCCTTGTTACTTCTATATCTGAAGTGTCCCTTCTCCCCCCTCAATATCCTTTGTCCCTTTCCTTTGCCCAGGGATATTGTAGTGGTTTGAGTAAGATTGGTTCTCATAGGCTCATAGATTTGAGTGCTTGCTAGGCAAGGGCACTATTTGAAAGGATCAGGAGGTGTGGCTTTGTTGGAGGAAGTGTGTTACTGAAGGTGGGCTTTGAGATTTTCAAAAGTACAAGCCTGGCCCAGCCCCCCCCCCTCTCCTCTCTCTGTCTCTCTCTCTCTGCCTGTGGATCCAGATGTAGAACTCTCAGTTACTTCTTCAAAACTATGTCTGCATGGTGCCATACTTCCCATAATGATGACTCTTGTGGGCCTATAAGAATCTATTAAAGAGATACACCTGTGTATTAAGGCTATACTTTGACCAGCCAAGAGTCTATCAAAAGGCAAGCCATTTATTTTGGAATATTTGGTGTTATATAGTTTTTAATATTTCAGCTGTTTTCTGGTATGAAATTCTTGTGTGCCCAAATACTATAGACCATCAAACAGCTAAGTTCAGACCTGCTGAACTTCTAGGTAACTAACCCCCACTCCCCCAGCCTAGGAGACAAGCAGGCTCCTAGATGCATGGCTTGTTTCTTGTGCAAATGAAGCTCAGACCATCCCCTTCCTTCATGCCTAGGGGCATGGCAGAGAGATTGACTGAGGACAATAGGGCTTTTTGCATAACCAGGTGCAGTAAGAACTAGAGCAAAATTCCAGAGGGAGACAGAAACGCATGGCCAGAGAGAAGAGAGGAAGATAGAGGTTCAGTAGAGGGTAAAGCAAATCTCTTGTAGAGTTTATCAGGTCCAGGGGTAAGGATGTAAGGATTCGGTCCTTAATTACATCATCAGCCTGTGACCATTTAACCAACAAAAGAGTCGGGAAGTATATAAATGAATGATGGAGGAATGGAGGACAAAGATCAGGTCAAAAGCATAGGAGCTTACTAAAACTATGAGGACAGGAAAACTGGGCACAGAGAGGAGATGAATGTGAGCACAGGGCTGAAACTGTATACATAGAATTGACTTAGAAGAATGAAGTGAGTGGACTAAAGAACTCAGTGTGCTTACATTCATTTGATATCCCTCAGATTAGTATCTTTAGCTGCTTGTAGCATTTGTTCTGGACCCTGACAGAAATCTCAAGGCAGGCACTTGGGGGGAATTCATTAGATGACAATGAACTAAAGCTCTGAAACTGTAAGTCCCCATTTGAATGCTTGCTTTCTTTTAGAAGAGTTGCCATGGCCATGGTGTCTCTTCCCAGCAATCAAACACTGATAAGACAGATAAGTTTACCTATCAGTTGTCAACCAAATCCTTGAGAAGTCCCACCCCACCCCACTTGTTACAGCATGTCTTCCTGGAATGTGTTGGTGAAGTAAAGTAGCCAGTACTTGCTTTCTATGCCTTTGTTTCTTGTAAATTACTAAGCAACAGTCAGTGTATCAGAGTTTGTCTACTCAACATGGGTCCATGCCCACAATCTCAGTGTGAAGCTTGGCCCAACACTGAAAAATCATTTGTAAATACATGTTTAAGGAGTCATGACTGAACATCATAGAGTTGGTAAACACGAGTCTTATCGTTATTTTTTATTTATAAAGTCAAAATACTCTCACAGATCAATGGAAAGAAAGTGGAAATATTAAATATTTTGGCTTCTATCTGCTCATCAAATGTTCCTATCTGCTCCTAAAATGGCTAACCCACAATCTGCTTATTTGAGAAAGTATTGACAAGTTCAAATCTCCTCATGTGAGGAAATATTCAGGCACCCATGGCAGCATTCTTTCTGTATCAAATGAATGACTGTAGGAAACTGAGACCTGGTACCATCAGAGCATTGGGTTATTTTCCCTGAGGGTTGACGGTTGACAGATGACTGACCACTAGGGTTGAAACAACACACCACACATCTCAGTCCTGACCTGAAAGGATGTCCATTGCAGCACTGCATCTCAGTCCTGACCTGAAAGGATGCCACTGCAGCTCTATATCTCAGTCCTGACCTGAAAGGATGCCCACTGCAGCTTTGCATCTCAGTCCTGACCTGAAAGGATGCCCACTGCAGCACTGCATCTCAGTCCTGACCTGAAAGGATGCCCACTGCAGCTTTGCATCTCAGTCCTGACCTGAAAGGATGCCCACTGCAGCACTGCATCTCGGTCCTGGCCTGAGGATGTTTTGTTTTCCATTCAACCCCAGGTTGTAATTCTTCAATCAGTGTTCTTTCAGGGAAGTTTTTGATTAGTGTCATCTTGTCATTGGCACTGAAGGATCATAGGCATTTGGATCATCTGTCATTGCCCCTGGCTTCGAGGGAACTGGGTTATGATGGTCTCATTCCCAAAGAGAATTCACTTCAAGTGTGTTTTTGGTTGGGATGGGAGTCAGTAATTCAACACTGGTCACTCTCACTGTGCCAGACTGACACCAAAATCAATCAAGAAAATGAGGGTTTTTTGGTGCAGAAAATGGCACTATGTGGAATGAAGAAGCAGGGAAAAGATCAACCACTTTAAATGCTAAAAGAAACTCCTGCAACTTTGAAGTTAAAACATTTTAAATGTGCCAATTTATTTACAAATCTAGAAGCTTCTATAAGAAAGTGAATTACTCTTCACTCTGTCTCAAAATTGCCTTTGGGTTCTAGAGATGCACGCTGTGATGATGAGGTCACCCATAACCCCGAGTTTCTGGATGCTGAGACAGGAGAATCCAAAGTTCAAGTTTAGCCTGGGTTACAGAGCAAGGTGCTGGATTTTTTGTTTGTTTTTCATTTTAAGCCTAAATGGAATACAATTCAGCTGTAAAGAAAAATGAAATCATGAAATTTGCAGGTAAATAGATGAAGCTGGAAATGAACACTATGGGAGATAACGCAGACCCAGAAAAACAAATGCCATGTGTTCTCTCCTGTTTGTGCTTCTTACTTCCAACTCTTCAGAGGTGAGTATATAATCAAGAAAGGGAAAAAGACCATGTCATGGGGCAATAGAGAGAATATCAGAATGTAAGTAACTTGAAGGGGGAAGTGGGAAAAATTTGGGAACTTAATCGGAAAGGAGAGGGTAAAGTAAGAGTAAGGATGTCTCAAAAAGTAGTAAGGAATCATTACCTATTTACATAAAATTACATTTCACACACACACACACACACACACACACACACACACACACCATATAGTTTAAATGTAATTTTCCCACCTGAACTGACAATGTTCCTCAGGAGCTAAAGACTACATAACAAAAACCCCAGTACCAGGCATGAGAAGTCCCCTTTCACCTTGTTGGTCAGAAGCATCCAAGACTCCAAAAACATTATACTCTATCTCTCTTGCTCTTGGTTGCATCCCAGTTTGAAGGTAATCCCTATCGCTGAAGATAGCATGCACTTCAGACACAGGAACTGGAGGATCCAAGCTGGGTTTGACCTAAGAGCTTCCTCCCTGAGGAGCAGCTTTGATGGTACCAGAAGATGCCATGTACGCTTCCACGAGAAAGAGGCAACCAACAGTCCTACCCATATAGAACACCTATGGACAACAGCAACAACCAGCATGGCATGATAAACCCTAAGGGTGCAACAGTGGGAGGCACATCCTAGAGGTAACCACCGGCTCTCCAATTTGACTTCAGGCCCACACAACCCGAGAGACATCATGCCTGATACTGGAAAACTAGCTAACTACCAGGGACGAGTGAGGCCACACATCTTGGAGGAGAACCTACAACCACTTCTCTACTAAACCAGCATAATTTCTAACTAAATCCTAAATATTCATCTTTATACCCACAGACAAGTGTATCTCTTACCCCTCATCAGAGAAACTGCTCTTTACAAAGCATAGCGATCATAACAGAAGCAAACACTCAAAACACAGAAAATCAGTGGTAGTGTGATGGCCAGTCCACACTGACACATCTATGACCCAACTTCTGCACCTTCCTCTCAAAGAATTAAGGATGACCAGTACAGTAAGTGTGCAACCCACTTCAGAAGTCAGATGAGCATTCTTCAAAACTGGGTTCTGAAAAGAAGCCATTCATTTAAGAAGAGATAGGGAGATTTAGAAAAGGCTTCCCAAGACCCACTAAATGTTTACATTTAGTATGGGTATTTGTTTTTTATTTGCTTTCAAAATAACATTCTTAGCCAGGTGTGGTGGCGCAGGCCTTTAATCCCAGCAATTGGGAACCACAGGCAGGCAGATCTCTGAGTTTCAGGCCAGCCTGGTCTATGTAGTGAGTTCCAGAAGAGTCAGAGCTACATAGTTGAGGTCCTGTCTCAACAAAACAAAACAACAACCTTCTTATCAACAAGCAATGCAGAAAAAGCTCTTGCATTAAAGACCAAGGATCAGTGAGTAGAAGGTTCCATTAGCTCCAACTTTGTGCTCCATAGAGAAAATAAGCTTGAAGATGCTGACACTGAAGATGGGTAGAGTGGGTAGTATTTGTCCTCCACACTCACGAACCATCTGAAAACATACATTTCCTTCAGCTTCCAGGGAGTCTGAGTGCCTCCTGTGTCACTTTATGAGAAAAAGTGTTAGGGATTGCAAGAGCCTGCTCTCTGGCAGGTGCCGGCCTCGGATGGCAGCCTGGGTGCCCCACATTCTATGTGCCCACTGTTCCTGTGCTGATGTTCAGAAACAGATGCAGGGAACTCTCCTGTTTGTGGGGAACTGGATGGGTTGGAGCACTGTTAGGACTGTGTTAATGATATATATATATATATATATATATATATATATATATATATATATATATATATATATTCTTATTTTGAGCACTCTTTCTGATACATATTTTTCTATAAACAAGCAGACACAGAATGCATTGAATTGACTTCCTAACTGGCAGACACTGGAGTGTTCCCTCTTACCCTGACTACTTTAAGCAAGAGGACTGTGGTCTGTCCTTATAATGCTTCACTGATGCCCTGTAGCTCCTTGGTCTGGTACCTAAAGGTACAGCCACATCCAGGAATGTTTCAGACAATTTGTGCTGGTGTTTATACCAGCTGTTTGCTGTTTCTTATTTGTTTGTTGCTTTGTTTTTGTTTTGTTTTGAGATAAGATATCATGTAACTTAGACTTTGATCTCACGATATAGCCAAAGATGATTACGAGTTCTTAACCCTTCTGCCTTCAATTCCCAACTATAGGCATCAGATGTGCTAAACGTGTTTGCTATCAAAAGCCACAGGAAACTCTAGTTAACCCTGAAACCATTTCCACTTATACCAAAAAGGGACCATTTCACCTCACAACCTTGTAAAGGGGCCACTGTGGCTGGTTCAACATGGTGATGCCATGATTGGTGCAGGCACAAACCTGCATTTGTATGTGAGGTCGGCTGTAATTGGTACAGACACCCTTTCCCTGGCTGTGTAGGGAAAACGCTCAACTCTTTGGTGTTAGGCTGGTATATAGTCTTCGGTTTTGCCTCCATTTGTGGTGCAACTTTAGACAGGATGAAAGACTTCTCTCAACTTTGAGCAGGTGATGTTAAACTGAACTGGTGATGGGAAAATGGAAGTAGTCGTGACAGCAGAGCAGGGGGCTGCTTGACAGCTGAAGGGGAGGCAGAGCTGAGCAGTCAGTATGTCAGTCTGAGATGAGAAAGCACAGTGATATCCTCACTGTGTACATCAGCGTGCGTGTGTGCATGTGTACACACACACATACACACAGCATTTAACGGGAATTTTGAATAAGCACCATTTTCAAACAAGCACCATTTTCTTATAATTATGTGCCAAGTAGCATTTGAAACATACTCAACAGTTCATCTGACATGTATTTTAATTTGGAAGGCTTCCTTTTGAAGATCTACTTTTTTTTTTTTATATATTTACGTGTGTGACAGTGTACCCTGTGGTAGAAGAGATTGTCTGATTCCTGGGGAAGGAGTTCCCAGCAGTTACAGATGTCCAGAACTGAACTCATAGCTTCCAGAGGAGCAGCAAGTATTCTTAACCACTGGTCATCTCTCCAAACCTAGGGTTCCAGAAAGCTATCAAGACCAAGCGTTTCTGACACCCCAAGCCTAGAAGCCACAACACTACCTGCCGCCAAGAACGATGGAATCCAGACATCATATCCAGACATGAGATCTGGGACACTGTGGAGCTAAGGCCCCACTACTCAAGGCCTGAAAGAGGGTAAATGGTAGGCAGCCACTTGTTACTGTCTGTGATAGTCAAACACAGGATGATATAAAAACTGTCAATGACCATCACCTGAAGAGTTGCTCCTAGCTGATCTACAATTTCCATGTGGGTACAGCAGAAGGACCCCAGCCATCTGACTGGTCCCAGCACCACACAGGGATTGGGAAGGCCAAGCAATCAAGGTGAGGTGTTTTGCATACTGACCTCTTAGAAGATGCCACTGAGATTCAAAGGGGGTGCAAGAGATCATTAAAATACTTCCGGAACACAGATGACAACCGAATCCAATTTCCAATTGAAAAACCCCTGAGCTCCTCCCCAACATCCAGACCTATAGTTGTTTGGTGCACAGGCCACAGGGAGCAAGCTCCCAGGACAGCTATCATGTGGTCAAACACAAAACATAAACTTACTTGAATCATCATGAGGTTTTCATTGTTTTTAGTGTGTGTGTGTGTGTGTGTGTGTGTGTGTGTGTGTGTGTGCCAGCGAGGGGGGGCTTTCTTAGAACTCAACTGCACAGTTTCTTGTGTCACCATCACAGATGACAATGTCCTGTCACAAAGTCAGAGCATTGAACATGGGTCTTCAACTGAATCCTACCTCACGAGAGCAGATGGAAGGTTTTGTTTTGTACATTGGTTAGTTAAGTGTTACACAAGGAAGAAATCTTGCATCAGTTAGTTAAGTGTTATACAAGGAAGAAATCTTGCATCTGGGATGTGCTTTTGACTCCAAATCAGCAGCTGGTAAGAGCCCTATATGCTATACATATTTTGTGAAAGTTCACTGTGGCAAGATCAAATTCTAATCAGACCTGGGGAAATTAGTGCCAAGAAGTAAGAAGAGGGAGGGCTAATGCTAGAAGCCCCTATGCTCTGCACTGAGGTACAGTTTTCTGTTACAAAGTTGATAACTGACATTTAATTGACAATGCAAGACAGCTACAGTTCAGAGAACATCTTTTATAAGGTTCAGTTTTAGCATTTTTAACTATGTGTTTGTGTCTCTGTGTGAGTACATGCATGTGAGTGTATAAGACTACTAAAGCCAGAAGCATTGGATCTTTCCGAAGCTGGAGCTACAGGCAATTGTGAGCCACCAGGTATGGGTGCTGGGAGATGAACATTGGTCCTCTGGAGGCTGAACATTGGTCCTCTGGAAGAGCAGTATAGTCTCTTAACCTCTGAGCCATCTCTCCAACCCCAGGATATTTGCATCAAAACACTTAGCCAACAAGAGCACTATCTACCAAGGAGCTGATACCAGCTGCAGCCCTAGCTTATTTCTAAGTCCAATGAACCCTGTGCCCAAGCATTCTCAGACCTCTCCCGTTTCTGCTCACAAGAGTTTTCCATGGCCTTAATCTCATTTAATCATTGTAATTTCTGTTGTCATGCTCTACTGTGTCCAAACCAAACCATAGTTCTGTGGAAACTTGCTCTCTTGTTCCACTATGTTGTTACCTGAGATAAAACTTAGATTGTCAAGCTTGGTGGCAAGCAGCACTTCTTCTTAGGTGCTTTTTACCATGCATGTTGAGATGGAGCGCTCTCACTGAACCAGGAGCATATTGATTTGACTAGACTGTGTAGCCAGCCAGGCCCAGGGATCTGCCTGGCTCTGTTTGGAGTTCTCCAATGGCACCCAAAGATTCTTCAAAGTAGTGTTTATCGTTACTAATTAAGAAAGTTAATTTCAAACATGAAATTAGAGCACTTCACTCATTAGAGGGAAAAAAGTTAATCAGTTGGGCGTGACACAGACTTTACCAATGACTCTGATTAGAGCCATGCCTCTCCTCAAAGAGAAATGAACGCCAAGAAAACAAACAATACCTTTCCTTGCCATGATCCTGCAAAATCTAGCCCCAGAGGCACAGTAGCAGACACTCCGGACTTGTCCATGACATCAGAAAGACACTTTTCATTTCAGGCAAGTTCTTGTAGAACTGGAGTTGACAGGAACACTTGCATACTGAGCATCAGGTGGTCAGTGTCCCTTCAGTGTTGGAGATCCTCAAAGGAGACACAATTAGAGGGAGTGTTCCTGCCTTTAAAAATGCAGAAGGTGGGCATATTGGCACACAACTGTAACTGCAGCACTCTGAGGAATGTGGAGGGATGAAGATAAGGAGTTCAGAAGGAAGGAAGGAAGGGTGTAGGGAAGGAAAGGGAAGGAAGAAGGAAAGGGAAGCCACATGCCAAAGACTCCATGTGCTTTCAATGAACCTGTTACAGAAGCCTAGTGTGTAAGCCTAGGTGAACAAGGAAATCCAGGAAACTCCCAGATAACCTATCTGTGAAATCATCTGAGCACCCAAGCCCCATCAGTGACCAAAGCTCCTTTTTAATAAAGCAAATGGAGCCCATGGTCTTTGAGAACACAACTGGATTAAGACTGAGCCAGTGACTGAGAATACTGAACTAGGTCACATCATGCAGCATGTTATACTGTCACTTAGAACAAAAGGAACCATAGCTCTGCTTGATTCAGAGTTTCTTAACCCATGGGATGACTGGGGTAGATGATCTCAGAAATACTAATTTCTAGCTTTAATATCCCCTCTTCTCTATCTGGTGTCAGAGAAAATGTGGAGGTATCATCTATCATGATTTCAAATTTCCCATTTCTCAAAACTTATGTCATGCAGGCCTGTGAATACCTTGGTAGTGTTCAGAACCCTTGGTTTAAGGCATGGTGTGGAATGGAGACAGGGGTATTCTACAGGACCTGGGCAATGACATCTCACAGGACATTTGCAAGGTTCCTGACATAGTAGTCTCACCAAAGAGAGTAGATGATGCTGGCCTAGAATGATTGCTGAGGTCTGAGGGCTAGAGAGGACCAGGAAAACCAGGCCTGTGGAGGCCATTCCAGACTTCAGAACTTTATGGTATGGGAATTGTGCACAATGCTTTGGAGCACCAATGAAAAACACAAACACAATGTCAGTGCTATGGAAATAGACCAGTGTGGCCATGTTGGGCTGAACAGGCAGTGGCAGCAAGCAGGTGACCAAGGCCCAACAAGCAAGGCCCTGGAGCATTTGGTCTGTCCTTCACTGGCCCTTAACCTCCACTGACTTAACAGACAGCTGAGACATGGGCCCAGGAGACCTGTGGCAGTCAGCAAGTCTCACTCTCTTGCATGCCCTCAGCATGCGGCATTTCCACAGCACATCAACACTGGATCTCATGCCTCAACTCTCTGGCAGAGAACAGGACACCCAGCTCTTCCGTGGATCATGCTTGAGGACTAAACCTCACCTGTTGGCCATATGGACCCGGGCTCAGAGTAGAAGAGATGATGGGAATAGTGGACTGAAGGGAGCTAGAATTCCAAAGAACAGCCTGGAGTCACTCTGCCTAATCTGCCATTTTGGCCTCTCACTTCATCCTCAGCTTCTCAGTGAGAACATAGGAGCCGCTCTCCCGTATACCACTTAAAGAAACTTAAAGAAACCCTAAACAATTATTTCATATATACTTAAACTGAAGCATAAATGTATATGTTTCTAAGATACAACATGAGGATTTGATGGTTTGATGTGCATGCGCGCGCGCGAGAGAGAGAGAGAGTGTGTGTATGTGTGTGTGTGTGTGTGTGTGTGTTATAGAACGTTCACATCAAAGTAAGAACATCTATATTTTCAAACATTTATCATCTGTGGTGAGAACATTCGAGTCCTTTCATTTAGCTCTTTTTCAGTATGCAGTATGTTATTTTCTCTGGTGGTGCTCCTACGTAAAGGAACAGTGGAACTTAAGAAGCACAGCATCATTTTAGTTTAGTTCTGTTTGTCTCTTTTGGTTTTTGGAAAACATTGCTCCACAGGTGCATGAGGATGGGGCTCACACAGAGCCTATGCCCAGCAGCACAGTGGAACATTTCTTAAACCCCAAAGAGGCCAAGTGACAGGGGGCACTGTGTATCAGGGGTGGGCAGCAATTGGGTGAGGGGAAGAAGGAAGAAATAGAGATGTGGAAGTGGAGGACAGAAACACACATATGGATGTATCTCTCCCAGGTACCGTGCTATTACCTTCTGCCACCCAGGGACTTCAGCATCTTCTTTCAATCACCTTGAACTTAAGGTCAGATCTAAGGCCCCCAGCACACTTTTGACGCCAGCCTGTCCAGCCTTTCAGCCTTCACATATGATAATACAATTGTTTTTCATGCATCTAGCCAAATGACGAAGTCAAATTATGAAGGGCTTGCAAAGTTCAACACCATTGAGTTCATTTTGCCTTTTCTCCTTCACTACGGCTAGTCACAGACTCTGAACCTTCAGCTGAAAGAGCCAGAACTCCATTAAGCAGGTAACATCCTTTCAAGTCACATCCTCTCTTTAATATATTCACTTGCTCATTCTCTGTGCAAGATTGAACTCACCATCAGAAGAGATGAGAACACAGCAGGTCCCACTTAGTTCAATAAGGAGCAAAGCAAAGAAAAGCTATATAATGTGTGTAAAGGGGATACACAGAACCCCATGGAACCAAGACTCCGAGAGGAAGCAGCTCCCCAGTGTTGGGTACATTGATATGACAGAGAGGTCTCACTGGAGACCAGGATTCTGCAGGGTACAGAGGTGTCTCATTGGAGCCTGGGATCCTGCAGGGTACAGAGGGGTTCATTGCAGACTTGGGGTCCTGCAGAATACAGAAGTGTCTCATTGGAGACTGGGGTCCTGCAGAATACAGAGGTGTCTCATTGGAGACTGGGATCCTGCAGGGTACAGAGGTGTCTCATTGGAGACTGGGGTCCTGCAGGGTGCAGAGGTGTCTCATTTCAGAATGGGGACATGCAGGATATCCAGATGTTCTTTGGATGTCTTGGAAATTGGCACAAAGTAGGCTGCAACAAAGTAGGATATCCCATGTGACTTTATAGGGATGAACTGTGTTTGTCAATGACCGTTACACTACTCTCAACCAGAAAGCCAACACTCCATATTTTCTGTTCCGAGCATTACTGTGTGTGGCACCTGGCAGTGTATCCAGTTCACACTGATGGAGCTCAAAAGAATACTACCTATCACTTGAAAGACCTCTTGACAGGATAGTCTTGACTAAAGTTTAGAACAAGGCTAATATGGCAGATGGTAGATGGCAGACTTCTCTGTATTGTAGGGAAGGCCTGGCTGGCTCTGCCTGCCACTCTGCAAGCATAGGAACTACAGCAGGCTGATACTCAGGGCCTGCAGGATCAGCTTCCATGCTGTGAGGTCAGTGGCTGTGTGATCCAGGCCACTTGGCTTTGCTTCTCAGGACCATAGTTGGATTCTAACCCTGGCATGCCTTACCACCAAAGGAGACATCTCCCAGGAACATGGCTCTGAGAAAGCCCTGATGGTTCTGGTAGTCTTCATGAGTTCTGGCACTGCTGAGGACTTTGTCTTGAGTGTGTCATTTATAGATGGAATGAGTCACTGTCATGTTCCGCCACATCACATTTGTCATATGTTGTTTCTAAGTTTTCTAATTAAATGGTATGCCATCATTCCTTGTGGACAGACAGTACATCTTTCTTACTTGTGACACAATCAAAGCTTACACACACTGGCCACTCGTCCAAGTGAAGAACAGGTAAGCACTAAAAGACATTTTTTGCGTGGCTCGGGTTCTACAGCCCCTCTTCTCCACGATTTCACTCTTCTGTTTCCTTGTCAGTTACAATTTGTGTTTGGGACTATTTTTATTCATTCCTTGGAAAGTCAAGTACTTGAAGCATCACAGACAGGACTTTTTATCTTGATCTTACTGCCACCAATACGAGAACTACAGTCACTCTAACTCCATGTGGCCATGGTACAGGCACAAAGAGGTTGGGTTCAAAGCTGAGATGGTATTAAACTCACCTCACTCCTGGGTGTTACAAAGACCCGGGTTTTGTTTGGGGTGTGCAAATATTTTATGGAATTCTACAGAACTCTTTCTCACATCCTTTGCCGAGACACGAGTGGTATCTCAACAAGTGCAGAGTGTGCACCAAGGCCCTAAATAGAGCGTCAATGCTTGGCTGGAGGCCAAGAGGTAAACTAAGGCCAGACCGAGCTGTTGGCCAACGAATCTCACCGGAAATAAACACGTACGTGGCTGTGTACTAACTGAGGATGAGAAAGGGATTCCACCGAATCAGGGCCACCAGGGAGACCCCTCCCCATGTACCTGCTCCTCAGAAGAAGGGGCATGCTTTTGAAAGGAGGGAGAGACTGAATGAGAATCTGAACTGCGGCCTTCGCCCTCAAGGCAAGCGGCAAGTAAGACCAACAATGAGTTAGGAGGACACAGACATGACTGAGAGTTGGAAAGGAGGGAAGCGTGGCCTGCTTTACCAAATCTAGGGATGGTTCTGCCGTACAGTTCTGCACTTAGCAGACAGAGAAGTCACCAGAAATGAAGCCGCTCCTAGGCCTGCCTTCTGCCTCACTGGCATTGATCAGCTGTTCACAGACAGCCGGGTGACAGCTGCAGTGGTTTGCTGTTGGTATTTTTTCCTCTTTTGGGGGCCCTGCCACCCAGGTCCCAAAAAATCACACACGGAGGCCTATTCTTACTTATGAATGCCCAGCCTTAGCTTGGCTTGTTTCCTGTTAGCTTTCCTTAAATTATGCCACCTCGCTTTTGCCTTTAGGCTTTTACCTTTCTCTATTTCTGTATCCCTTTCATTATTTCTTACTCTGCAGCTGGCTGTGTAGCTGGGTGGCTGGTCTCTGATGTCCTCCTTCTTCTCTGGCTATTCCGTTTTTTCCTCCCAGATTTCTCCTTCCATATATTCTCTCTGCCTGCTAGCTCTGTCTATCCTTTCTCCTGCCTCACCATTGGCCGCTCAGTTCTTTATTAAACCATCAGGTGTTTTAGACAGGCACCGTAACACGGCTTCACAGAGTTGAACAAATGCAACATAAAACAAAAATAACACACATTAAAATAATATTCTACAACAGTGGTTCTTTTGTATTTCTTATTGAAATGTGTTTTTCTGGACTAAGAAAATTACTCTTCAGGGCTTGGACCTGATTGTACCAGGCTCTGCTGATTCCCCATGGGAGGCCTTTGCTATTCAGAGGAGGGAATGGGGGATGGGTTGGGGGGAAGGCTGGGGGAGGGTAGGAGGAGGGAAGAGAGGGGGATCTGTAGTTGGTATGTAAAATGAATAAAACATTTCTTAATAAGGAAAAATATCTAAAAAAAGAAAAAGAAAAAAGAAAATTACTCCTCAGAGTAAAAACAAAGTCACAGGATTTCTTAGTTTTCACCACTGTGACAAAAATAACTGAGTTATTTATCTAAGAAAAGAGTTTCTTTTTCCCTCATGGTTTCAGAGGTTCTACTCGATGGCCACTGACCTTGTTCTTTTGAGCTGAAGCAGCCCAGCCAGGGACATGTGACAGGCTGCTGCTCACCTCATGGCCAAAGCGAAGACGTGCACACTCTGGTATCCTATCTTCCTCCCACTAGGCCATGACCCTCTCAGGTTCTACCACCCCCCAGCAGTGCCATTCTGGGGACCCCACATTTAGCACATGGCCATTCAGAAGGTTTTCAGGATTGAAACTACTTCAAATCACACCTGGAATATGGCAGACAATAGTGACATTGAGCTGATTGCAGGTCACCTCAAATCAGAAAGACCAGCACTCATTTGTTTTCATAGGAGCACCCCCAGTGACTTGACTGTGCCCACAAAGGCATGTGTGGCATGGCTGATCCCAGGTGGGATGTTGGGAAGTGGGCCCTACTAGGAAGTGTTTGGGACATGGCACCACCTTCCACAGTTAGGGATGAGCCTTCCATTCACGTTCCTTCTCTCTGCCTCTCTGCATTCTGCCACATGAGGACACAACACAAGGCCCTCCCTGGTGCCAGCTTCCTTACCTTGTACTTGGGCATCCAAGAAATGAGCTCATACATTCCCATTCACTATAAATCATCCAGTCTGTGAAATCTGATTACAGCAGCACAGAATGAACTGAGACAAGAGCATACAAAACAAAATTACCCAGCAAAGGAAAATTCAGTACAACAAACGGGACTTCCCCCTCTTATTCCTAGGCTATACAGTTTCCGTTACACCACTGTCTTTCAATATTTACAAAACCAGATGAAATTTTCTTTCCTAACAGGACTTGCAAATTGCTGCTTAATAATCAGATCATGATAACTACCGTATTTATCTAATTAGGTCTGCATTTACTTTAATTCAAGGCAAGTAATGATGCTAGATTAGATATCCTAGTTAGGGACCAGGGTTATGTCTTAATTAGAGCATGTGCCCAATTTTAATATTATGTAACAACTAATTTCAAACTAATGGCTAAGCAGGCCTTTTTAGGTATTTTTCTTAACAGTAAACCTGTGTGGATTTTGAATTTTAGTTTCTACACTTGCAATTAAATGATGGCAACCTTCAGAAAGTGACAGGGGTGATGTGTATCTGTATTTTTGCACATGGATTTCCACTTAGAAATGGGGCAAACATATATGTAAAAAGTAATTATTCATAAAAAGACCATGATTGATGAGCATTCTGCTATTTATTCTAAGTCACTTCCCCCACGTAAAGAGTATAGTTTATTATAGTGGAATTAAAGTTTCTTAAATATATTTGCATGTGTATATTTAAATGAGAGGGTAGTGTAGAAGTTGGGGAGAGGGGATTGCGTCTGTGCAGCAGGGGCTCTCATGTCAATGCCTGGGTTGGCAGCCTTCTTTCTGAAGGATGCTTTTAAGGAGACCTAAATTTAGCTGGTTCTCAGTACCTCAACAACTCTCAATACATTTTCCCAAATACAGTCAATATCGCTCAATGGGAGTTGATGAAGCACTAGGAATGTGTGCTACAATTTATGTCAATATTATTTCATCTCATTGACACAACCCATGAGGATTTCCTTAAGTGTGAAGGCAGGCATGGTGGAGAGGACGTCATTTCCAAATGACTCATCGGCTGGCTTTTTTATTTATTTTATTTTATAATTTAAAATGGAGTCTTGCTAGACTGCCAGGCTGGCCTTGGTCTGCTGGGTTCAAGTGCTCATCCTGCATCTACTCTACCAGTAGCTGAGTCTACAAGGGTGCGGCACCTGCTTGGTCTCATGGCCTGTATTGTGTGCTCTTCCTGCCCAGCACATTCCAGGGCCCAAATCATTCTATTTAGAGGCCAAGTGAGGTCTTTCCTGGCTTTCTGCCTGCTTGGTATCCCAGGCCCCAGGGAAGGCAGACTTCTCACCTGTCTGTGTGTGTATATGGAAGGTCTCCCCAGTCAGAGAGTGACATCTCCCTGTATAGAACCCCAAAGAACTGGGGAAAAGGGATGTGCTTTGCTACCTCATATGTGAAGCTCAAAAGGTGTCAGAAGGAAGAAAAACTTCACAAACTTTAAATCTCTACCATAATACAAGGAAGCCTCTAAGAAATATGCATGAATGCACACACATGCATTTGTAGGCACACATATACATATAAACACACATATATACATGCACACATATGCATTCACACACACACACAAACACAGAGACATGCACGTACAAACAAGCACACAGGCATACACACATAGGTATACACATATACACATTTTTGCTACTAAAAAGAACAAGTGATCTTCATTTGAAAGAAAATTTGATAGAGCAACATTTTCTCTAAATATTTCAAGAGGAATAAAAAGAGGATTTTTCTATTCAAATGATATCACAGTTGACAAGCCGTGATAGCTGGTCTAGGCTGATGTCATACCAAAGGATGGCGTACAATGTGCTTTTAATAAGGCCAGATGAAGCCCAATGCTCTGTATGGGGCTCATCCATCCTGAATCATGGACCTACTCAAGGCATGGCTCCTAATTCCCAGCCTTCAAGGCCTTCATGTCTCAGTTCTCTTTTGCTTCTGGCTTCCTCTGGTCTGTATCTACGTGCTATGGTTTCAATCTTTAATATTTCCAAAAGCTCATGTTTGACAGTTTGGTCTTTAGCCCATGACACTGTCAGAAGGTTTTCTGAGTGAGGGTGAGTGAGCAAAAGGGCGGGTCTCTGAGGACACACCCTGGGAGATGCTCCTGGGCCAACTGTTTGTCCTCTCTTTCATATCCCAGTCCCTGATAACTTAGCAGCTTTGTTCCACTGAGTTCTGCTGATAAATGTTAAAACATTCTCTTCCATATAAAACAGATCTCCCAGAGCCCAGAAACTACCATTCTTTACATTTTTTGACCTAGTGATCTGTAGCCAGTCATTTGATCCTTAAAAATACTATAGTAGATGTTCTAGTTTCATTATATTGATGTGATAAATACCATTATGAAAATCAATGGATTTGAATGAGAATGTTCCAATAGACTCATATATTTGAATGCTTAGTCCATGGCTGATGGAACTATTTGAGAATAATTAGGAGACATATTGATGGGGGCGGGCTTTAAGGTGACAAGCTCACACCATTCCAAATTAGATCTCTTTGTCTCATAATTGTGGATCAGGATGTAGGCTCTCAGCTACTGCTCCAGCATCATGCCTGCCTGCTGCCATGTTCCCTGCCATGGTGGTCATAGATTCACTCTCTGAAACTGTAAGCCCCAAATAACTCTTCTATAAGTTGTCTTATCACAACAATAGAAAAGAAAATAAGATGGGAAGGAAAGTATTTATTTCATTTTATAATTCATGGCCCTTCATTGAGAGAAGTTGGGGCAGGAACTTAGTGGAGATTTGAAGCAGAAGCCATAGAGTAAAGCTTCTTGTTAGCTTGCTCATGTAGCTAGCTCATAACTGTCTGTCTGTCTGTCTATCTATCTATCTATCTATCTATCTATCTATCTATCTATCTATCTATCTATCCATCCATCCCAGAATTACCTGCTCAAAGAATGGGGCCACCTACAGTGGGCTGGACCCACTTACATCAATTGATAATCAAGGTAAGCTCCCACAGATAGTCCATAGGCCAGTGTGATCTGGGCCATCCCTCAAGTGATCCCATCCCTTTTCAAGTGATCCCAGCCTGTGTCAAGTTGACAGTTAAAGCGATCAAGGAAATCATATCTTCAACTTTAGGTCTTATTGTCTTTATATCTGCATGTTCTTTATCTCTAAGCCAGTTAAGAAATATTCAATTACTCTAGATTTTCTCAAAATCAATATTGTAAACGCAACTCCTTTAGCCTCATCTATCAATAGCAGATTACAGAAATATAAAACAATTAAGCAGAAATAACAAATGCGCCCAAATAAGTAAGATTCAGAAATCTGTCTGCTGGCAAAACTATGCTTTTAATGGATTCTTCTTTTTTCTTTGTATCTTTCTTCCTTTGTTTCTTTCTTAGTTGCTTTCTTTCTTTTTCATGGAGGTTCCTCCCATCACATTTAAAAGGATTTATGTTAAGTATTCCTTCCGTAGTATTGATAATGCTGCATTGGTATTAATAGATGGGATATACAAATCAGCTGGGCCAAAGCAATTACAGAAACAGAACCCTGATACATACCTTATGCAGCACCCAACATAGGAAGTTGATTCATAAGCTTCCTGCAATCTGCGCAAAACCTTCTCAACAGCTTTGGGGTGGGGGTGGAGCTCAGAGGTAGAATGCCTGCCTCAAAGGTATAAATACTACTAACTAGGTAGTATTCTGAATATGAAACACAAACACCAGCAGCTTTTATAGACTTTGTTTTCTGTAGCTAGCTCATTAGAGAGTCAAATATGCTAATGTTTCCCTAACCATAACCAAATCCATGGTCATCAGGCTTCTACTCAGCAGTCTCCTGAGTCCCATGCAACAGCCTGAAATTAAGGTGTAACTGAACCCTTGTCTTTCCTCTGCACACACCGCTGATGGTAGCTGCAATTGTCATTTGGGTATTGATTTTTGGGTATTAATGACTGAAGCATCAATGTATTTCCTTCTTCAAACTGAATGGAAACAAGCTCCTTCTCATCGTGTTCACCCTCCCAGTGCTTATAGCCCTAGACTTCTATCATGAATATGCTTTACATTCATGATACACACGTGTGAGCCTGGCTGCATTGGCTGCTGAAATCTGTCATCCCTTACAGAGTTCAAGCTGTGTTAGTGGTGCTGTCACTTCCTTTCCTCTGATTCATGCAACTTCAATGCCTCTTTTCTGAATGGATGTTGAAAGGAAACAGGAACACTGTCGTAAATAAATTAAACATCTGTTTTAAATACTTCAATTCATTCACTGATTTTTTTCAATTAACATTTAAACCCAAACAATATTTATGTGCCAAACTATCTGAAAGGCATCTAAAACTGCTCATTTTTAATTATTGAGAGTTATCTGGTAGTGAGCCAACAGAAAGTTATTCCAAAATTAAAAAAAAAAAATGCCACCCCTGCTGTCTTAGTCAGGGTTACCACTGCTGTGATGAAACACCATGACCAAAGCAACTTGGGGGCAAATGGGTTCATTTGGCTTATGTTTACACATCACTGTTCATCACTGAAGGAAGTCAGGACAGGAACTCAAAGAGTGCAGGATCCTGGAGGCAGGAGCTGATGCAGAGGCCATGGAGGGGTGCTGCTTACCAGCTTGCTCCTCATGGCTTGCTCAGCCCGCTTTCTTATAGAACCCAGGACCACCAGCCCAGGGATGACACCACCCATATGGCTGGGTCCTCCCCCAACAATCACTAATTAAGAAAATGCCCTACAGGCTTGTCTGTAGTCCTCCCTTAGGGAGGCATTTATCTCAATTGAAGTTCCCTACTTTCAGACGACTATGGCTTGTGTCAAGTTGATGCAACACTATCCAGTACACCTGCATTTTTCTGTTGAGACTTCACCCACTAGCCCCAAAGACAGGGCTGTTAATCCTGTTCCACCAGATCAATACCTGCTACTCCATCTCTGCACTTTGTTGCTGCTGTTGAGACTTTTCTTCTTTGCAAGTTTTAGCCTTCAAGGCCAGGCTGTTGCTATTCCTGTTCCGTCTGGTTAGTACCTTCCACACAACCCTGTTTCAGCTGAGAAAGTCATTTGAGAACTAGATGGATAAATGCATTAGATACTTGATATATCTTTGCTCTGATTGGGAATTAATAGCAACAATTCCTTTCTCCAAAAAAATAGATATTTAATTCAATTTTTAAAATCCAAAGTAATGGGAAATTTAATTTCTATGCAAATTAGGGGCAACTCAAGTAAGATTTAACTAGATTGTTCCTAGTTCATAATTTGGCTAGAGACAAACTATCTTAATCACAAATGTGCAGAGATTTAAAAATGATTATTCTAAGCCCAAACGATTAAATTAATGCTCTATTGAGGTGGAGTCACCTGCTGGCCTCCCATTAACCCTTTCCTCTAAATCCTGGAAACCGTGGTTAGCTCAAAGAACACTTCCCAACAATCTTTGCAACCCAGTGGAGCCCCAAGCCTAAGTTTCAGCTGAAAGCCTTGCTAATCACATGGGACCTTTGTCACACTCTGTCTCACCCCAGCCCATGGCCTCACAAACTGGGGCACAGATGGCAGCCTACTGGTCCAAGCAAGCCATGTTCTTCTGCCTGGAGACTGACAGCGGAGTCAAGATGGAGCTGGGTCCTCAAGGACTCTTTGAAGTTGCCAGGTGAGCTCTCAACTGCTGGCCTACAGAGCCCTCTGAGAGAATCTCCTTCATGTGCTGACGACATTGCTGTTACTCTCTGCCAAACTCAGCTCCTAATCCACACGCAGAATGGTACTGGTGACACTGAGTCTAATGTGAGCTCTTGTCAAAAGTAGACCTGTAGATGGATGTGTCCAAATGTCATGTGGCATCCATAAATACACAGCTGTTATGTATGTGTATGTGTGGATGTGGGTATAAATGAATGCATGTGTGAATGTGTGCATGCGTGTATATACATGTGTGTATCGTGTGTGTGTGTGTGTGTGTGTGTGTGTGTGTGTGTGTGTGTGTGTGTTTCCTTGCATGTGTGTGCAGAGGCCAGAGGCTGTGACAGGCATCTTCCTTAATCAGTCTCCTCTCATTTACTGAAAGAAAGTTTCTCAGTGAGCCTGGAGCCCACTGATTGGCTAGACTGGCTGGCTACTGAGTCATTAGGTCCTCCTGTCTACTTTGTGGCTTTTATATGATGGGGATCCAAATTCAGATCCTCATGCCTGTACAGCAAGCACTTTTCCTGTTGAGCCATCTCTCCAGCCCTAAGATGCACAGATCATGTGTCAGTTTCAAATTAAAGATAGAGCATTTGCAGGCTACAGAGATGATTCGGTGGATAACACTTGCCATGCAAATGTGAGAAAGGAGTTTGGATTCCCAGCACACCCAGAGCTGGGTAGACATGGTGGTCTGGGAGGTGCAGAGAGAATCCCAGGGACAAATTGGCTGGCAAAACGAGCTGAACTGGAAAGCTCCACATTTAGGGAGAGTTCCTGCCTCAGTAAATATGGTAAAGACTTATCAAGAAGATACCTTATGCCAGCCTTTGGCTTTCACATACATGTAGACAGATGTGCATGCACACCTCCACACAAGTACATGAATATGCATGCACACACACCACATCTGCATTGACAAAATAAACATTTTTGAGCAATAGGATTTTGCATGTGCTTTGTATGTAAGGGGAAGAGGAAAAGGGCACACATAAGTCTTGCAGGAATGACCACCGTGAAAATGACAGATGTTCAATTCAAATTGTAGGTGCCTTGGAAGAGGGACCAATGTGTGTCCAGTTTTAAATCATATGTGAAAGAGAATGTTTAAGTGGAAAGTCGGGTTTCTACAGGGTGAACTGCCTGACTGACCTGCCACCATTCGTAATAGACAACACACAGGCTGCGGCATGAGATGTGGTGAGGTCACAGGGCTGCCTGCGGAAGAATGTATGGCGCTCACAGGTCACAGACCACAGGGCAGAAAGGGTCATTGTTGTCATACATCATTCACTGGAGCATTTCTGGAAAGGATTGTCTACTGTGAAAGCATGACGGGTGAAACTGGAAGCAATAGAAGGAAGCACTACTAGAAGACCACCACCACGACTCATCTATAGGAGATGAGGTCCAGCTCACTCACACTTACAGTGAGACTCATGCCACATGCCCTGGAATGACATTGGCCTCTGCTCAACATGGGGATTTGTTGAACTTCAAAAGACTTTTAAATAAAACAATCCGTATTTGCCTCTTCATCAAGAGCTGATGCACTAATTTAAGTGTGTTAAAATAGTTATTTTCCTCACACTTTGGGTGCATGCTTTGGATGCCTGGAGCTACCCAGTGGGTCACCTGGGGAAACATGAAGGGATAGGGACTGATGGAGATGGAAGGCCCCATGTGCCTCTGCGTCGGGAAGATCATCTCAGTACTTCACAGAATTACAACTAAAATTGTGTTTGCTAAGACGTTTCAAGGTTGAAAATAAATTAGCCAGAGGTGAAGGTCTACAGTAGGATATATGCTTAGCATGCTTGAGGTCTTGGATTCATTCCCAACCACCAAAACCAGTGGAAGAGAGGGGAAGGGAAAGGAGGAGAAGGAAATCAAACGCTCCCGTCTTGGGAACTTGAAGTATCATAAACAGGTCAGCTAAGCATGTTCAGTGTAGAAATGCAGCTAACACTTTGTACATTGTTTTACTGTGATGGCAGAGGACATACACGCGCCGAGGTCTCCATAAAAGCTATCTTCCTGATTGAAAGTCAGTATTTAAAATGTAGAGACCTGCATGGAGAGAGTCCAGCTCAGGCAAACTCAGCAATGTGTACATGTTTTTATCATTTTTTGTTAACAAAATCTGTTTCCTACCCTCTCATGAAAATCTGACGCCATGGGTAGTTATGACCCTCTGTAATATTTTTTTCTTTCATTTTTCTTGTTTACAGTGCTGGGATCAAACCCAGTGTCTCAAGCATGTTCAGCTAATGCCAACCAGTACATACCCATCTGCAATACAACAAGAAATTCACAGTAAATGTCAATGCAACAGACCAGCTCCAACAAGACAGCACAGCCCCTTTTGGGTGCATTAGCTGTTTCTGGAAATTAAACCTTCCATTCATTATTTGGAAACCACAGCAAATCACAGGCAACTGAAACTTTGGAACACAAAGCCTCAGATATGGGACAAATACTGGAATGGCAGAAATGTTGGAAATGATTGATGGAGCTAATTCAGAGGAACACAAAGATAGTCATTAATAGAGACTGAAATGGAATGACACTTTTGCCATTAATTAACTGTGAACAGATTTCCCCAATGGACAGAACTTGTCCTGAATGGAAATGAGCACTTGAGGAGCTCAGAAAAACACCCATCCTGGTCAGATATCCAGGCCTCCTGTTAGCTACCTCCCAGCGTCTGGTAGGGCTCCAGCAGCCTTCTTAAGGGTTCCAAGCACATGAAAATCCCAAGCTGCTCCATGTCCCCAGGATCCTGTCTTGCCAGCAGAAAAATGAGCTGGTTCATCTTGTAAAATCACACAATGATCATATGCTGAACCAAGGGAGGGGCACAGGAAGGAAGTCAAGATGACAATATATCAGAGGATAACTGGGGTTTAAAGGGCTGCCATTCTGAAGCTTACAGTCAGAGATTGTTGAGTGATTGATAATACTAATTCATTATGAGTTTGCATGAGGTTTGAAAACATCAGTGTAAATGATAAATTTAGCATCCACTGTATAACAAATCATATAAATACAAATATATATGAATAGGATATGGTAATTTACTGTACTACAGTTAGCCCCAAAGTCTAGGCTGTAAGCCCCCACTACTTTGCCATGTTATGAGAAATCAAATCAATTCTGTAAAAGCCCTGGTCAACGGAAATTCTTTTTTTTTTTGAAATTCTTATGAGAGAAATTTATGAATGACTCCCAACTCCTATTTATTTTTGAAAGAAAACTGTTTAGAAAGCCTCTAGGAAGTCATACATTTAAACAGACAGGAACATTTTTCAACTTTTAGACCTACCTATATCACTATATAACATCGACTACTTTTTTTCAACAAATAATACCCATCATTTCTGAAGAGTATTGTGGCCCAAGTTCTGCATTAGAAAAAGTATTTAAAAGGAGCCAAATTCAAACACAACTTTGTGGTTAAACATATACAAATGTTTTGATATACAAAGCTAGACTGTAAGAGTCAGAGGGACAGGCAAGAGATTGTGTCTGCTTGGAAGGACAGAAACTACTGACAGAAAGTCTCACTTACATGGCTGCCTATATGTAACCTGAACATGGAGGACACCAATAGTCAAGCTAATGTGGATGGGGGAGCTCAGAAGACTCCAACTCTACACAAAAACTGCAGGCAACCCAAGAATGCTGAGAGTGGGAGAAATAGTTTACGCCAGGAAAGAGCACACCAATTGGTTATCCGCTACCAATAGTCAGTCCTGAGAACATACACATACAAGTAATATAAGCAGTATATAACAACAATTAATAAAAAAAAGAGGCCATGAATTTGAAAGAGGAAGGAAGGGTATATGGGAGGATTTACAGGGAGTAAAAAGAAGTAAGAAATGATGTAATTATATTATAATCTCACAAAAAACAAACTGCAAAAAGATGATATTAAACTTTATAATTATTTAAGGAATTCACTAAGGAATTTGTGAACTTGAAGACAAGTACAGAGTGGCCACCAGGACCCAAATGCAGGAGCCTAGCAGCCACTGGTTAACCACAAGTCACACATAGGCTCAGTGTTTCTTGAAGAGCTGTGGAATGAATCTTTGAAGCCTTTTCCCTGTATATATTCCTATTTCAACTCTCAAGAAATAACCAGCCCCTGGGAAGAATCCCTTGCCTCTTAGATCTGACCACTAAGCTTATGACCTATAATCAACTGCTTATGAATAAGCACTTCTCTCCTTTGCATAAAGCACAGAGTAGGAACCTGGACAGGGAATTCCTCCATGGAAGCCCTGGCTTACCTCTGCTTTTGTAAGACAGTAGCTCTACCTTCTTTTAAATCTTAAGTTCATTCTTGGTGTAGTTCAGTTAAAAGGCTTAATAAATATCCTTTGAATCTAGACCTTTGGTCTTCGCTTGAAGTCTGAGAAGCAAATACTGCAGGACACAGGTAGAAGGAGAAGCTTCTGGCACCCTGACCTCTCTAAGCTAGGTGTTCTTAAGAATTTCAAGTGAATGAACCATGTTCGTTAAGCATATGATACCTCTAATGCTTTGCTTTGTCATGGGAAAAAAAAAGTCTTCTGTGATTAAATCTTCAAAACTACCCAATGTACTTGCAAACAAGGAAAGTAATAAAAATGTACTCAAATAAATAGGCAATAATTCTTGAGTAGGTGGTATGTCAGACAAGGCGCCCACGCTGTACTGCTTTTTCCACTACGGCTTTCCTTATATTATGGATTAGACACACCCGTAAACTGATGAGATCGTCATCCAAATCTTCCAGTGTCCTTTCACGTCCTTCCATGTGGGCCCCTGACATGAACTAATAGACTCCCAGGCACCACAAGGGCAGTGCTGAGCAGCAGCAGGCAGGGAGCTTCCAGCAAACGGGCATAGTTCTATAACTTCCATAACTTCGAACACCTTAAATGAACCAAATGGCTGGAAGTCTTATTACTACTTCCTTTCAAAGTAAAAATCTTTTCTCTTTTTTCCCCATTTTCCATTTTAAATTGAATTTGTAATAAAGGAGGCAATGAGGGGTGGAAGAGAGAGTATTAGAGGCAGAACTCATATGAGACAGTAGAGAGAGAAAATTAAACAAGAAGATTGAGAAGGAGTCAGAGGAAAGCTGGCTTACTTTTCAATATCAAATCAAGAAATCTGGGGGGAACAAAGGGTTGGCAGAAAGGAGAATGGGTCATCTCTCTTCAGTCTGTCATCCTCCCCTGGGGCTGGGAGGTACTGTGCTACTGAGCATCAGTACCGAGCAGCAGCACAACATCCTGTTGCTGTGCTATTGAGCATCAGTACTGAGCAGCAGAACTCCCGTCCTAGGCACACCCAGCACTCCTGGCAGACCTTCCTGAAGGGTTGCCAAGGGTTGGCCTTAGCCAACAGGAATAGAGGGGTTGGAGAGACCCAATGTAAGGGGCCCTTCTGGCTGGGGATGGACAGGAAGGAGACACAACTCAAATACTGATCAAGAAGAAGAAGGAGATGGTAAGAAATAGGGAGAGGGAACCCCACCAGCCAGAAGGCAGGTGACTCGGTCCTGTATTGACACATACAGCTCTACACAGAGACCCATGGGAATGAAGATGACAGCAGATAAACAGATACCTAAGGAGAAGTGGAAATCCCTTTGTCAGGAACTACTGGAAGCAGGTGGGTCTATGGGGGTGTCACTGGCCCTGGGATCCTGGGACTTCTGGCTCATCTGCCCATGAAAGGGATGATGATCTTCTCCCACTCTTACCAGCCTAGCTGTGTCTCCAGGGATTCATGAAGATAGGGCCCCACACACTGACCACAGATGCCCCAGTGGTCTGCAGACAAATTACATTTGGAAGTTCACACACACACACACACACACACACACACACACACACACCCCAACAAACTAAAACCCCACAAATTCTTTTCTTATAATTAAGTCTTAGGTTAGCATACAAAGGAGAACGTTTCATCACGGCATCTTCACAAACTGTCTCATTACACTTTGTTCCCCTCCCCCAGGGCCTTCTCCTTTACTCCTCTCCCTCTAGCTAGTCCCCCTTATGCTTCCTTATCACGTGTATTCCAATACCCTCTCTCATTTCCCACCTTAAGATCCCTGGATGCATAATTTCTCAATCCCCGAAGTCCCATTTATCACCAATGCTATAAAGAATGAAACGGAAAGACGGATAGACATGGTAATCTACCACCACTGATGTTCAGGAGATATGGAGCCTGGGATGATTCCATCACATTAAGCCAAGTGCAGAGCACTAACTACGTCATCTTGCAAGCAGAGAATTAACCCCTCCCCAGCTCTGCTCCCTGTTTAGCTTCCAGGCATAACAGCTATGTGGTAATGTTCATTAGGGCCATGCCCAGTTTAAGCAGAATAAGTATAAACATAATTAAATGTACACTAATGCAGACAATTCACTTCTTCCTCACAGAGGTCCTGTGAATTAGGTGCCATTGTTACGTTGACTTTTTAGATGACAAACCTCCCTGCCTGAATGAAAAACTGGATGGACCATGTGACTCTGGTTCCAGTAAACAATGATGGCAGTCACATGGGCACCTCTGTCCCTGCTGTAAGACACCACTTCAACGTTTCAACAGCAGTAGCTGGCATAAAAGTGACTCATGAAGCCTGATTTTAAAAGAAATACTCTAGTTTTCTTTGCAGTAGTTTTTAGTGCAATACCCACCCTGTGCTACAATATTCCTCTTAGGCCCATTGCCATTTATGTCAACTTATCCTTTGCTTCTGCTCATCATTGATCCACTGTGCCATTTCTTTTCCATTAGTGGTCAATACAAGTTCCCTCTACCTGACTCTGTTACTTGCTGCTAAAGGCCATAGCTGCCCAGTCCAGCTGGACATCATGACCCCGGCAGTCCAAGGCCTTATCTAGCTAGGACTTAGGAAAAGAAAACGATCTCAAAGATATAGTAATTTTCATGACCTCAGAAACAACATGGTTAAAAAAAAATCATACACACATGGAATCTTCATGCAAACTTTGATGTGTTAGTGCTGGATTTAGACAATGCATTTCTTACCTGGTACTACTTCTCATTATTGTGACTAAGTCTTACAGTAATATTGGGGACTACTGAAGATTTCAGGGCTCCATTGAGGCACATTATGGGAAAGTGATTTCCCGCTATTCAAAAGAATGGAATCTAACTCTGGTCCTTGGTGGAAACATTCCATTTGATCTACTCCAAAAATCAGAACATAATATACTATTGTCTCCTCCCTAAGAGTTAATCAAATTGGGACTGTCAGTCATCTGGCCAAGAGACCATGCCTCAAGAAGACTGATTCACCTAAAACTATACTAAAGAGAAGGAAGGAATAATTATCTCTTCAATGAGATACTATATTTCTTATTCTAAGAACCCCTGACCTTGGTACAGTCCATTACCCAAGGCCAGCAGCTCTGATAAGTCTGTTACTTTTACAAGTCCTAACTCTCAGAAAAGCATAACGTCTCTTTCTTCTGTCTCTTTCAGATCCTGGTGAGAGCCTCAGCATGTTTTCTCTAGCATTTAGGGCTTTCCCACTCTTTTTTCTGAAGCTATGGCCTTTTCACCAGGCAGATACATGCTGCCACATGACTGCTTTGCATTTCCATTGATGTACATTTCTGTCTAATTCAGAGGACATAACTTTCTTCCTAGTCTCCATCTGCCTCCTCTGGGCTGCTGAGATCTACAGTTTGCTTGCTCTGTTATTTTTCTCTTAAACACTATTAAATATGCCCCAGGACTCCTTCTTTATCAGTTTTGAACTTCTTTAATAAAGGAAACCAAGAAAACAAAGGAGGAACCCCAGGCTCCCTGGTGACGTGGTGCCTAATGTGGGGGCTACCCTAGGTTTCCATTAACACAAGTGAATAATTCTAGACGTACATGAAGGGAGGAAGGGTTAATGTGGGTTGATGGTTTGCTGGTGGAGAAGTCCATCCTGATGAACACAGTATTAAGAGGGACTTTCTCACATCTATGGTGACGGGAACATCAAGTAGCTTTCTCATAACTTAGAGGATGAGGAAGCAGAGAGCTGAACCAGAACCTAACTCTAACCCTCAAAGCCTGCCTCTGCTAGCCTACATCAGTCAGTTAAAGCCCTCCACAGAAAGGCACTACAGCCACCCTAGCTGGTGTCCCCAGTGAGGGAACAAGCATTACAAATTCATGTGGGAGAAAATTCCACGCCCAAATGCAACATTCTCCTGGAGATCACAAAAGTATGAAAATGATTCTCACCCTCATAGAAACCTTGGGCATCACCTGCTCTTGAATTTTGCCATTTGTTTCATATTTATCAAGGGGTGGGGTAGGGATTAAAGGAATGATTCAAGCAAGGTATTTGAGAAAGGAGCCTATCTGTCCAGGGAGTTGCCCTTCTCACCAACCCCACTCACTACACATGGAGTCTTCAGCCAGATGCGCCGGGCATTAGGTGGCTTCACTTAGGCAGCTTTCTGGGTCCTATAGCTATTAGTGAAGGAGTACAAAAAGGGAAATGTAGAGGGCACAAAATAGTAAGGAAGTCCCTCGTTCCCCCAGGATCTAATTTAAGTCTCTTCCTGGCTAAACTTCAAGAACTTCAACACAGTTGAGGACATTGTCTTTAAAGGTTCTCTGTGGTGTACTCTCTTTTCTGAGAGAGCATCACTATTAAAATTAAGAACTATTTTTGTAGTCAAGCCTGGGCCTCTTGGTACAATAAGGGTTCCCCTGCCCTTTCTGACCTGCCTTTTATCCTGCCAGCCCTCATCAGTAAATCTATACATAGTTACCCATAAACCACTTATAATCTCATTTATAAAATTTTGATCAATTTCTTTAGGTTAAATAAGTATCCCAAAATATCTTTACCCCACCTTTACAAGTAGAACACATCCTTTGAACAAGGTAAACTATAGGTAAGCTAAAGCAAGTCTGTGTATGAACACAAATTCCTAGGAAGAACCACACCTTCACAGAGCCTTATGCAAGTCTCATTAACTGTTGAGAAATAGATTGTGGAAACGCTGGAATGTTGCAAGTAGAGACATAAAGCAGAATTACAATTCATCTTGGATCCCTGCCAGCCAGAGGACTCCAGCAACACCTCCACACTAACCAGAAGCCTGCCCGCCAGGCGATTGGGCATTCTTAGCACTGCTTTGTGATGAGGAAGCATGATCCTGCCCAGCACCATGATGGACTAAGTAGGACAAGGAGACCCACATGCAGGCTGGTGGTGCTCCACCCTGTGCTCTGAGGAGAAAACACAGTCCCACCAGGCACCTTGTGGCACCAGGCAGATGGGCACTATTATGGTGAGAAAATGTATGGTGTGCTATGGGAGAAAGACAGAACAGTTCATGTCCTGTGGACAGAGGCATATCTGAAGAGGTGAAAGAAGTGAGGAGTGGGCTGAGGCAGGTGGCTTGATTGCCACCCAGGACCATGGTGATGTCTGGGCTTGGGCTGCTGCTGGGGCCCATGTCTGGGTTCATGGCTCTGATGCAACCACAGCCTCTATTGATATCTTTGGTTCCTGATACCACCAAAGACCCTCTCACTGGCAGCAACACTAGGGAGAACTGGTCCTGCCCCTCATTGGCTGAAGCACTCAGGAGAGAGGGTCCTGCACCTCACCTGGGCAGCACAATAGAGCTGATCCTGTTTGCAGAGGCATGGGTGGGCTGGCCCTGAGGGTGTGAGAATGGGAGAGCAGGTCTCCCCCACCTCATATACATGGGTGAGGGAAAGATGCCCTTCTTCCCTTGCCCCTTGATACCTGCAGCAGGTGGGGACCTGACCCAACCCCTCACCAGCTGCAGCACTTGGGAGAGCAGGTCCTGTGTCTTGCCTGGGCAGCACAGTAGAGTTGACCTTGTAGATAGGGGTGTGGGTGAGCCAGCCCTGAGGGCGTGAGAGGAGCATAACTGGTACTGTCTCCCTCATCTGCAGTGTGCTGGTGGGGACAAGGGAAAGATGCCCTCCCTGCTTCTCCTACCACCTCCAGTTGTCGAGGGAGCTGACCTCCAGCTGTAACACTTGGGAAAGCAGGGCCTACACCTCATCTGGGCAGCATAGCAGAGCTGTCCATGTCGATGGTGGGGTAGGTGAGCTAGCCCCCTGAGAATGTGAGCTTGAGAAATCTGGCCCCGCTCCTCATCTGCTAGATGGCAGCATGGGCAGGGAAGAATTGCCCTCTCCCACTCCTTGTTGCCTGTGGCAGACGGAAGAGCTGGCTGTGAGGTCATAAGAACTAGAAAGCTGCTCCTGCCCCTCACCAGCTGCAGCACTTGGGAGAGCAAGTCCTGTACCTCTCACCTGGGCAGCACAATAGAGCCGACCCTGTTGGTGGATGTGTGAGTGAACCAGACCCAAAGTCATGAGCATGGGAGAGATGTCCCTAGTACTCATCTGTCATGCTGTGATGCAACGTTGAGAGGGAGAGATGTGGCGTGGGCACGGAGAGATGTCCTACCTTACCCCTCACCTAATCCCTTCCCACCTGTGGTAGAGGAGGGAGCTCACCCTCCCTCCCTATTACTAGCTGCATCACTCGGGAAAGCATGCCCTGCTCTTCACCTAGGAAGAACAGTACAGCTGAACCTGTTGGCAGAGGCACAGGTGAGCTGGTCCTGAGGGTGAGGGTGGGCTAGCTGGCCACACCCCAGTGGTCTGCCATGTGGTGGAGAGGGTGAAGGCAAGATACCCTCCCCATCTTGCCCCTGCCACCTGTGGTGAGTGAGGGAGCTGACCCTCCCCCTTACCAGCTGCAGCACTCAGGAAATTGGGTCCTGCACCTCACCTGGGCAGCGCAGCAGAGCTGACCCTACTGACGGGGTAGAGGTGAACCGGAGAACATGAGCATGGGAGATCAGGCCCTGCCCCTCACATGGTGGTGTGGGTGGAGGAAAGCTGCCCTCCTCATTCTTCTTTGTAGGCTAGGAGAGCTGGCCCTGAGGTCAAAAGAGCAGGAGTACTGTCCCTGCCCCTTCCCAGCTGCAGCACACGGGAGAGTGGGCCCTGCACCTTGCCTGAGCAACACACACAGTAGAGCTGGCTCTGATGGTCCAGGTGTGGGAGAGCAGACTCTGAGAGCTTGAAAGCAGCACTGGCCCTGCCCTTGCTCATGCAGCAATGCCCTCATGCAGCAGGGCAATGATGGAGAGCTTACCCAGGTGGTGAGGATGGGGGAGAGCTGGTAGACTGACCAACCCTACAACTACTCAGGACCAGAACCAGGGCTATGAGTGGACCCACCCCAATACCCACCCCATTTATGATCTGCTGGAGCACATGAAGGGGCTGGTCCCACAGACCCAAAGCTGCAGGATCTCCAGGACACAGGACAACAATAGGATATCTAAGAGGAGTCTCAGTCAGGGCCCAGCGTCGATAGTATAACAGAAACTATAGTATAACCTAGAACCAGACCAAGAACCAGACCTATGCATGACTCTTTGCAATGAACACTTGCAAGTAAAGATATATGGACAAAAGGATTTACTGTATGACTCACTGCGTTACATTACAGCATCCATGATGAGATTTTCCTCCTTCATTTAATTCTGTTTTTTCTTTATTCATTTTATCTCTTGAATTTTATTTTATTTTGGGAGGGGGTTGCAAGGACAGAGGGCAGACACGAAGGGATGGGGAAATGAATGGGAGTGAGATGCATGATGTGAAAGACACAAAGAATAAATAAAAAGAAAGTTATTTAAAAAAATCCATCTTGGGCTATCTTTAGCTCCCTTAATACCAGGTCCTTGCCAGCCTCTGTGCCTAACCTGCCATTCCATGACTCACAGGGAAGACCTTTTAGAAACTGGTAACACATGAGCTTCTGCCAACTAAAAGGCTAAGAATGTCAGCAGCTAGCACCTGAGGCCTACAGTGGCTTTACTTTCCAGAACTACTTAATGGCTCCATCAGTGTATCTGGAAAGTGTCCTGATTTATTATTTCCCATGTCCTGTTACTATAAAAAACTTTGTCAGACTCTTACCATGTTGGAAAACGGTTCTGTGGAACCTGAATCTGCTGGGCCCTGGTGAGTCCATGTTTGGCTTCATAATAAACCATCTCTTATCTCCTTTGAGGCTCTGGTTTTGCATTGCCAAACGTCTGTCTGTATGCTTACTGTTTCTTTCACCTAGGAGTACGTTTAAATTAAGTGCTTACTACCTTAAAAAAAAAAAAGGAAGAAAGAAAAAATCCCACTTTGCTTCCTACTGTCTCATCCTAAAGCTCTTCTCAGCTACCCTGAGGTCGAAATCTCTGAAGCCAACTCCTGAAGCTGCAGAGCAAGCAGTGGTGAGTTACGCCCCCACTGCCAAACACATCGTCATGTGTTCCACTGGGACCCAGCTGTGCTCACAAGATGCACTGACATGAAAGACCTGTAAGATCTTGAGTCTCTAACACGGGGCTAATGGGGCATACCATCCCCAACCATGACTGTGGAAGTCAGAAATCTCTTTCACTTGAAGCCACACAACAAGGGAAGCCCTCGGACATACCACTACTGTGAGTGAAATTCCCATCTGTTAAGGAAATCTCCACTTACAAGTGAGATTCTCCTCTGTACCAGGAAGAGCACTACTGTAAACGACTAGAAATTCTTCTTATCAAAGGAAAAGGCACCAAATGATGTCTGCAGAAAAACAACAACTTCCTCTTGCTTGTCTGCTTGCTTTCCATGGGCAGCACCCGAGCGATATTTAAACCTGAAGTGCAAGTTTTTCTTTGAGATTCCCTTCTCTGCTTTGTTACCCATGACAACATGAGATGTGTGTCAATGGACTTCTTCTTCCTTTCCTTTGGTTCATCTGTCTTTTGTTACTGATAAGAAGCCAGGAAATTCCTCTCTCCCCTGTAGATCACTATAATGGCACCAGAGTGTCACTCTTGAAGTCAAATGCTCTCCAATGTGAAGGCATTTGAAAACTGGGCCTAGACTAGATGTATTTTAGGCCAGGGGGGTCATTGTAACTGCTGAGAATTTATAATCTGGCCCAGTCTTAGAAATAAGATTCACCAAGATTCTCATATTTTTATGATGGGAATCAGTTAAAATTTGATGTGTTCAATTGAAAGAAGTAAAGAAAATATACAATAGTCTGTAGCTAAAGTTTTCCTGCCTGGCCCACAGTCAGGACAAATCTCTCTCACCTGCCAGTCCCACAGCCACTCAGACCCGACCAAGTAAACACAGAGACTTATATTGGTTACAAACTGTATGGCCGTGGCAGGCTTCTTGCTAACTGTTCTTACAGCTTAAATTAATCCATTTCCATTAATTTATACCTTGCCAAGTAGCTTGTGGCTTACCGGCATCTTCACATGTTGTTTCTCATCGTGGCGGCTGGCAGTGTCTCTCTGACTCAGCCTTCCACTTCCCAGCTTTATTCTCCTCCTTGTCCTGCCTACACTTTCTGCCTAGCCAATGACCAATCAGTGTTTTATTTATTGACTAATTAGCAACACATTTGCCATACAGAACATCCCACAGCAATAGTCTCCTTTTAAAAATTTTTCATTATGCTGTAGAAGTTGTCACAATAAAAATGAAGTCTTTATCCATTCATCAGTTGAATGACATTTTAGGTGGCTTCCGTTTTCTGTCATTGTGCATTGAGTGGTAATGAATATGGCTGAGCAAATATCTGTGCAGGAGAATGTGGAGTACTTTGGGCATATGCTAAGGTTGGACCATATGGTAGATCTTTTAGCTTTTTGAGAATTCACAACATAAGTTTCCACAGTGGCTGTACCAGTTTGTAATCCCACCGGCAGTGAACGCGCATTCCTCTTTCCCTACATCCTCCACGGTGGCTGTTGTCAGGTGTTCTCTGGATCCTCCTGACAGGTATACGTTGAAATCTAAAACTAGTTTTAATTTGAATGTCTCTAATTGCAAAGGAAGTGGAACACTTTCTAAAAGATACTCCTTAGCCATTTTTATTCAGATCTACTGCCCATTTTAACTGGGCCATTTTTTTTTCATTGACTATTTTTTTGAATTCTTTGTTTACTCTGGATACTAATCTTCTATCACCTATACAGCTGGCAAAAATTCTCTCCCAGTCCATGAGCTTCTTCTTCACTCAATTGATTGCTTTCTGTATAGAAGACGCAGATCAGAAAGACAAATGCTCCATGTTGTTTCTTATTCATGGAACACACCTCCAAATTTTGGGATTTGGGTAGGTAACTGGAAGTGTCTGAAGAAGTCAGGCAAGTAAAAAGGACCACAGGGGATGGAAGGAGAAGTCAATCTAGAGAGAGAGCTAGTAGGAGTCAGATGCTGTGAAGTGGGTAGTGGTGAACATGGGGGTGAGGACTTAACTGGGTAGAGGAGAAGAAGGGCGAGAAGAAAGAAGAGATAAACAACACTATGAATAGCTAAAGAGCTATAGGGCAACATATTATTTTATAAGCTTACTTAAATTGTGTGTGTGTGTGTGTGTGTGTGTGTGTGTGTGTGTGTGTTCAAAATGTAGTTATGCCACATAGGGTGATGATGCTCTGCCCAAGAGCCAGGCACTATGTGGCAAAACCCCAGTGCTGGACATGGACATCAGAAACCTCTCTTCACGTTTCTGGTTGCAGCAACACATGAAGCTCCCAAAACAATACAGGCCATCGCCACTGCCCCTGTTTGCCTCCCAAACACTGGGGGTAAGACCCTAATGCTGAAGACAATGCACTTTGGACAGAACTCGGGGGAATCAAGCTGGAACTGACTGACCTGGAAAGCTCTTCCTTAAGGACCGACTTGTAAGTTGCCAAGGGAGAGATACAACTGGTATCCTACCAAGCTGTAAAGCCTGTGATCCACAGCAATGAATGAACTAGCAAGATAATCACAATAGTGCATTAATGGCTCTTGTTATTTTGTGGTTAACCAATTGTACTTAAGGCCCACTCAAGAGGAGGGATTTCATGCCTGGTACTGTACAACAGTGCGTTGACTTGGAGACATCATAGACCTGAGAGGACAACCTCCTACCACCACTTTCCAAAACAAATATAATTTCCAATTATTGCTGTGGGATGGTCTGTATGTCAAGTGTGTTGCTGATTGGTCAGTAAATAAATCACTGATTGGCCATTGGCTAGGCAGGAAGTATAGGCGGGACAAGGAAAAGAATTCTGGGAGGTGGAAGGCTGAGAGAGGGACACTGCCAGCCGCCATCAGGACAAGGAAGATGTAAGGTACCAGTAAGCCATGAGCCATGTGGCAAAGTAAAGATTAATAGAAATGGGCTAAATATAAGAGTAAGAGCTAGACAATAACAGGCCTGAGCTAATGGCCAAGCAGTTTAAATAATGTAAGAGTCTGTGTGTTTATTTTATAAGTGGGCTCTGAGACTGGCGGGACTTGGTGGTGGGAGCTGGAGAGAAATTCTCCAGCAACAAATGGCGTCCAACGTGGTGACAAGAGTTTCCACCTAAAAACTTAAAAAAAAGATTCTAAAACGGACCTAAAAACAGCTTCCTAATTGTCTCTCTCAAATAAGCGGCAGCTGCCGGTTTGAGCTACTGGCGGGTTCCTAGCGTGCGCTCTCGACCTGCAGTATGGTGGGAATGAGGCCTCTGCAAGTAGCACATTAAACTGTGTGGTGAATTTAGCCTTTACTAGTACAAAACAAAAAAAGAGGTTTCTGGGCTACACGCTACTTTGGTAAAAATGTAGACCCACTATTTCTGAGAGTTATGGCTCCCAGAGCTGGCGGAAAGCGGACCGCCGCCATGTTGGGAAGCTGAAGTGGGCGGAGCCAGCAGCCACTGCGCCGTTTCAGGCTTAGAATGCTGCAGTTTAAAAGCAATAGGCTCAAGCTAATATAAAAAAAATAAGCCACGTAAAGATGGCTACCACACAGAGAATCTGGATTATGTTGTCTTTGATATTCGTAACTGCAAAAAAACATTTGATTGTAAAAGCTGTTGAGTTATGCCAAAATGTATATTTTAAAGGTACCTTGACTTCAAAATTTGGATATAAAGATATGTTGCTTTGAAAAAGAGTCTCTGCTCTTGTTTCCACAGAAAGCCAGAGACTATGGATTTGTTCCAGATTAAGATACATCAGGTTTGACCAGCCAAGACCCCCTGAAAGGTCTCCAGTGACACCATGGCCCAGATGATTCAACATCCAGAATGGTTTCAAGGCAACTGGCTCAGACGATACAGCCTCATGGACTACTCCATGATCCTAAAATTTTCTTCGTGTCCCCATAAGATACAGCGCCCCCCTCCAGCAGGAAGTAGTAAGAGAAGCTACGCCCAAATTCCCAAATATACCAAGCTGGCTTTAGAGATGGAATTGGCTCACTCCCCCTCTAAACCCAGACATATTGCTCAAAAAAAAAAAAAAAAATGGTTAAGAGATTCTTGTGTCCCAAATCAGAAGAGCCCTCTGGTGTGGGACAGAGAAAAAACAATATTTTTATTTAAATCAGGTTGATTATAAATACAATCTCTTTCTAAAGAAAAAAAGGGGATAGTTTAGATATGATAGGATGAAAGGGTAGATTAATGAACCTACTTTTAAAGAGTAACAACTTATTTAAAATGTTTTACATTGCTATAGATTTTAGTTTATTGATACAAATTTAAACTTAATTTTGTTATACTGTATATATATTTCTATTCTTGTTTGAGGTATTATGTTTATGTAACTCATTTAAAATTATAATGGATAATTAAAAAATAGATTAATAATTAGTCATCTATGATAATCATATTTGTAGCCATGTTAGTTAAGTCTTCTAGGTATACATAGTTATATTTCAGATAGATAGGTAGTCTTCAAACACTTCAAAGACCTACAGAATATGGCATTTAAAATGTTTTAAAAATTTAGACTTTTTGGACAGTGAGACATGTCTGCTCCTGACAGCACCGATTTACTTCAGAGAGGAGGATGGGCATCGAAGACACTCCATATGGAGTTTATCTTCACCTTGACAAAAATAGCCATTTGGGCAAGAAACTGTTCTTGCCTGGACTGTCTGATCAACTGGACATGCAGGACCCATACAAAGGTGACCACTGAACTTTGCTTGACAAAATGGTCCTTCAGGTTCCTACTTTGCAGAGAAAACTGCCAGACATTCTACAGGACACAGAGAAAAGTGAATAAGAGACTCTAGGCCTGTGGGCTGAAGACAGATGCCCCAACTTTACAAGAGAACTTTGAATGACTGTCCAAGCTGCCAGCTGTCTCTGTCTACCCTACAAGACTCCTAAAAGTTGCTTATATCCTTCTCCATTTCTCAGGTAGTAGTATATCCTTCTGAGGTCTTTGATGTGGTTAAAGACTAGATACTTACAATTTTCCTTAGTTATAATAAAAGATAAGTTAGATATAAAACCTTAAACTTACAAATATAAGATAGATAGGATCTCTTCTTTAATATTGTAACTGTAATTCTTGCTTGATAATTGTTTTGTTATATGTAATTTTACTATGTTAAAGTTAAAACCTTCCTTTTTAAGAAAAGAAAAAGGGGAAGTGCTGTGGGATGGTCTGTATGTCAAGTGTGTTGCTGATTGGTCAGTAAATAAATCACTGATTGGCCATTGGCTAGGCAGGAAGTATAGGCGGGACAAGGAAAAGAATTCTGGGAGGTGGAAGGCTGAGAGAGGGACACTGCCAGCCGCCATCAGGACAAGGAAGATGTAAGGTACCAGTAAGCCATGAGCCATGTGGCAAAGTAAAGATTAATAGAAATGGGCTAAATATAAGAGTAAGAGCTAGACAATAACAGGCCTGAGCTAATGGCCAAGCAGTTTAAATAATGTAAGAGTCTGTGTGTTTATTTTATAAGTGGGCTCTGAGACTGGCGGGACTTGGTGGTGGGAGCTGGAGAGAAATTCTCCAGCAACAAATTATAGTCTAAATCTTATATTTATACCCACAGAAAAGTATACTACTATCATTTTGCAACAGATAGAGACTATTACAGAGATCCACAGCAGGTTCAGATACAGAGAATACAGGGATATGGAGTGCCCAAACCCAACTGACACACTTGCCACACAACTGGGGCTTGGGGAAAAAAAATCACAGAAGAGGAAGCAGAAAGATTGATGAGCCAGAGTTCCTGGGTACCTGTCTGCTAGATAGTGCCCCTTAGGAATGATAAGAAAATGTATGAAATCTCAATGATATGGTTGCCTGAAGAAGACTAGAATAATCAATCACTAGGTGACGCCAATGTGGACAGGAAACATTCCATATGGTCCTACTACTAGATGAAAACCTAACAGTTACCAGTAATTAAAAAATAAGTCTTTTAGGTGGTATGGTGGCACTCGGGAGGCAGGGGTGAGCAGATCCAGGGAGTAGCATGTAATGACACACAGGTAAAGCCACAGAACATGTGGCAACATATAGATGAACAGAAATGGGTTGAGTTTAAGTGTAAGAGCTAATCAGTGGTAAGCCTGACTTAATGTCTGAGCAGTTTTAATTAATATAAGCGTTTGTGTGTTTACTTGGGGGATGTGAGTGGGAGAGATTTGCCCTGCCCAACGGCAGCCCAGGACACAGAAACACTTTCAGCTGAGAGAGAGAGAGAGAGAGAGAGAGAGAGAGAGAGAGAGAGAGAAATAAAAAAGGGGAGAAAGGAAAGGAATCTTTTGTGTTAAACCTTCAAACACTAACAAAGAAAAGCCAAGAAGTTATTAAGGTGTGGGTTCCTGTTTTTGCCTGATAAAAACAATTACTACAAGAAGAATTCTTCCAGAACCAGAACCTCACACATGGCCACTGTAACAGGCACTTAGGAAGTATTTGTCACCCTTCCTCTGAAATAGGCTCCAAGACTCTCATGTGAGAAGTGCTAGTCCACACCCAAGAGGGCGAAACAGCCTTAGCCTTGGGGCCACTCCCAAATGTTCATGGGATGGAGAAGGGAAGGAACTTTTGAGGGGTAGAACTTACTCTTGGATGTGATAAGGCCATTGAGGCCACCACTCTGGAAAGGAATAAAGCCCATCTCTTGGGATTGGGTAATGAATGAAATAAAGGCAACCAACCTTGAGGTTGGTTAATGAGAGAGCGGACTGCCAGAAGATAGGTTAGCTTCCTCTCTTGCCATGTGACATATTTCTCGAGAGACAGCCATGGCTCCCACATGTGAAGTGATTAGACATGAGGCTGTCATCAAAATTCAATGGCAATGCACGCTCTTAAACACTAAAAATGATGAGCCAAATAAACTGCTTCTATTTAGAAAACACCCAGCCTTAGGTATTTGGGTATAACAACACACACACACACACACACACACACACACACACACACACACACACGTAGAAGGAGGGGAGAGGGAGACAACGAGAAGCTTCTAAACAGGTAAATTCTGCTGTCTCCCCACTTTATTACCACAGGACACAACCTTTTATGTTAAACATACTTTAGCACTATTCATTTCTTCCTCAAATAGAGCATAAGAAATATAGGTCTGCCCTATTTCTCCATGTTTTTCTTTCATTGTGGAGACACTCCCATCTTGTAAGGCTTATTATATTGTGTGCTTTTCTTTTGTCACTGTCTTTTGTTAGAGGGCCTCAGAAATATGGGGCTAGATGAAAAAGGATAACTGTGCTCCTCTGAGCAGGCTGTGATCAAGCTCTAGCTGGGCTCCTTTGTGTATCCTCTATCCTTTGTATATTCTCTATTCACCCTTCGCTCTCTGTGTTCAACCTGACCTTGACTGGCCACCCATCCAGCAAGAAAGCCACTAAGTCAGCTTCACCTGACATCTTGATGGCCGACGAGCAAGTTCTAGGCCTGCCTCTAGTAAGACCCCTTTCAGAAGTGAGTGAGAATTCTCCTCTTATTTCCTATTGGTAATTTCTACCGACTACTGCCCTGACTCTGCTCATTTATATAAATGTATTTCCTGTTGTTTCCACTGTATTCAGAGTGAATTTCTGTGACATTCTATCTATATTCATCACTCTTATTGGAAGTACAAGGTCTGAATGCATCTGACCTCAGGCAGGGCCTTCACTCTTCTCCCAGACATTTTCTGAAAATCTTAAAAGAGATGGTTAACCTTGTTTACAGTGAGGTTATCCTTCCTCTCTGCATCATTGTGATTTAGAGTGTTATCATGTATGATGGCTAGTTTTATGCCACCTTGACAAGCTACAGTCATCTGAGAGGAGGTAACCTTGATTGAGAAATTGCCTCCACAAGATCAGGCTGTAGGCAAGCCTGTAGAGAATTTTCTTAATTTGTGATTAATGTAGGAGTGTCCAGCCCATTGTGGGTGGTGCCATCCCTGGGCTGGTGGCCCTGGGTTCTATAAGATGGCAGGCTGGCCGAACAAGCCATGGAAAGGAATCCAGTAAGCAACAGTCCTCTGTGGCCTCTGCACCAGCTCCTGCCTCCAAGTCCCTGCCCTGCTTGAGTTCCTGTTCTGACTTCCTTTGATGATGAACAGTGATGTGGAAGCATAAGCTGAATAAACCCTTTCCTCCCCAGGTTGCTTTGGTCATGGTGTTTTGTCACAGCAAGTAACCCTAACTAGGACACCGTGTCAAATGTAATTTTGTCAGGTGCCACCCAGGAACCACCCTGTGCGCTCAAGTAGGCTGCTCAGCAACCTTTTTATAATACCTAATAGCTTCAAAACCCACCAATATTATACATATGACTATTGTACAGATAGTGTAATGTGACTCTTCTGTTCTCTGGTATGTAGTATCTTATTTTCTTTAGGAATGCCTCCCTCTTAACCCTTGTGCTTAAAGTATCATTAATAAACACCAGCTCTGCTCCATATTGGCTCATCTCAAAAATATTTTGTTTAAATCCAAGGACTTCAGTCTAGGTCTTTAAAATATTAAGAACTGTGGTGGTTTGATAATTTACAAAAACGTAAAAAAAATAAAAAATAAAAAAACACCACAGGCTACAGAGATCCACCAATAATCCACCTCCAGCAACCAACTTTTCACCACTGTCTGGGGCCCCTTAAAACAGTGGTTCTCAACCTTCCTAATGCTGTAATCCTTTAATAGAGTTCCTCATGTTGTGGTGACTCCCAATCACAATGTTATATCATTGCTATTTCATAACTATAATTTTGCTGCTGTTATGAATTGTAATATAAATATCTGATATGATACTCACAAAGGGGTCATGACCCCCAGGTTGAGAACTACTGACTTAAAAGGAGGCCCTTGAGGGCTCTAACTCGAGGAGCTAACTGTTCTCTTGAAATGCATCTGATCTCTGCTATTGCTTTGCTTTTGTATACATTTCTTCTGCCATTTTGCACTCTGCGTACACTTCAATTCTTTGAGTAAGATGCAAGATTCTGGAAACACTCATTCCAAGCAGTGAGCCCTGGTAACCAAACTCCCCAGGCTGCTGCTATGGGTGGCAATGTAGAGGTATGTCTCTATCCAAGACACAACTAACAGTTGGCGCTTTTTCTTCAGCCAACATTTAGAACCCGGCATCTATGATCTACCAATTCAAATCTTACCAGAGGGCTTAACTGTGTATATCCCTGTCCTCCACCCCGGTCTCTCTTAGTACTTAAAGCTACAGCAATGCCCTAATGACTTGGACTCATTAAACTTCCTTATCTGTGCCTTTCCACAGTGTAGACATACTGGAGATGGATTGTTATAAGCCCAACTTAACAGCTGAAGATTTTCAATGAGTCTGGTGTTGCATGAGCTTCAGGACTCTTCCCTCCACTACCTTGCAGTCTGAGGGACCTCCATAGTGTGTCTCAGTGGGCATTTTGTTTTATCAAACCCACCTCAGATCTTTAAGGTGGTAGAACATTTTATATTGCGTTGGGGTTCGAAACAGAGCTATGGGAGCCCTGGTGGCACAGCCCAAGCTACATTTCTGTGTCGGGTGATGCTGGTCATTCTTAGACACACAGGAACTCTGAAAAGTATCCCTCAGTAAAAGCAATTCACACCTCTAAAGGAAATAGACATTAGTGAAGTAGTTTTGGGGCTGCTCTGAGGTAACCTAAAGTCAGTCATTCAAGAGACATCCTCTGCCAGCAGAACAGACTTTGTTCACAAGTCCTTAGTTTCTCTGATCTTCTCATGGCTTGTCACTGTCTCCTAGAACTCAAATCTAAGGTCCCTTCCTGTAGCCCCAGATGCTACACAAACTTTAGATTTCTGGCCCTTTTCCTAGGAATCCTAGGTATAAACAAATAGTTATAAGGGACTTTCCCCTGATCATCTGATTGTTCACTGTCAACTTATTTCTTACAATTATGGGACCTTGTAAGAGTCAAATATTCCCACATTCCACGTGAACGTGAGACTAATCTGAGCCCCATTCTGAATCTGAATGATGCAGCCCTATGGTCTTATGGAAGCCAGAAGGAACTCCCAGTAAATATGAAGCAGCTTAACAGAAACATGGGAAATGTCAGGAAATGGCAAGCAAGGTCATCTGGGAAGTTTTGACCATAAGCACATGTACCACTTCATCCTAATGAGAGTTGTTACCCAGGATATATGCAAGAACACTAGGCACTGTGAGGTGTGGGGGCTGTTTATAGATCTATTGCCTTTCACGGGTGTTAAGGGTCAATGTCATGCAGTCATATATATATCTTTGTCCTAAAGCAGAATTGCCCCCCTCCTTTTCCCTTAACTGGGTTGACAGGCAACTGATAAGTTATTCATCTTTGTGGTGTTCCTTTTCCGCTGTGGTTCACTGACTGCTGTACACATAAACTGTTTTTCTCCAAGCTCAGCCTCAGGAAGATAAAATTTCCACCCACATCTAGCTTCCCACATACCATGTAGAACAAATTTCAAAGTCATAGAGGGATGCCCGAGCAATGGCCTTCAGTCATCTGTGAGAATGGGAATCAAAGAAGGATATCCCAGGAAGCCCTTAGTTATCATTGAGATAAAAAAAAAATCACAGAAAGCTGTTGCTAGTCATCTGTGGGTACTAGAATAAGTCACAGAGAGTGTGCTAGCAACATTTGTAGTCATCTGTATGCACTATTATCACAGAGAAGTATGCTAGCAACATCCATACTTGTCTATGAGCACTGAAATCACAAAAGGTGTACTCCAATGAAACCCTGGTCACCTTTAAGATCCCGAATCACAGCAACATACTCAAACAACAGCCTCCAGTCCTCTGTGAGCACCAGAATTACAAAGGTATGTCTCAAGAACAACTTTAGACATCTGTGAGCAATGGAAGCACAGATGGATGCCTGAGCAACATCCACAATCTATGAGAACCAGATTACAGAGAGATAACCCTATCAAGAACCTCTAGTCCTCTGCAGGAACCTGAATATGAAGAGATGATTCAGCAACAGCCGCAGTCACCTGAAAGAGTCAGATTCATAGAGGGATACCTCAGAAATACCTGCTAGTCTTCTGTGGGAACCAGAATTGCCAACAGATACTGCACAACAGCCCTAGTTATCTGCAAGAACCATAATCACAGACAGATACCTCAATAACCAGTCAAGTTATCTGTGAGAAGGTAACCACTGAAGTATACCCCAGCCACAGCCCTGGTCTCTGTGAGAATGTCATCAATGAATGATACACCAGCCACAGCCTTGGTCTCTATGAGAATGCCATCACTGAGAAACACCCCAGCCACAGCCCTGGTCTCTGTGAGAATGTCATCACTGAAAGACACCCCAGCCACAGCTCTGGTCTCTGTGAGAATGCCATCACTGAGAGACACCCCAGCCACAGCCCTGGTCATATGTGAGAATGCCATCACTGAGAGACACCCCAGCCACAGCCCTGTTCTCTGGAAGAACATAATCACTGAAATGTGTGGCAGCAATAAACCTAGTTGTCTTTGAGGATATGAAGATTCATTGGGCTGTGGCACTTCTGTTAGGGAAGTCTGTTCTAGATTTCTGTTTCTCAGCATTGAGCAGAGCACCTTTGACACAAGAATGCAGACATGACCTCACCTGTTTCTGATGCTCGACTTAGCAAAGTCTGCAGAAAATTGCTCTTTTTAAATTTCTTACAACATACCCTAGAACTGAAATTTGAATTTATATGTTGGTTTCTAACATATATGATGTCTGGACCTCCCAATCTTGGCCTCTTGCAGTTAAAACACTCGAATTTCTCATGGTTATACAGATATCTTCCAGGTCATCATATTGTGGTGAGGAGTAGGGTAGAGAATGAGGAACTGAGATAATCAGTACATGAAAGAACTGTCAGTAAAAAGAGTAGGATTTCTTTCCACATAGCGCATGCCTGCTAAACATACACACTATGTATATGAACCAAAGTCCTCTAGTGATGTCCTGATAAAATGCCCAATCTTTTGAGAAACAATGGTATCGAGTCTTTGACCTTTTTCCAGCTCTGGTCCATAAAGTGCAATTTTTCCTTAATAGATTATTTTGTCTTCTATTACTATATATGCATCTATTTACATTTTTGTTCAAAGACCCAAGAACCTGGAAATCTCACTGAACCCTGATAAACACCTGTAACTATGAATAGAAAAGGGACCAAACATCCGCCTCTCAGAGCAAACGAGGTCAGCCAGGTGGGCGTTTTGAGGATGCACAGGTCAAGGATGTTTCTCCAGACTGCACCAATATTGCCCCTTCTCTCATGTAGCCCCTCCCCTTGGCTGTTTCTTGATGGGTGGTCCATGGCTAAATTATATCCACCATGGGGAAGAACAAGCATTCTAGTTGCTGCACTCCAGGAAGCTTCTCCCAGGGTCTCAGCTGCATGACAGATGCATCTTTCAAAATGCTTTGTAATGATAATATCACTCACAAGAGAAATCTATTGCACAAGGGTCACAATTCATTAACAGGACAAGCTGTAAAGTCTGATAAAGATTTCACTGCTAATTAGGTTAAAAACATCCTCAAAGAAATATCAACTTAGTAACTGAAGGAATCCAACCTCACTACCAATGGGCTTCAGGTTGAAAAATGCATCCTCTCCTTTCCAGGATTAAGGTCAGACTTAGGTGAGGGAAAGGAAGAGAAGGAGGAGGAGAAATCTGTGCAGCTCGTTTACTATGGAGCTAGGTTTAAAATCTACTAACATATTCAATTCTTGTTGCAACCCTAGGAAGAAGGTGTTAGGATGGCTTACAATTTATAGATGAGACAAGTTTGGAGATGCAAAGTAGACGAACAAAGGCCACTGAGCATGTGAGTGGCTCAAGTAAGTGGATTGGTCCCCTGAAATCCATGGCTGCAGAGTCACATGCTTGCCAACAGGGTGATGGCCATCTTTGGGAACTTCTTCAGGAAGAATGTAGCAACCATGCTTGTGGCTATATGAGGCTTGGTTTTGTGAAATAATATACCTTTTAGCTCATTGTTCTACCAACAACATACTTCTGGAGCTAGACGGTACAGAAGTGGCTGATTGCAGAGGACCTGTGCGCTCCTTCAATGCTTATCTCTTCCAGTTAATGGGAGAGCAAAGAAAAGGGAGGCAGGGAGGCTGTCTTCATTACTATTCTGCTGCAGTGGAGACACCATGACCAAGGCATCTGATAGAAAAAAAGGAGTCGATTGGGGACTCAGTTCCAGAGGGTGAGTCCATGATCACCATGGTGGGGAGCATGGCAGCAAGAAGGCAGGCATGGTTTGGGGCAGTAGCTGAGAGCTCATATCTAGATCCACAAGCAGGAGGCAGAGGGAGAACTAACTGGGAATGGTGAGGGCTTCTGTTACAGCTCTCTAAGAGCTCTTTCCACTTCTATGCTTCCCTGAACAGCAAAGAGCTGATTTATAGAATGTCAGAGGGAAAAACATCATAATTAAAACTGAAATAACTTTGCATATGTAGGTAGTTATGAAATATAACAGTTGACAGAATATGCATTTCACATTGTATGCAATCATTTCTCAGTTATATAAGACATCACAGCCCTTAACTGGGACAAAATTTAAACTCAATCTTTTCTTATTGTTATTTTCATAAGCTGTGCAAGAGCTGTCTTATGTAGCCATTCCCCAGACCTAAACTTTCCTTTATTTATCAGTGTCTTGATTCAGGGCCCCTTAGCTCATGATTTTGATAGGTTCTGATATATATTGTTAAAACAAACAAACAAACAAAAAAACATTACCAACTCTGGTTCCTTGAGTTCCATATGCCATTATAGAATGAATGTCCATGTCCCCAACACAGCCCTGCTTTACATTATGTACTTATCACTTGTGAGTCCCTGAGTTCCATCCCCAAGCACAAACATATGTAAATAAATAAAATCCTTATGGCCCCCAAGATGGTGGTGTATGGAGATAGGGATATGGAGAAAAAACTGGGTATTAAGGCATAGTCTTCCTGCTGGGATTAATGTCTGGCAAAGCAGAAAGGAGAGGTGGGAGACCCTCTGTTGGTCATGTGCAGACATAGCAAGGTTACCTCTACAAACCAAAAGTCAGCCTGCATCTAGCCCAAACAGGCTGACACACTGATATTGAACTTCTGACTCCGGAATGATGGAAAATTCAGGTTTGCTGCCTAAGCTTCCTAGTCCAGGAGGTTTCACTACAGTAGCACAATCCTGTTGACATTTTGTTTACTAGCAAGCATCAATTGTAAAAAGTAATTTAAAAAACGAATTTGCCGGGCAGCGGTGGCACACACCTTTAATCCCAGCACTCGGGAGGCAGAGCAAGGCGGATCTCTGTGAGTTCGAGGCCAGCCTAGTCTACAGAGTGAGATCCAGGACAGGCACAAAAACTACATAGAGAAACCCTGTCTTGAAAAAACAAAATAAAACCAACCAATCAAACAAACAAACGAATTTAAAGAAAAGGACTGACTAACAGACAGGTATGTAAGCACAAAGGAAGAGAAAGCCTAGGCCCTGCTCAGCAGCTTTCTTCCCCTAACCTCTTGTTTTACCTTTTGGAGAGGAATGTTTAACCAATGGCAACAGCTTTCACTGATGATGTTCATCAGAAAATCATTTGGATTCATAGAGGAGTTGAGAACAAAATTCACTTGACAAAGGAGAATAACCAATCATCTATCTCTTCCAGGTCTTCTTGTCTATTATCCCCCAAAATAATGGTCAGAGAGTTTCTTAGAACATTTGCACAGTCTTAGACTATAAACGGTGATGTCTCAGATTTCCTCCAAAGCAGGGAATGCTCACTGGTGTATTCTGCTTTTTTCCTTGATCCACTTCATAACAACCTTTATTTCTCACCCCATTCCCATCTTGAATGGCCTCTGCTCACAAGGCCACTGCTTCTCCAGTGAAGCAGGCAAGAGACAGTAGGTAGACTAGGCGCATGCCCAAGTACTCAGACTGCACCTACCTCCAGTACTCAGACCCCAACTACCTCCAGTACTAAGATCCCACCTACCTCCAGTACTCAGACTCCACCTACCTCCAGTAAACTTCAGGCAAGCCCCAGGGAGAAAATGGGTCACTTTACGAACATATTCAATTCAATATATAGCTCATTCACTTTCATTTTACTGGGTTATTTTAAGTTTACAGAATCTGCCCTCAATTCATATACCAGGTTGCTAAGCACCATTTCTAAACACATAGACTGAATTATGGCATGCAGTTTATTGTAACAATATTGGATCTTACTGCATCTAACACAGTACAACTGTTATAATAAGGCAGCTAACTGTTTCCATTTTCCCTAGAAAATTAATCTGAAATTGTTCCAATTCTTATAGATTGCTTTCCTTTCACATATTAAAAACTTACTTTCACTTAAACCATAAGAGGTCTGGTGCAATTGATTGTGCAGTTAGCGGTATTGTTTCCTACGATGAATATTTGATATTTGTGTGAGACACTCTTATGAACAGCAGGAAGTCAAGGGAAACATTACAATTTCCCCATAAATAATGTCTATTATGCTAAAAAAACTAACATATTTTTCAATGTTCAGGGGATCGGACCATTCTATTTTTCATATAACTGTGGAGTCAGTAAAAAGTAGATATTCTTTGTCTAGTGACCAAAGTATGAAATTGTCATCACATCAAGCAAAAGGATTGAGAAAAGAAGGAAATGGCAATGAGTATAACCACTCTGTCTTCAGCTCTACACATGAACTCCCAGAATTCCTCAATGGGAACCTTCACTGGTGCTTCTCTTCTCCAAAGACCACTAAGGAAAGAGACAGTCTGAGAGACAGATTCCAAATGAGCCTGGAGAGGATGGGACAGGCAGCCACCTGCAAGCCAGGGAGCAACACATGAGAAGACACTGGTCCCGCTGATAGCTCCACACCAGGGGGAAATTATATTCCTTTAAGGAAAAAAAATGGCAAGACACCAAATTTCCACTTTCCAACCTCCACTGGAGATGACAACAAGCTCCATGACTTTGGGAAATCACTGCTCACTTCCTCCCTGGCTGCAATCTCAGAGTACTAGAGGTAGCTCAGCAAGAAGAAGCTCTTTACCCAAGCATGGGGAGCTGAGCTTGATCCTCAGAACTCATGAGAAAGTCCAGGCATGGTGCCATGCACATAAATCCCAGCACTGGGGTATGGCAACCCAGGATCCATGGAGTTCATGGGCTATAGTGAGTGAGCCTGTCTCAACAAAACAAAGAGAGGACTCCTAAAAAGCAATACCCAAGGCTGACCTCTGGCTCCAACATATGTGCACATACATGTGTGCACACACACATACATATACCTATTTAAAAGAATAATAAAATAACCTTGGAATTGGACCAATAATCTTCATCTGTCTCTAAAATACTCTTCTAAGTTTTTATCTCACAAAACTTAGAGCAGGTGAACCTCAAAGACTATTCCGAGAAGAAAAAAAAAGTTAATCAAGCGGTTTCCAGTATTATCAGAAAAATTCTCTGCGTCATGGATGCCTCTGCAATTGTCCTTCTGAGTGCAATTAACACTTCACTTAACTACATCTTTCTGTTATTCATAAAGCACAGAACACATACAGTTCTCATTAAGAATGTTTTACCAAACTATTCAGAAAAAAAGTTTTTTAATATTTCTTCCTTATTTATTTCATTAAGAATTTTTTTCATTCATTCTACACACTTACCAAAGATCCCCCTCTTTCCTCTCCCCACCCCCACTCCCAGTTTCCCCCCTCCCAACCCACCCCTCAGTCCTCCTCACAAGAAGGCAAGGCCTCCCATTGGGAGGCACATCCAGTACAGGCAAGTCCAAGCCCCTCCCCCTGCCTCAAGGCTGCCTGAGGAGTCTCATCATAGGTTGTGGGGTCCAAAAAGCCTTCTCATGCACCAGGGATGGATTCTGATCCTACCACCACCCCCCCCCCCAAGCAGATCAGGCTGCACAACTGTCTCTTCTTATAGAGGGCCTAGCCCCGTCCCATGCAGACTCCATAGCCATTGATTCAACTTTTATGGTTCCCACTAGTTTGGTTTGGTCATCTCTGCAGGTTTCCCCATCATGATTTTGATGCACTTGCTCATAGAATCCCTCTTCTCTCTCTTTGACTGGACTCCTGGAGTTCGGCCTGGTGTTTGGCTGTGGATCTTTGCATCTGCTTCCATCAGTCATTGGAGAGAAGCTCTGTGATGACAGTTAGGGTATTCACTGGTCTGGTCACTGGGGTAAGCCAGTTCAGTTCAGGCACCCTCTCCACTATTTCTAGTAGTCCAAGCTGGGGTCATCCTTGGGGATTCCTGGGAACTTCCCTAGCACCCGGTTTCTCTCTATCCACATGTTGTCTCCCTCTATCATGGTATCTCTCAGGGAAAAAAATGTTTTAAAAAACAAAATAACTATACAGGGGTGCATGTGCGTGGGTGTATGTGGGGGATGTATGTGCATACGGTGTGTATGCTTGTGGAGATCAGAGGTCAACCTTGGGTGCTGTTCTTAAGAAGGCACCTGCCTAGTTTTATGAGACAGGATCTCTTGTTACTGTAACTGGCCCAGCATGCTAGGCTAGCTGGTTAGCAAGCTCGGAGGGTCCACTTGCTCCACCTCTCTGACACTGGGAATTCCAGTGTGAGTCAGTACGCGGGGCTTTGTACACGGGTTCTGGGGATCAAACTCAGCATGTATCATGCTTGCAGGGCAAGCATGCCACTGACTGAACTTTTCCCACATCCTCCTACTCCCATCGGAAAAACCAAAGTAAAGTAAAAATGTGCTGTTACATGTGTTTAAACACCTGTACTCACATGCCATCACGCATGTGCACACACGTGTAGAGGTCAGAGAACAACTTGCAGGAATGGGTTCTCTTCTTCTACCATGCAGCTTCCAGGGATCAAACTCAGCAGTCAGGTTTGGTGGCAAGCAGCTCATTATCCACTGAGCCATCTTGCCAGTACAAAGCCAAAATAACTTTGAATATTCTTTGTTTATCATAAAAGTACATGGAACACCTTCTGCATTGACCTTACACCACCGGTAAGTGTCACTACCATCCTCATCAAAGATGCTTGTATTTACAGCAAATGGAGACCATCTCAGAAAACTTCAACTGGACACAAGGCAGAGAGCCGTGCATCTTAGTGAGTCCAGCCCGAATGGAACATCTACAACCCAACCTCCTGCACCTAAGTCTCAGGGAACATCACAGAAAAGGAGGCAGGAAGACTGTGAGAGCCAGAGAACCAGGGAATATGCTGCGAGACTGTGTCTCCTAGAAGTGGCCACCTAAACAAGAACTGAACAGTGACAATATCGATAGGCATAATGCAGAAGGGGAGAAATCTCTCCATGATCCTGCCCACAGACAAGAAACTACCGGCAACTCACGACTGTTGAGGGAGGAAGAGTTAGGCTCTGCCAGGGAAGAGCCCCTAATTGGTTATCTCATACAGAGTAGTCAGTCCTGAAACCTTGGACACACAGACAACAAAAATGGATTCAGCAGATTGCCCCCACTCTCTTTCCTCATGTGTGTGTGTGTGTGTGTGTGTGTGTGTGTGTGTGCGCGCATGCGTGCGTGTGCGTGTGCGTGTGCGTGTGCGTGTGCGTGTGTGTGTGTGTGTGTGTGTGTGTGTGTAGCAATAATAATAAAGGAAAACGAGGTCATCAATTAGAGAGAGTGTAGAGGAATGGGAGAGGTTGGAGGGGAGACATGCAAGGGACTGAAGGGAGGAAATAGAAGGGAGGAGGTGACAAAACTGTATTTTAATTTAAAAATATATCTAAAACATGAATGTAACACCAATGTGTATATATAGCAGACTTGGATATTTGATGTATCAAGTAGAATACATGTATGAAAGATCTCTTTGTTTCTTAAATTATCTTTAGTGTTAGGAAAACATAGATACATTTTAATGTTTTTAAGTTGGCTTCATCACTTAAAATACTGCCTAAAAACAACACTCACTACTGCAAAAACCAAAACACAGACTCAGGATTTGGCTGCTCAGCAACCCACTAGAGAGCACAACCCACTACAGAGCACAGCCCACTACAGAGCACTGCCCACTAGAGAGCACAGCCCACTACAGAGCACAGTCCACTACAGAGCACAGCCCACTACAGAGCACATTCCACTACAGAGCACAGCCCACTACAGAGCACAGCCCACTACAGAGCACAGCCCACTACAGAGCACAACCCACTAGAGAGCACAGCCCACTACAGAGCACTTGCAGCCATTTACTAATAACATGCTACATCACAGCATAGAAACTTTGATTTTTGATTTGTAATATTTATTTTCAAGACACTTTAAGCTTTTCAGGTTTAAGCTATTTGATGGCTTAATGCCCAAAGTGAAAAATAAAAAGTAACATCGTGAAAAGAGCTATTAGCAAACACATTAAATCTCAGCATTTTGGTGGGTGGATTGTGAACTCAGTTCAGCCTGGGCTATAGAACAAATATCTTGAACTGAAACAAACAAACAAACAAACAAACAAACATATAAAAAGAGGGGAGGAAGGAAGAACGGGAGAGAGGGACAGAAAGGACACCACAAGTGGAAGCATTATCACAAGGATGGCATGCTGCTGTGTAAGCATGGGCCCCTCACTCGGACCCACTGTCACGTTGGGAGCCTGGTATGCCTGCTTCGTTTTGAATCTATCTCCCTTGCTCGGGATTAGACTGCTACTTGCCTCTGCCTAAGCACACTGGTTCTTCAAGGACTGTCTGTCTGACCAACTCCCTCATCCCCTTTATGGCTGAAGGCAGACATATGCCGTTGCACGAGACTTACAAATGTATTCTAGGAACAGCAGAGCATCAGAATAGGCCACCTCTCCAAATGAGGTAAATCATAAATGATGGAGAGGCTGAAACCTGGAGCAGATGGAGCCATCTCCTGAGAAATAGCTTGTCCCCTCAAGCATAAGGACTTCTTCAGGCCATCTTAAATAACTAGAACTGAGAGAGTGTTTAACCAGACTACATCCTGCCCAGGACTGCTTAATTGTACACATCATTTACCTTAATTTTTCTTTTATTTAAAGCAAACTAAAAGTTCATGGGAGTTCTCCAAAGATAAATTTGGGGTGACATGGCCCCTTTATTTTCTCCTCCTCAACGTGTTGATTAAATCTAATCTCTGTGTTTCATCTTCACCAACTCTTTAATTGGTGTATTGGAACCAGTGGCCAAGCCTTGTCTGTGAGGGCTGCTGGAGCTGTGGTTTTTGCTCTAAGACTTTGAGCAACAATCTCAAAAAGGGTGTGATAATGACTTCCTCCTCTTCAAAGGCTGAGGAAATCTATTTGTCCAAAATATAAACAAAGAGTTTAAAAGAAAGCATACAAATCTATACAAATAGAGGTTATACAAGCCAAGCTTCAATTTGCACACAGAATACTTACTTAAAAGGAAAGACACTTTGTAACACAGAAAACAAGGAGAAAAGTGACAAATAACTACTTAGTCTCCACTTTTAGCACTTGTGAGTGCCTCAGAATTCCTTCTCTGGACTCTGATAATAAAGAGATCAATAACATAAATGGGTAGATGAAACCACTTAAGAGTTAGTTAATCTTCAGATCAAGTTTAGGGAATAGCCATCACACTGCAGTTGGTGTAACTGTAATTTGATTTGATTTGATTTGGTTTGGTTTATGGCCAAGCTGGGGAACATGGATCCTCTCCAATGAAAGGCCAAAGATATCCATCACAAAGGATATTTAGTTTATACTGAAATGTTTTATTTATCTGTGAAAACACATTAAATGTTCATCCTTTGGGTATAATGACTTCCAAGTCTATGCAAACAGAATCAGAAGCGTTAGTTGTGGTATGAGCAGAGCATGCAGCTTATCACAGCTGTGAGAAATAATCTGTTGGAAGCGTGTAATTCTCCACAGAATTGGTCCAGCACCTATTGTCTTTTCCCCAACAACTATAATAGAAAGCTCCCTTAACATTGGGTAAAACTGAATTTCCCATTTCCTTGTCAGAATGTACATGTGTCAAGCTCCTGCACCGACTCACCCTAAAACGATGTTGAAAGTGTAAAATAAACCCCTCCCCCTTAAGTCGCTCATCACAGCCACAGAAAAGAAGCTAAGAGAGTGGCCAAAGTTAAGATGGGGAAAGGAAGATCATCACCCCTTCAATTGGGTCCCTGCTACCGTGTAAGCATGCTTTCGGTATGCTCCTCCACTCCAAGCATATATGGAGTATAGGTTTGGTTCACAGGACCAACATCTTAGGGTCACCAGAAGGACCAACAATATAGCTCAGCAGGTTAAAAGCACCTGATGCCATGTCTAAGGATATGTGAGTTTGATCCCGGGACCTCACATGATAGGAGAGAAATGGCTCCCACTAACTGTCCTTCAATCTCTATACACACACACACACACACACACACACACACACACACACACACATACACACACACACATACACCATGGCACTTACACACAGATATATAAGTGTAAAAATAATTTAATGGGCTAAGGTGGTTCTCATGGACTCTGAGTTAATTCTCCACAGAGTGAGTCATTGTAAGAATTAACAGGAGCCAAAGTCACTTCCTGGCTTCCCATAGAGATGTGATTTCTCCCCTTGCTGCAGGCTGAACCAATGGGATGATGCTTGCATGTGGCCTTTCTAATTCTAAAACTGAGAACTAACCAAATCTTCTTTCTTCATAAGGTAGACTAAAGTTTGGAGGAAGATAATACAGCCTTAGGAGACAGAAATCTGCTCTTCTACTTCTTTCTGGTTGACTCTATTTCCCAAACCAAGTTCATTTTCTTATAAGGGATTAAAACAAGAGTGTAAGATAAGACTTTATAACCCAAAGGGCACAGTGCTCAACAATAATCTTCAGGTATACTTCTGTCATCATCTTTCAGAGGGTGGAAAAGTTACAGGCCAGAACTGAGTCTGGGGGCACACCCATTATGATCATCAGGCCCCTGAATCTGACAATAGACCAGGGAGATGTGGACAGCACAGCAGTAGAGGCAATTTATTAAGAATAAAGGCATTCCCCGGATGGAAGTAGGCCAGTGAGCTGGGGAAAAGACTGCAGGTTACAGTCCTTTATAGGTTGTTTAAGTGGCATCACTTTCTCCAGCCTTTGTATATTGAAGCTTTTCTGAGGCATGCTCTGTTTAGTTACATGTAGAACAGGTTGAGTAGAGTGTCCAGTCAATCACTTCTTTCGTAGTTTGATGTGAATCCCCCCCCCTCCACAACTCCATATTCCTAAGAGGAGTGTCTGGTGGGGCAGAAGAGTCATGGCAGCTGCATCACTCACTCCATGACCTAAACACACTCTCCTTGAAAACAAAGGCCCCCACACTGTGTTTCCGTGCACAAAAATCTGCTAGCTTCTCCAAGGCATTGGGCACTAAGAGGCAGGCTGACTTGGGTCAGTAGAGGATGTGTACCTACTTCTCATGAATAGCCCTGCCAGCTTGCCTAGGGTACCTGAGCTCCTGCCTGATTGCAGCCTGGCAGTTGCTCCAGGAGTTAAGCAATAGGACTCCATCACTCCTCCGGAGGAGCACAAGGCTCAGTACCTGTTGCATACTTGCTATTCTTGATCCACCCATTGCCAACCCTAAGCCTACAGGCCTTAGATGTCTTAGTACTGACTCCAGAATTACTTTTCATATATGTCCCCTGCAGCACCCAACATCGCACTGTGTGAAGTCCTCTTCTTGGGGCACCACTGGACCTTCTGCAGCTCTCGGTTACAGCCTTCATCTCTTATTTTTCTGGACTCCCACTCACCAATTCAGGCACTAGATTGTATCCATGTCACTCTTTCCTTGCTTGTGCCTGCATTCTGGCTACTTCTAGGGAAAATAAAACATGAGTAGTCATAAGTTCCCCAACTACCATGGAGTTAGCCAATCAGCCTTAGTCATCGGCTCAAGCCTTTCCTGTGCACTAAAGATCCATCCAGTAGAGCTCTCTCAGCAGGATATTCCCCTTCAGTCGACCATCCAAGATCCCATTCAACCAGCAAGTCCATGTCGGTGGTATTCCAAGTGCTCCAAGACCATCACAGGTGTCACAGACCTTTTGGGGATGATTCCCAATGTATTTTATCAGACATACCACATCCAACACATCCTTTCCAGGAATTATGACTGATTACATAGCACTGGGTAAACAGGTGAAGGCTCCCACACTTGCTTCTTCATCCCTTCAAGTGGCACACTTGCTTAGTAGATGGACAGTATGACTTCTAAGTCTAGCATTTCACTTAGATTCTTCTAAAGTTAGGAGTAACAGACAGAAGATTTGCAATAAACCTTTATATACACATCAGTGTACTCCAATGTCAGGAGTAAAGTCTTCAGATTACATAATTTGGCAGAAATCTGGACCACAAAGTCAAAGAAGTCTCCTTTCCAAAGGGAAGCTGTGATTCTGCTCCACCCATAACATGATCCTGGGAAGGACAGGTGAAGGCAGCTTTCCAATATCACCATTTTTAAATTAAAATTATGAAAGCCTATAACAACCTGACGTTAATAAAACCAGACAAAGAAGAATAAAATATTTGGTTGTTATTGACTTTATAAATGTGTTATTGGAGATTTTTGCTCTTTTTTTGGGGGGAGGACACCCAGCTCCCAAAAAAATCACACACGGAGGCTTATTCTTAATTATCAATGCCTGGCCTTAGCTTGTCTTGGTTTCTTGCCAGCTTTTCCTAATTTATCTCATCTACCTTTTGCCTCTGGCTTTTCCTGTTCTCTTACTTCTGTAAATCTTACTCTTACTCTGTGGCTTGCTGTGTAGATGTGTGACTGGCCCCTGGAGTGCTTCTCCTTCTCTGGCTCCCAGATCTTCCAATCTCTCCTCCCAGTTTTCACCTTCTATATATAGTCTCTGCCTGCCAGCCCTGCCTATCCCTTCTCCTGCCTTGCTCTTGACCAGTTTTTTATTAGATTATCAGGTGTTTTACACAGGTACAGTAACACAGGTTCACAGAATTAAACAAATGCAACATAATCAAAAGTAACACACCTTAAAATAACATTCTACTACATAAATGTGATTGTGTTGGTCAGTTTTCCATAGCTGTTACAAAATAACTTATATAAACCAATTTAAAAAGATGCAAGGCTTGGTTGGCTCACGGCTTTTGCAGTTTGAGTCCATGGTCAGTCAGCTCTGTCGTCAGTAGCAAGGCAGAAGGTCATGTGATGATAGATGGAGGACAAGAGCTCAGTGCATGGTGATAGGGAAGGGGAAAAAGAGAAAGAGGTTGGAGTTCCAGTATCCCCTTGAAGGGCACTGATTAATGACTTAATTTCCTCTCCCTAGAGAACCACATGTTCATCCTATTGACTTTTGGGCCATTGATGATCTGAATTATAGTAGTAGTGGTGGACATACTACTGAGGAAAAAGAGAAAGGTCTTAGTCATCATTCAGCAGAGGGGGTAAGGCTTCCTGGAAGAGAGAACTGACCTGTCATTCATGACTCAGAGTTTAGGTCATTGCCAGAAAAATGTGCAGCTTCTCTGCTGGGAGGAAATGTCATACTGAATGATTCCTGGAGAAATAGCTCGGAAGTGCTTTGTCTCTTGGACGGAAGAGGAGATTCACCAAGCAGTTTTCAAATGCCAATAAGTACTCAGTTAGTAATGAGATTACTATGTAGTAATGGTCAATGATTTTTTTTTTAAATCACAATACTAAAAGTGGTTATTAGGTAGTAAGATAGTGAATCCTTTTTAAATTTTTTTATTTTTTGAGAACTTTATACATAAGTATTGTATTTATATCATTTCTACCCCTCCATCTCCCCATTCCAACTCCTTCCACGTCCCTCTTTCTAACTCTTGACTTTTTCTTCTCTAATCGTTATATAATCACACACACACACACACACACACACACACACACAAACACAAACACAAACACAAACACATACACACACATAACTTACTGAGTTGATCTAGTGTTACTCATACGTACATGTGTTTAGGGCTGACCATTTGGGATTGAATAGACTCTCAGTGGTTCCTCTCTAGAGAGAACTTTTTCTCCTTCTCTCTGCAGCCCTGACTTCCTCTAGCTCTTCATCTAGAGATGGGGCCTTGTGAAACTTCTCCCATCCACATTGGCATGTCAGCTGGTGTTGTCACGATACAGTTCTTTAGGCAACCACATTACTGAAATTCCCTGGCGCAGCATCCTAGTTATCTAGAAGACACCATCTCACTACAGGCATCCTGGTCCTCTGCCTCTTACAATCTTTCCTCCCTTTCTTCCACAATGTTCCTAGAGCAGTAGGTGTAGGGGTTGCATCTGTAAATGGACCAATTATGGTGCAGTTGTGGACGTAAGAATGAGTATTCTGAATACAGCTAGACATTATATTGTATGAGGAAAACTGCAGTGGTAGATTCTTCTCCTGTCACAGGTAGTTGGCTAGTATAGTACCAGGCATAAAAATTCCTTCCTACTCAGTGGGCTTTAAGTCCACTCAGACAGTTGTTGGTTGTTGTCTTAGATACTTTTTAGTGGCTGTGGAGAGACATCATCGCTAAAGAAACTTATAAAAGAAAGCATTTAGTTGTTGTGGTACAGTTCCAGGGGGTTAGAACCTATGACCTTCATGGCAGGGAGCATGGCAGTAAGCAGGCAGGTATGATGCTAGAGCAGAAGTTGAGAGATTACATCCTGTTTCACAAACACAAAGTAGAGAGAAAGCCAACTGAAAATGGTATGGGTTTTTGAAACCTCAAAGCCCACACCTAGTGACATACCTCCTCCAACAAGGTGACTCCTCCTAATCCTTCCCAAAGACTTCCACACAGAGGACCAGCCATTCAAATACAGAATCCTATGGAAGCCATTCTCACTCAAAACACCATATTCTACTCCCTAGCTCCCATAAGCTTGCTGCCATATCATAATGCAAAATGTATTTAGTCCAACTTCAAAAGTCCCCAGTCTTTCACAGGCTCACACTTTAAAATCCAAAGGCAATCTCTAAATTATAAACTCCTACAATATCAAAACCAAATTACATACTTCCAGCATACAGTGGCACAGAATATACATACCATTCCAAAAGGCAATAATAGAAGAATAGTGAAGAAATACTGAACCTAAGTACAACTGAAAAACTCAACAGGGAAAACTCCAAATTGTGCAGCTCTGTCCAATGTTAAATGCTTGGATAGCTCAGTCCCTCTGGTTTTGATGACTGCAATACACTTCTCTCTCTTTGGCTGGTTCTACTCCTTGTATGTAGCTCTCCTTGGCAGACATCCCAAGACACTGGCATCTCCAACTTCTTGGGGTCTCCAACACAACTTTTACAGCCTCATGCAATGGCGTCTCTGGAACTTCATGCAGGGATTTCCCTGTCCCATGTCTGGCCTCAGTGGCTTTCCTTAACCACAGAGGAAGAATCCATCATCCCTTTACTCTTGTGTAGTTCATGACTCTAATGCCGGAACCACATGGCCAAAGTTGCCAAGTCTAGCTGCTGGCTTGGAGTAGTGTCTGGGACCCTCTTGGTACTATATTTGCATTGGCTTTGATTTTTTGATGCTTTCCTTGGTTCCATAAACTTTCCTTTTTACAAGTTGGATATTTAGCTAGAGAAGGTCTTATGCTGAGTGTACCATTTTCTTTATTCCATTTACCATCAGGGCTCCCCTTTTCTCTTTCACCACATGCCATGTTCTAACATTAAATTTCCTGGTACTCTTTTTCTCCTTAAATGGTACATTTTACGTTTCTTTTTGCCTTGTTTGCTCACTTTCACTATAGACCTACATAAGAGTGATCACTAATAACCATGTGACACAGTCAATATTGGTTGTCTTGAAATTTCCTCTGCCAATGAATTCAGTCCAAAACTCTTCAATAGACTTCCAGGGCATAAAGCAACTATATTCTTTGACAAAATTTCACAAGAACTGTCTCTAGTCCAGTTGTTAACATTGTTCCTCTCAAACCTCTTCAGCAGTACCTCCATAGTCCACATTGCTCTCAGCTCTACTGTCTTACAAGCTCTTATCAGAATGGACTATTAAGCCCCACTTAGAGCCATTTAATCAATCTATTAGTCCAAAGTGCCACAGTCTTCTACATTCCTCCAAAAAACAGGATGGCCAGGCCTGTCACAGCAATATCGCACTTCTGGAACCAACTTTTACTTTAGCTACATTTCTATTGCTATGAAGCAACATCATGACAAAGACAATTCTTATAAAAGAAAGCATTTAATTGGCAGCTTACAGGCAGGTGGTCATGGTGCTGGAACAGTTGCTAAGAGCTTACATCCTAATCCACAAACAGAGAGAGAGAGAGAGAGAGAGAGAGAGAGAGAGAGAGAGAGAGAGAGAGAGAGAGAGAGAGAGAACAAACTGGGAATTGCATGGGCTTTTGAAGTCTCAAAGTTCACCCCTAGTAACACACTTCCTCCAAGGCTACACCCCCTCATCCTTCCAAACAGCTCCACAAAGCATTAAGTTTTTTAACCTATGGGGGCCATTCTCATTCCAGTACCATAATTATCACAAGATGGAGCTGCCATTGTTGCACCATGTGGAGATCTTGCCAGGCTGGTTATTGTTTTGTTTCACAGGCTTTACAGCTGGGTAGGACTACTGATTGCTTTTCTCCTTTGGCAGCCTTCTCAGGCAGGAGGCTTCCAGGTCAGCTCCAGCTTCATTACAAGTTTTGTGTCAGACATGAGTGTCTTCACCAACAGGATCTTATCATCAAGTTCTACAAGGTAACCAATGACAGCTTACATTGCATGCAAAGTCTCTTAGACCCACCCCTCCACTCCTGACAAAAACTCAAAGAGAGGATTTCCAGGCCTGGCACTGAAGTTTTTCTTATTCCATGGCTCTTGAGCAAGGACATTATCACCCTGTGTGGAGTAATAAAACATTATTTTTCTCCTATTTTAACTTTTAGTAATGCATTTCTATTAATTTTGTAAGTGGAAAAAAAAGCTTTTAATATAACTGTTCTCAGATTTCCACAGAATATTCAAAACATTTTCATTGTTCATAAGAGAATTTTATTAAGTTGTCTCTATAAACTTATATACTATGTACTTATATACTATAACAATACAAATGGAGCCTGGTATGGAAGTATATACACATTACAGCACTTGGGAGGCAGAGGTAGACTGAGTCTATGAGTTTGAATCTAGTCTAGTTTACAAAGCACATTTCTTCCAGTCAGGAACTCTGCATATATACATACACATATGTATGTATGTATGTATGTATGTATGTAGATAGACACACACACACACACACACACACACACACACACACACACACACATGAGTTAGAGAGATGGCTCAACAGTTTAGAGCAACAAGTGCTGGGTTCAATTCTCAGCACCCACATGGTAGTCCATAATCATTTGCAACTCCAGTTCCAATGGATCTAATACCCTCTTCTGACCACTGGGCACACTAGTCACACAAGTGATGCACATACATACATGAAGGCAAAACACTCACACATAAAACAAAACAAAAAAAGAATAAATGAAAATATCTTTAAAAATGTACTAGACATTGTTATTTTTTCTTTGTTAGGGTTTTATTGTTGTGATAAAACACCATGGACAAAAGCAAGATGGAAGAAAGGGGTTTAGGTCATCTTACAACTCTCAGGTCATACTCCATTATCCAGGGAAGTCAGAGCAGTAACTCAAGGCAGGAACCTACAGGCAGGAACTTACACAGAAGCCATGGAGGAATGCTGCATACTGACTTGCTAGTTCAGGGTTTATTCAGCCTTCTTTCATATACCATCCAAAATCACCTGTCCGGGATGGCACTGCCCACAGTGAACTGGGCCCCCCACATCAATCTTAATCAAGAAAATGCATTACAGATTTACTTACAGGCAGAACTTATGGGGGCATTTTCTCAATTGAGAGACCATCTTCCCAAGTAACTCTAGCTTGTATAAAGTTGACATTAAACTAAAGAGGACAGTTATCAAACTATTCATTTTTCATGCTTTTAAAAAGGATAAACCATGACTTTTCATGACTCTAAGTCCAACCTTATGAAAGTAAGTAAGAAATGGCAAAAAGATGCAACCAATGAGAGGAACATGGTGAGCTACCTAAGTAGGCAGCTGTGAGTGTTCAGATCTATGCTGGACTCTGGGTCTCCAGACAGATGGATTCAAACTGTGTGCAGAGAATCAGTGTGGTGACTTCACGGTTCAGGCACTCTGGAAAGTCAGGATCAGGACAGTGTGGCCACGGCCAAGGTCCTGGACTAGCATCTTGGGGACATCACTGTGTATACAGCCAAGGTTGGAGAACTATGGGCTCTGATCTCTAAAAGGGCATAGTAAACATCCTAACACGCCCCCCAAAACACACATACACACACAACACATACACACACAACACATACACACACACACACACACACACACACACACACACACACACAAGCATGCACATGCACACACACATACAATTACCCTTCAGGGCATCAAGACCTTGGTTGCACTCAAGGGCATGCAGTGCAGATCAAGTTTACACTGGCAGTCCGTGTTCCAGCAGTTCACCTAGGACAAGTGCTTGCAATGCAAAGATGACACTCTCCACTGATACAGGAAGTAAACACTTTCATTGGGGCTTTTGCTGCAAGTTCCAGCATGAAATTTAAGGGAAAAGGTAAATCTGGTAGGCATGATATTACTAATAATTAAGCTTAGGCATGCTAATTGCGTTCCAGGTAACCTTTTAAGTACTCTGGATTTAGTTGAAAGCATCCATGCAGAGTGCTTCATGAGCTCCATTTTACATGTTGGGGACCTGATACATACAGTGAAAATGCAATCAGGGTCCCTGTCTCTGCAGCTCCTATAGACTTCTTTAATCGTAGCTCCTCGGTTGGGAGGGGAGTGTGATCTTGAAACAGAACTCCCAAGTATAGTACTAAGAATTCTCCAGCTGAAGAATGAGCTGGATATTTGGGATTAGCTAAACTTCCCTGAGAAGAAAATAAGCCTGGCAGAAAGGGAGATTGAAGGACATCTGCATTTGAAAGGCAGCATTAACAGATTTTTAGAGAGATTTTAGACCCCCCCCCCCACCATCTGCTATCCTCAAATCCAATGGATTCAGTCATGCAGCCCATTTAGGACAATCACAAAACTCCAAGTGTCCATCATTACTCCAAAAAGAAGAGGAAACAGCATCGCAGGCATTTGCCATCTCTATAGGCAAGGTCATTTATGAACCCAAGAAACAGAGTTGAAAAGAACATTTTAGAAAGCTAAAATAGGCACAGATTGGTGGCTAAATACACACTGGAGGGAGGAGCAAGGGTGATTTAAACTAGCTACTTGGTATAACCAGACAAAAATTATAGAATTGCCTAGAAATGGCATGGAGGTCCAAGGTTTGATAGATAAGCGTGAGTCTTCCAGAATTCTGTGTGTGCCCAGGAGGAAGTTGTTTCTATGGGGGTCGGGGGGGGGGGTGAGGTCAGCACCCTAGAACATGGAAATCCTCTGGTCTCCAGAACTAAGCCTTAGCAGCCACTTACCCCCGTGGTCACTTCTGTTTCATTTCTGTTCTTGTTTCATCATTTGCTCAATGCTTTTTAAAATCATGTGATCAATTGTTGATAAGCTTTGTGATTTAAAGATACCTAGTAAAACAATGCCAACTAAGAACATACCAGAGAGTGATCTCTGTTCAGCTTCTTCTTCATTCAAATGTAGAGAACAGTCCCATGGTTCTCTGAAGAGCTGTAGGCTTCCCACCAGGGAGCAAGGTGAAGCCTAAATAAAGGTCATGGAGGAAATAAACCTTCTGTATCTCATAGGAGGCAAGATGTCCTCCATGGCTTCATATGACGTTGGTGATATATTCAATGGAAGGTCTCATCTGCTTATGGCATATTCTGATTCCCTTTAGTGGATCATGGAAGTCTGAGTATGTAGCCTCCCTAGATGTGATTCATTAGATAGTTCTCAATATTTGTTTAATAAAATATCAACAGGAAAGAGAGGGAGGGACAAGAAAAAGATAGATAGATAGATAGATAGATAGATAGATAGATAGATAGATAGATAGATAGATAGACAGATAGATAGACAGATAGATAGATAGATAGATAGATAGATAGATAGATAGATAGATAGATAGATAGTTGAATGATGCCTTACAGAAAATGCACTGCCAATGTTTGATCACAGGCTGCTGACGACAAGAACACTTTGGAAACACAGTAGAATAACCAGTGTCTCTGCGGGTGATGAGCATATCCTAAGAAATACTGCTTAATTATAGAATGATTAAAGAAGGACTGATTCGGTTGATACATTTGTGAGGAAAATTCTTTGGGACAAGTTCTCACTATGTAGCTCTGGTTGGCCTATAATTCCTAATATAGAGCAGGCTAGCCACAATCTCATAGAGATCCACCTGCCTCTGTCTAACGAGTGGTGGGATTAAAGACAGGCTGTGTCTGGCTTCTGAAAATCTATCTAACAAATATTAATCATAGGACAGGGCTTTGTAAACAATGCAAGGATGGGATAGGTAATATGCTCTTTCTATCATCCTATCTTTCCCTGGTTGAGTTTGCAAGGCTACACTGCTGAATTTAAGTGAGAAAAAAAAGGTTATGCCCTCCAGTCATGGGGGGAGGGGAGGTTCAGTCAATCATGCCTTGGATACTAGGACAGAAAAGACCCTCCCACAGTCCTACTGAGCACTGAGCTTCCAAGTACAGGTTCTTTCCCAGTCTCAGAGACCCTGGCCTTGGCTCCCATCCTCCTTCCTCTGCTGCCCTGGGGTCTATTTGATGTTCACCCTCCTCCTCTCAGCATACATTGTAGAAAGAGATAGAATAACTTGACTCATAGGAGGAGCCCCTCTGAGACACGGCCCATGGCAGGCTTCTAGGGTGTGCCCCATAGACAACCCAGGAAGGAAAGAACTGTCAGGCCGTCTTCCTGACATTAGATCATCCATACTGCAGAAGGGGTTGCTTCCCCCGCTCCTGCTATCACTTGTATCTTGGCTGGCCTCCAGAGGCCAATGCTGAAGGCTTGTCTGCAGCCTATAGTGCTATCCTGAGCTGGTGCTTAGTGGAAAGATGTTATGTCATTGGGGGTATCCTTGAAGGAGACATTGAGAACACTGACCCTTGCTTTCCCCTGTCTTTCCCTTTCCAGTCACTATAAGAAACAGCATCCATTCCCCACCTCCTCCCACCATGGTGTGCTATATTACTACTGGATCAATAGCAATGCGGCCATGGCCAATGGACAGAAACTCTAAACCATAAGCCTAAACAAGCTTCTCTATTTCAATTCACTGTCTCCCTCTCCAGAGCAATAGGTCCCTTTGTAGAACACAGTGATGTCTGAATGAATGCCGCCTTATTGTGGTACTTGATATTTTCACATTCCCATATGTGCAAGCCCCTGTGTTATGAACAGGAGAGTGATGAAACATTGTCTCCTAATGCCTCTGCCCCCTTTACACCATAGCCTGAAGCATCCTGACGGTCACCAGCCCAGCCAGGTGAAGTCTTTCATTTCTAGAGTCTGAGGTAAAGCCAGGAAGGACATGGAGATGGCAGCTTGTGTGGAAAGGAATGGGAGGACAGGACTCTTAGCATCGTGATACATACTGGTGGACAAGAAGAGACTAGAGACACCAGCTTCTCAGCTATAGGAGCATAGGTTTCTTGAAATAAACTGATCAAAAGGAAGAAATTTAAAGACTCAAAGATGACATTGGCAGGACAGAAAAGTAACCCAGCACAAGAGCTCGGCTCCACTTTTCTTGGAGAACTAGGGCCCGGCAGTTGACTTTCAGAAAGTTGTCATGAAATCATGGAGTTCATCTGCTTGAGAAGACCCTGAGGGATGGAACAGGCTAAGGAGTCTCGCTGTCACTTCCAAAATACCTGGGCAAGGGCTGTACCTTGCAATGCAGCTGTTACCACCTTCCTCTCTTGGGCCCAGGTAATTCCACAAGTGAACCTGGTTCAGAGGAGGCAGGGCTGGAGCAGCAGCCTCTGTGAGATTCTCTGTCTCTAGTGGGTTTTGCTCATTACAGATCCTTAGCTCTTGCTCTCAATATTTCTCAACACTTATCTTGCTCCTCAGTGTATGGTGGGCCCCGTGGTTTGTGTTTCATGACGTGCTTGCAAGGGGAGCCTGCACCCACATTCATATGAAGTTGTACATAGCTGGTCTCTACCTCTTCACCCCATGGCACCTGTAGCATGGCCAGTGTGCTATGCCACCAGTGTGTCACATTAACATGGCAAGAAAACAGAGGTATGTGTATAATCTCTTTGACACAGTACATGTTTGTCCCAGTGAGCACTCTAAGCTCACAGAGCCAAATGTAAATGTGACTGAAGCCACACGTACATCCCTTCTGGAGCCAGCGAGCACAGCTCATGGAAAACACATGCTTAATCTGTACCACCAGCCCCAGTAGCAGGAAGGAGGTAGTCATCAGCCCCAGAGAGGACTGGGATGAGGCTGAACAGAATCCACCTTTGGACTAGGAAAGTCTATGCCACTACAGAGAATACTGCCCACCGTGGACCAGTCACTGAATAGACCACACTTCTGACCCAAGTGATTCAGAACACCCTGTGAATCATGCCTGAGATGAGACTATCCTTTTTCTCCCACAAGCTTTGTAAATGTGTTTACAGGCACGGTGGGATGTGAGGAGGGAGCTGAGCGTGAGGGTGACAGCTCAGCAGCATGGGGTCTTGAAATGTGCAGGAAGAGTTAGAGCAGATGAGCAAGAGTGCTTGTAGAATGTCAGCTAAGTCCCAGCATGTAGAAAACTACATGCTTCTCCTTTTGCCTACAACTTTCCTTGGCCATCCTGCAGCATTGGTGAGGTACATGTTCTTCACACGGTGGATCTCAATGGGGCCTAGGCAAACTTCCCAAAGCCTGTTTGTGTGGTCAGCAAAGTCAGAGTAAGCACCCTGCAGTGAATGGAAGCGAGGAGGTGCATCCTAAGAGCTGTGAGTCATAGGATGCCAGGGTTTCCGTGGCATCTTGCCAGGGGCTGGTGCCTCACCTCACTACTTTAGGACTCCTGACTTCTCCCTGCAAAGAATTTTCATAATGCCAGATCTCAAGCAGACAGGAGGAGTCAGACATAGAATGGGAATTAGCTACAATGCAAGTCTCAAATCAACGCCTGCTGATCGTAAGGTTCGTGACATCACTAGGACAGAGAGGGTTGACAGCACTCCACCTGACCACTGGCCTATCCAGTCACCGCACTAGGCTGTGAGAGGAAACCTCAGAGAGTCCTCCTGTCCTGCCCCCAGGAGATAAACTGGCTTCCAGATGTTAGGTAGATGTGAGGGGATAAAATACCCCATCCTAAACATGTTTCTGCAGCTTAATTTGTTCATTATTAAGAGAAACTGTAGACCCCTGCAGACAGGAACGGCTCTGAAAATTGAAGTATTCAAAAACAAACAATCAACAACAAACCTGTATCAAGCTACATCTATCTACATTCCTAAACAGCAAGGGAACATAGAAGCCTTCCTGTCTGGCCTCTCCTGCTGTACCTAGGTGTCTTAGGGTTTTTATTGCTGTGAAGAGACACCATGACCGTGGTAACTCTTATAAAGAAAACATTTAATTGAGGGTGGCTCACTTACAGTTTCAGAGGTTCAGTCTATTATGATCATGAAGGGGAGCATGGTAGCAGGCAGGCAGATGTGGTGCTGGAACTGAGTGTTACATCTTGACTCAGAGGCAAGAGGAAGTTGACTGACTGTCACAGGGAGGGAAGCTTGAGAAAACGAGATCTCTAAAGCCCACCCCCACAATGATACATTTCCTCCAACAAGGCTAATAGTATACTGCCATGCCCTTTGGGGGCCATTTTCTTTCAAACCACCACAGTCCACTCACTGGCCCCCAAAGACTTATAGCCATATCATAATGCAAAAAATGTATTCAATCCAACTTCAAAAGTCCTCATAGTCTACAACAGTCTCAAACTTGTTTCAAAGTCTAAACTCTCTTCTGAAATGCACAGCAATCTCTTAACTGTACTCACCTATAAAAATCAAAATCAAAAAGCAAATCACATACTTCCAATCTATAATGGCACAGGATATATATATTACCATTTTAAAACATAGGGAAGGGGCATAACAAGGAAATACTGGACCAAAGCAAGACTGAAAACCAACTGAGCAAATTCCAAACTCTGTATCTCCTCGTCTGATGTCAAAACTTTCTTCAGGTCCCCAACTCTGTTCAGCTTTGTTGACAGCAACATATTTCTTTCTCTTGGGCTGGTTCCACTCCCTGTTAGCAGATCTCCTTGGCAGGTATCCCGTAACTCTGGCATCTCTAACATCTTGGGTTCTCCAAGGCAATCCAGGCTTCAACTTCACAGCTTCATGCAATTGCCTCTCAACTAAGCCTCCATTCAGGGACACCCCTGACACATGCCTGGTCTCAGTGGCTTTATTCCATAACTCCTTTTCTTTCTATCCTTAACTCTAAATCCAGAACCATGTGGGTGAAGCTGCCAAGCTCTGATACTAAGTGGAGCTGGAACATGGCACCCTTGTTTAATTACATCTTCCCCAGCTTTCTGTTTTACTTCATTGCCTGCACTTGGCTGTCCTTGAACTTGATCTTTAGACCAGGTGGGCCTCAAACTCAGGGATCCTCTGTTGCCTTCCCAGTGCTGGGATTAAAGCATGCGCCACCATACCAGGTTGTAAACTTTTCTCTAATTCCTTTCCACATATTGGAAACTTAGCTGGGTGGGATTTTGCCCTGAGGTCACCACTCCCTTTATCCCATTTCTAAATCCATTTATGTCCTCAAACAGAGGATTTAGCTCCATTCCACTTTCCAGTGCCCTTTTCTCCTCAAATATTTTTTCTTTCTCAGCTTGCTCCTCTTTGTTATATATCATTAGAGTTACCACTAATATCCACACAAAAGTGTCCACTCTAGGCTGTTCTGAGATTTCTTCTGTGGATGAAACTAATCCAAAACTCTTCACTTTAGCCTCAGGTGACTCTGGACAAGGACGAAGGCAGCCACTTCCTTCACCAAAATGTCACAAGAATGATTTCCAGGCAACACACTAAAATTCTTCTCTGACACCTCACAAGCCAGCTCCCAACATTTCAAATCATCAGCACCATTGTCTTCCATGCTCCTTCTAGCATGCCCCATTAAGCTGTGCTTAAAGCATTCCACTGCTTTCCTAATCCAAAGTCCCAAAGTCCATATTACTCCAAACAAAAGCACAGTCAGGCCTATCCCAGCAATTCCCCATTCCTAGTACCAACTTCTATCTTAGTTAGGGTTTCTATTGCTGTGAAGAGACACCATGACCACAGCAACTTTTTTTTTTTTTTTTTTTTTTTGAGACAGGGTTTCTCTGTGTAGTTTTGGTGCCTGTCCTGGTCTTGCTCTGTAGACCAGGCTGGCCTCAAACTCACAGAGATCTGCCTGCCTCTGCCTCCTGAGTGCTGGGATTAAAGGCGTGTGCCACCACTGCCCGGTCACAGCAACTCTTATAAAGAAAACATTTAATTGAGGGTGGCTCACTTACAGTTTCAGAGGTTCAGTCCATTACGATCATGAAGAGGAGCGTGGCAGCATGCAGGGAGATGTGATGCTGGACCTGAGAGTGCTACATCTTGAAGGCAACAGGAAGTTGACTGACTCTCACTATAGGAAGCTTGAGAAAAGAGACCTCAAAGCCCACCCCCACAGTGACATACTTCCTCCAACAAGCCCACACCTCCTAATAGTGCCACTCCCTTTGTGAGCCATTTTCTTTCAAACCACAACGCTAGGAGAGGGAGCCATTTAAGGAAGTAAACACTAGGGAATCTGATTGATAGGAATCTAATAGGGGTGACTGTTGACTGCAGGGGCTGTTCCCTAGGAGGTGTCACCTGTATCCAAGACACAGGTGCTGCATACATCTCTCCCCAGACTGGGTCCCAGAATCCCAGCTTCCCATCTCTATGAGCTCTACAGAGGGAACAGCTATCTTGCCCTCTCTTGAGTCTAATATTACACCAAGGTCTGGATTTTCTCCTCTGACTTTCTGATTGTCAACCTCTTGAACAGACTCAAGCTATCAAGTATTCAGAGAAAAGAATAAAGTTAAAACATATACCTATAGTTTCTTCAAATAGCCTCACCTCATTACAGACTGAGACTCAGACGCACACTTTAGCAATACCAAAATCTGATTTTAAGAACTAAAGCACTGCTGCATTTTATCCACTAAGTGGCTAGTAACAGACTTTCCTTGGAATAAACGGAACATGGAAATTCTACCTTGGCTGAAACTCATATCCACACTTAGGCTGACAGTAAGAAATCAGCTCTGCATTCCCCAGGGAACAGAAACCAGCCAGAACTGGCTCTGAGAAGTGTCAGAATTGAAGACAATGAAATGGTATAAGATTAAGGTTGTAGGAAAAGGCACCTAGCATAAGATCTTTGGAAAAGTCATTTCATTGAATTTGTTCCTCTCATTTTGTACGCAACTGTTAAGCAAAGTTAAAGACTTGCACTGGTCTTAAAAGTGATGTATAGTGATATATAAACGAACCACTTCCAGGCCATGAGATCATACTGAACAATGTGATGGACCAGAAAAAAAAAATCAGTAAAAAATCAAAGAAGCAACTACAGAAATAACAAGACTCATTCCAGTTGCAGGATTGAAAGTAAAGAAACTATCCTCTGTGTTAACTCCACAAGAAAAGTAACCTTGAAAAGAGCAGTGTGCTTTTTGATCAGGCTCTGCTTTCTTCTTTGTCTGTAAAAGATCATCAGAACCCCCTGCCTAGATCATCAGAACCCTCATCTATCTTATCAGGAGCTGCTTGGTGCTTGGCAACATGCATGAGGCTCTTGGTTCGATCCTCAGCAACTCAGGGGTGCAAGGTGTATGCATGGGGGAAGGGGTATACATAGTAGCCAATTTGGTCTTTAAATCGTATTTGTGATCATTTTTTATTTCAAAAAAATCAGGAAACCTCTGTTCATGGTGTGCAACTATCTTCTGCCATGTGCTTCCCCACTTTGGTTACCTGGTAGGTCTGGATGCCTTCTCTGTGGAGAGTTCTTACTCAGATCATATAAGTTTATTGTACACTTTGTTTAAAACATATTTTCCTGCAGGACTGTAGTACAAAAAAGAGAATGATAAAAGCACGATGGAATTAAAACTTTTCAATTAAAATGAGTATGGACATTAACAGGGGCAGCGGGTGAATACAATGAGATCTGACCATCCAGTGAATGGATTCCTGCTTCACCATGGATGGACGTCAAAGGCTTTATGTTAATAAAATAAAGCCAGTCCCCCAAACAGAAATACTGTACAATTCCACAGACAGGAGAAAGAGTGGTTGCCAGGGACTGCCACACTGTGTGATCAGAACAAGATTTCAGTTTTGCGAGATGAAAGAACTTCTCTAGACAAACAGTGGTGATGACTACAAAATATGAATATGATGACCTCCCAACCTGGGTATGGCAAGTTGTATGTGTATTTTCTGAAAAGTTGTTACAAACAGGTATGGGATTGGGTTAGCTCAGTGATAAGAGCCTTGCCTGGCACAAATGAGGACCTGAGAGCTACACCAAGCACAAGAAAGAAAACAAAGAAAGGGGGAAGAATACAGGAAAGAAGGGAGGGAGGACATAAAGGCTTTCCTTAAAAATAAAGTAAAATCTCATTATGGCAGCAGAAAACAGCATCTTAAAAAGGGCTAGTATGCAAGCATTTTCTATTTTCCAAGGATAATCTTGGTTGTCAACTTGATTGGATCTGGAATCTAAGAGGCCTCTGGGCACACCCGTGAGGGGTTTTCTTTATTACAATAGTTGAGGCGGGAAGATCCACCCCAGTGTGGGTGGCAGCCAGGATATATGGAGGTGGGAAGGAAAAGGTTTTGCTTTCTGTCTGCCTTCATCTCCCTGGAAGGTCTTTTATGCTGCTGCCACTGGGGCTGCTGCTGCTGCTGCTGCTGCTGCTGCTTCTGCTGCCATTGCTACTGCTACTGCTGCAGTCATCCCTGATACCAGAAGCCAGGTTCTCCAGGCTTCTAATGTGGACCAAAGGCCAGCAGCTCTTCCGCAGTCTTAGGCCTTCAGTGACAGATTGGGACTGCTGACGCACAGACTGAGCAGCTATAGGGTGTACAGTATCTCCAGTATAAAGCATATTATTGGGCTACTCAGACCGTTACATGTAAGTCAGTCTAATAAAGCACTCTTCGATATATATTGATTCTATCTGTTCTGTTAATCCAGAGACTCCTAAGCAATAAACTATTAGAATTAGAACTTATCCTGTAATGTAAGCTTTCCTTATTTCTCCCCCCCCCCCCACAAATAGTCAGTGGACTGTAAACAAAGCCAGAATATTAGTCTGACATTCCTGCTACTTAACAGGAGACAACAGACTGAAGAGCAGGGACTTGGAGTCAGGTCCTGATACCGAAGGCCTGATGAGTAAGCTAAAGCACATACAGCATGCCAAGGCCCTTGATTTCCTTAGGGATGCAGTCACTGTGCTGTATGTTCCAAAGGTCCTACAGACACGTCTGCCTCTGTAATCACTCTTTTCTCTCCAGGCCCTGGGAATACATGCTATGTGGAATGCCACTGATTTGTTTTCTCTAGATTTGACCTTAGCTTGAGATAAAAACACATTTTTCTTTCATCCCTGGGGTTTAAGCACCACAGCCTTCTGTTTTGTTCAAAAGAAACTAATAGCTAGACTTCAGCGGTAATCTGTGTCCCAGAAGAAATCTTGCCCAAGGTTCCACACCACCAATGGAGCAAAATGCAAAGTCCTATAGATTCTACCATACTTTTCCTGGCTCCCTCTTTTTTACTTCTTTCTTTCTATCCATTTCCCATGGGCACCTTTCTTTTTATTCCCCCCCACACCTCTCTTTTGTCCCTCAGCATGTACATACTAAGGTGCTCAATACTTACCCCTGTACTTCAATGTCAGCTTATATTAGTTCGAATTTAGCTCTCTTGGACAGTGACCCCCCATGCTCAGCTCCATTACAACTTGTCTCCCCTGGCACTGTAGGATAGAAGCTGTACCCTGCAGCTGTCTATCCAGGGGAGACAGCAAACTTCCAGGGAAGAACAGGTCAGCCAAGAGCATGTATTTTATTTTATTTTATTTTTTATTCATTTTATATAACAACCACAGATCTCCCTCTCATCCCTCCTCGCTCCCCTCTATCTCCCCCCCACACCCCAGACTCTTCATCTCCTCCTCCAACAGGGTAAGTTCTCCCATGGGGGGAGAGCTAAGCCTGGTTCATACAGTTGAGGCAGGACCAAGCCCCTCCCTGCTTTATCAGGGGTGAGAAAGGTATCTGACCATAGTAATGGGATCCAGAAAGCCGGCTCATGCACCAGGGATAGATCCTGATCCCACTGCCAGGGGCCCCTCAGACAGACCCAGCTACATAACCGTCTCCCTCAAGGAGCATGCATTTTTAAATGCTTCTTTAGAAAGCAAAGCAGATGCAGTTAGCCAAATAGCAAATAAGAGCTAAAAACACACTTTCTGCCCTATTTGTTTCTTTGTTTGGATTGATGGACTTATTCCTGAGGAGACACATGGAGAAGGCTGTGTCTATCAGTGGAATGTGAGAGTCACTGGGGTCCACACTTCATCAACTATGGATGAACTACAAAGCTGGAGGCAGCCAAAGGGGAAGGCAAGGCACGCCTTCAATGAAAAATTTAAAGGAAGTAAATCTGAGGACTTCAACATCTTCTGTGGATGGTGATTTCACAAAAATACACCATGGAGAGTGTATTAGGGTTCCGGTCCATGCCAAGCAAGGTCAACTTGTGTGTGTGTGTGTGTGTGTGTGTGTGTGTGTGTGTGTGTGTGTGTTGCCAGAGATGGAATCCAGGGCCTTACACATGCTCAGCAGATACTTCACCACTGAGTAATACCTGCAGCTCCAAGCCAGAGTAAAGCTGTGTGGAATACACCACATCACTCACATAGGGGCAAAAGCGGCCTCATCTTAAGGTGGAGCCATGCCTGCACCCACCAAGCCTAAAGGACCAGCCGTTTGGCTCTTCTCTGCAGAACTCTGATTACTTCCTGTAGGGCAAACAGGGTTACTCTTTCACCTTCTGGCAGAGCATGGACTACATGAAGGAAATTGGTCTTTGCTGTACTCAGAGGTATGCCTCGGACAGCCATACAAGCCCCAACATATGTAGCACACAAATACACACGTGTATTCTTGACTTGCAGCCCATAGCAGAAATATGCATAAGATTCTGTCGTTTTTAGCCAATATGAAACTCCCAACAGGAGGCCCGTATTTTAAAAGGGAAGAGGTATGATATGAGGCAGTGTTTCTAGCCCACTCACAGGATTCTCTCTCGTATACAGTCAGATGATGTGTGATACAAGTGAAGCCCACCACTTCCCCCATGGCCATTGCAGTTAACACAGTAGCTGTGTTAGCCAACAAACCTCAACTGGACCTGCAGCCAGTATTTTGTATTTGCAACCACAGGAAGCTGGGATATTGTCATCCCACTTATTTTGGCTTTGTTTGAAGGAGGCAAAGACACTAACCTAGAACAGTGGGAAGGGAAGTAAAGAAGAGAATAGGGAAGAAAAGAGCAAATAAGAAACCAGTCAAAATCCTGACGTGATGCATCTTTCTCTTGGTGCTGAAGTCCTCACCCTTTCACTGGGAATACTCATCCCTGACGTCAGGCCCACTGTGTAGAACTTAAGTTCACTGGCATTGAAATTTGTTCTAGGCAACTCCTTTCTTGTAATAAGAAGCAAATTTACTTTAAATAAAAGTCAACCAGGATCAAAGTAATATAATGGCTTTCCTAATCATAGAGCAAAAGTAAAAGTCTTGTTCTGTGGTTGCTTTGTTAAAATAATTTGGCCTTATTTATCACTAATCATTCTGCTATGCAGATTCACACAGAATTGGATGTTTACTCCTGTGTGCCCCAAGTCCAGCACTGACCTTTGCCCTACGAGAGTTACTTCCTCCAAAGCACACCCAGCGGAGACCAGAAATGTCCACATTAGAGGAAAACAGCACATGGACTCCATAGCTGCTCCTGAGGCATTGATTATTTGCAAAAACGATTATGAAAACAGCTTCCCTTTCACTTCATGGGTGAAAGAAGCAATGTCCACATGATCTGTTCAGGACAGAAGCAGGGAGCTAACACCAAGGATTTCAAGTGGCACGCATATTCCTGCCATTCACAAAAGCATGCCTATGGAGCATGACTTCATTAAATGACTTAAGATGGGAAGATCCACTGTGAAGGGCTGCATCACCATTCCCTGGACTTGTGTCCTGAGCTGCATGCATAAAAAGGAGAAAGGAAGTTGAACAGAGCATTTGCTGCCACCCAACATGATGGGCTGCAACCTCAAACTGTGAGCCACATAAACCCTTTCTCCCAGCAATTGCCTTTGTCAGAATGTTTTATCACATCGAGAGTGGAGGTAACTAAGAAAAAAAAAACTTTAAGAAAAAAAAAATTTTTTCTTAAAAAAAAACTTTAAGAAAAAAAAGAGAGCCGGGCGGTGGTGGCGCACGCCTTTAATCCCAGCACTCGGGAGGCAGAGCCAGGCGGATCTCTGTGAGTTCGAGGCCAGCCTGGGCTACCAAGTGAGTTCCAGGAAAGGCGCAAAGCTACACAGAGAAACCCTGTCTCGAAAAACCAAAAAAAAAAAAAGAAAAAAAAGAGAGAAAATTTGGTATGCATTGCAGAAGCAAACGCCCTTAATCCTCAGGGTGAATTTACACACAGCTTGAGCAACATAAAGATACAGCCTTTTAATCTGCCCCTCAAACAAATTGAAACCAAGATTGTGCCTACAGGAATGGGATGACCCATAAGGAGAGCTCCTGATAGCAGCCAGTGAGAGGTCAGAGCAGACAGCAGTGAGCGTGGACAGACAGGAGTAGGATTCAATATCCAAACAAACTCCTCATTGCTGTGGGATGCTCTGTATGCTGTGAATGTGTTGCTCTGATTGGTTGATAAATAAAAAGCTGATTGGCCAGTAGCCAGGCAGGAAGTATAGGCAGGATAAGCAGACAAGGAGAATTCTGGGAATAGGAAGGCTGAGTCACGAGATGCCAGCATGCTGTCCAGGGAGCAGCATGTAGTGGCACACAGGTAAAACCATGGAAAATTTGGCGACATATAGATTGACAGAAATGGGCTGAGTATAAGTGCAAGAGCTAGTCAGTAGTAAGCCTGAGCTAATGGCCAAGCAGTTTTAATCAATATTAAGCCTCTATGTGATTACTTTATAAAAGGCTGTGGGACTGTGGGTTAGAGATTTGTCCAGACTGTTGGCCAGGTGGGACACAGAAAAACTTTCATCTACACCTCATAAAAGAAACTGAAGTAAATCCATACACCAATATTTTATCATGTAAAGTTTCAAAAAAAAAATTCTTAAAACTAGCCAGTGAGAAATAACGCCCCATAATAGCTGGACTCCAGGCAAATGGCAGGGCACTGCTCATCTATATATGAATGCAGAAAGGAACCTCTAGAGGCCAGGGCCAGTACTAAAAGAAAAGACATCCCATAATGATACCTCCAGAATCTGAGAAAGAATAAAATCATTTCCAGACAAAGAAAACAAATTTTCCTTCATGGATTACAGCTGAGATTTAACAGGAAGAAAACCATAGCAAAAGGTGTCTTTGAACTTCAGAGGAGCAGTGAAGAGCATGGGAGTGTGTAAGCGTTAAGGTCCAACACAGCTGATATGCCATCTTCTAATGAGCTTTGTGAGTGCTATTTGCTGACTGAGTCATAATACTACCTGGTGTGATGCTTACTGCATGTGTAGAAAGTGCCCGAGACAATTATATTCCAAGTGGAAGATGAGTGTAATGAACTACACAGAAGTGCAGTTTGTACTATCTGTTCCACGTGGGAAAACACAGGGAGAGCTAGAAACTAACTGTGATCCTTTACAGTAACTGAGATGAAAACAAACAAAACAACGTTTAACAGCACCACAAATGATTCACTATGGAACTAGAAGAGTGGCCAAGTAACCTGGGTGAAAACAAATAAATAGGACTGGAAGACTGAGCTGCAGTAAAGAGAAGAGCTGACACGTTAGCAGTTACCGTCATTGTAAATAGTTAGGGCAAAACACCGAACACACCATTTAAAAGAAATTTACCCGACTCTTCCTTTTCTTTTTTCTCCTCCTCCTCTTCCTCCTCCTCCTCCTTTTTTGAGAGAGTGTCTCATTAAGTAGCCCTTGCTGTCCTGGAATTCACTATATAGACCAGACTGGCCTCAAACTCACAGAGTCCCTCTGCTTCTACCTCCTAAGTGATGGGATTCAGATGATCTAACGGTATACTTGTTTTTGGTTTTTGTTTTTGTTTTTAATAAGAAATTCACTTCAAATTCAATAACATATGCAAATTAAAGTGAAATCTCGAGAAACATGCCATGAAAATGTTGATTTTAGGAATATAGAGGAGTTTCTGTATTACTATCTCATTAAGCAGATTTCAGATAAAAAAAAAAAAAACTATCAGTGATACACTGGAAAATTAAATGACAATCAGGTACTCATTCCAGGAGAAAAATAATCATCTCAAATGAATATGTCCCCAATAACAGAGCATCAAATGCATGATCCTGAACTAGCAGGCTTGAAGCAGAGGTGTACAGGTCCACACTGTGACTATGAACTCAACATACCCGAGCAACTTACTCAACTGTTGGGTGGACAACCAAGGCCACAGACAAACCGTTCAACAAGACCATGCAACTGCAGGACAGAGGAACTACTCAAAAAGTCTATGTGGTGTGTCTAACACCCATGAAATAGTTGCGTTATAAAATAAACCTACAAAATTTTAAAGTAACTTGAAACAACCAAATTTGTTCTTTGACCACAATGAAATTAAAAGAATTAAAAAAGACAGAGTCAATGGAAAAAAATCTCCACCCATAGGGAAATTAAGCAAGGTACTTCTGAAAAAGCCAGCTGATAGCATCCTTCAAACAAAATGCCTTTTTGTGGTGCAGGGAACTGAATCTAGGACCTTGTGCCTTCCACTAAGGTCTGCCACCAGTCCTGAAAGGACGGGGAAAACAAAACATGTCCAAGCGTGTAATGTCTAGCCAAAGGAGTGCTGGGAGACAACTGAACCAAATGCTTATCTTAGAAGAGAGGAAATGCCTCACATTAACAATTTCATCACCAAACTTCTGATAGAAAAGCAAAATAAAATAAAAGCAAGCAAATACAGAATTTAATGAAACAAATCAGTAAGATAATAGAGAAAAATGTACAAGTCACAAATTGCGTTCCCTGGCCCTACAAATACAAGGAGCGAACCCCAACAAGCAAAACAAGGAAAGGAGAACCTGGTTCCTGACATCAGGACTGGAGCAGAGGCACCTATACGGACTGTGTAACATTAGGACCAAGGTTGTCAGCCTGTGGGTTGACACCCCTTTGTGAGTAGAAAGGACCCTTTCACAGGGGCTGCATATCAGATACACTGCACATCAAATATTTACATTATGATTCATAACAGTGACAAAGTTACAGTGATGAAGTAGCAATGAAAATCATTTTCTGGTGGGGGTCAACATCTGTCTGTGAGACCTGGGATTTGAGGACCTTAAAGAATGGGGCAGACTACAGCCTACTGCTGCAGACAACCTTACTTTAGTTTCAGTATACTTTTATATGCAAATGTAATAAGGAAAGCAATGATCCAAAGAAGGCTGTTTGAGTTCAGAATAACATGATCAAAAAATCATGTAAATGAACACCAGTGAGCACATACTAAATATTAACAGAGCAGCCCTTTCCCAAGAACTTTCTCTGGACAGACCAATTTAAACACAGTTGCCTGGTATGCACTATAGATTCTATCTGGGAAAGCAAGAGAAGGCCATGTGCAGATTCAGGGTTCACTGAGGACAGCACTCTGCACATCCTTTCACCAAACTGGGTTTTATAGCTGTGCTCTGACATCCAACAAGAATAAGCATGTCTTGTAAATTGAATGTAAATGTTTAACATAGAAGGCATAAAATCACATCCAAGACCAATCCAGGGAACAAAATGCACCTGAGGTAAAAGGCCTCTTTTCCTGGAGACTCTCTCACAGTTCCTCAAAGCATTATACACTGTGTATCTTTCTCTTGATCATGTTCCAACAGATGCGGGTCACCATAACACAAAGAACTCTATTAAAGGGTCTCCGCATTAGGAAGGTTGAGAACCACTGCACTAGGAGAATAATGATAGAGCTGGAAAAAAAAAATTCAAACAAACTTGCCAACATGAATTGAACCTTAACGGTTCCCCAAAAGCCATGTGCTAAAGTTTTGGTCCGGCACTATAGAGAGATAGTGGAACTTGTAAGAGGTGGGACCTAGGGAAGACATTTGCGTCACTGGGAATATGCCTTTGAAGGAACTGTGGAGTCCCTGGGTCTCTCTCCTTTCTCTCTGTGCTTCTCGGCTGTGTTTGCAGCATTTGGATGCTCACTAGTATGTACTCTTAGCTGCAACACCCTGAGTGGCCAGGCCAGCAACCACAGCCTGGAGCCTCCGAATCCATGAGCCAAACCATCTCTTCTCTGATTCAATTGTTCATCTCAAGATTTTCTTTTTTTTTTTTTTTTTACCACAGTAATGAAAAGCTGGCAAACACAGTCAATTACAAAGAAATGGATCAGTGTCTCAAAGCCTACAAATGAGTAAAAAATTCACTTGTGCTAAATAGCTATCCTAAATATTCTAGTAACCATTAAAGAACTGGTTCTTTGAGAATCACTCACCCAAGCTTGGGTAGCTTCACTAGAGAATTTCACCAAGCAATATGTGAATGAAAATTCCTTGGGGGAGGGGTACTGCACCTGGCAGAGAGCCTTTGCAAGGCTGATTAACTGATGATTACAGAGCGATGAATAGCCACGTGGAGAACATCTCCCAGAGGCCATTTCAGGGTAATATCCATGTGCAAATACATAGAGAATGGATATATTAAGCATATATTAAAGTCATCTGATCGCTACAACGAATTCTTAGTTTGCAGAGGACGGGACAGGATAATGTGGAGTGTTGGCGAAAAGTCCTCTCCTTTGCTTAATGTGGCTTCACATTCTACAAACTTATTTTTCCGCTGGGAGGATATATTCACATGGTTCTTTGGAAACTCAAGCATTTGTCTTTTAAATAAGCCAAAGAAGAAGATAATACATGCTTCAGTAACCAAATAAAACACACTTCACCAGTTTTTTTTTTTTTTTTTTTTGAGGTCCACAGTCATTTTGAATTACCTCCTTTGCCCTTTCAAAACAATACTTTAGTTAATTAAATTTGCCGTGTAGCAGAAGAAATCCCAGTGCTTACATCCATGCTGCCTAGGTCAGATGAACACTCCTTCCTTCCTGTGCACGCTTAGCAGACATCACCATCACTCAGTCCCTCCTCCTCCCTGCTGTCATCTTAGGGCCAGGAGCCACATGGGAACTGCAATGCAAAACCTAATGTTTTGTTTTGTTTCATATTTTTCTTCCCAGTGTGTCTCTGGCCCCAGGAGAGCAAGACAATGTCATCCTAGCATCCGGAAATAACACCAGGACTACATATGTATTAAAAAGAAAATGAAACATGTTCGGCAGCTACTGCAAACTCGGCCTGATCATTTTTTTTTTTTTTCTGATTGGCAGTAGGAAAAAGTGAAATTGCAGCTGTCATCTAAGAATATTGCAGAAAGTGGAGATGGTAAGTTAAAGGCAAGCCACCACCCGAGGCTCTTCTCGGAAACATGAACCCATCATTCTTCACAGCAAAGCGAAGAGTCACAGAAGCAGCTGTACTCTTTGCCGGTTGTTTCGTCTGTACGTGTAGCTTACCTCTGCTCTAGGACAATAGCCTTTGCTGTCAGACGATGGTTTTATTGTTTCCGGTGGGTGGGTGGGGGACCTAGCTGCCTGGAGCTTTCTGGGCTAGCAGCAGCTCGCTCAGTCAAGTGGGCTGCCCATCAGGCTCTTGAGCCTCTTTCCTACCTGGCCTGTAGTAGGACCCATTTCATTCACAGGAGTGGCAGATTTAGCTCATGCATTCACTGTGTAAATGCAGGGGTGGGGAGTGGGGGTGGGGGGTGGGGTTCTTGTCTAAGTAGCAGCAGATGTCTCCTGCCATTGCTTAAATTCCCTCCCCGCCCCTGCGTTGAACTAGCATTCCAGCTACCACCACATCCTAATTTCTACTTTAAGGCAGCTACAGAAGAGACTGTTGACGTGTCTTTTATCGTCAACAAAAGGCTGCAATGTCAGATCCAAAGAAAGCTGCAATCCCCCAAACTCAAAAAGGCAGTTCATACATCCAGAAATGAGCTCAAGCTGGACTGTAGGATTTCTGGCAATTAGATAAAAGCCAGCATTCCTCAGGAACTTGTGAAAACAGTTCCCATCTGCCAAAAGGACTCTTTTTCCCTTACCTCTGGCAGGAGGGACATAAGGATCCATTGACACATACCTGTGGCAACATATCAAAGCCCATGCTAGCCCCCAGGCCTCCGGGCTCCCTCAGTCCCTACTCACAATTTCTTAGTACACGTTTCAAAGCCCCCATGCCTTTCTCTAGCCCTTCTCCCTGTTCCCCCCCCCCCCCGCCCCCCAGCTACTCATCCTTCTTATAACCTGCCTATTCTCACTGTTCTTGGCCATGGCCTTTCTCACTAGGTTCTCTGTCCTCTGTTGTTGCTGCACATTTGTTTACACTGTGAAAATGCGTCTTTGCCAAGGGGCCTTCTGATTGGTTTAATAGAAAGCTGGCCAATAGGTAGGCTGGAAGAGGTTAGGTGGAACGTCCAGGGATAGAGAGGACACTGGGAAGAAGAAAAGCAGAGTCTCCAGCCAGATAGGGAGGAAAGAGGATGGACAGTAGGGAGATGAGGTAAGGAGACTCATCGAAGAATTCAGGTTTAAAAATGTGGGTTAATTTGAGTTATAAGAACTAGCTAGGAATAAGCCTAAGCTAAGGCTGAGCTTTTATAATTAATAAGTCTCTGTGTCCTCATTTGCGGACTGGCAGTCCTGACAAAAAAGTACAACTCTGGTTATCCTCCCTTCTCTCACAGAGAGTCCTGGCCATGTCTACTCTGTTAGTTACCTTTGTGTTCAGTCTATTTCTTTTTTATTTTTGTTTATTTTATTTATTTATTTACTTTTTTGAGATTGATTGAATGATTGATTGATTGATCGATTTTTGAGACAGAATGTCTCTGTAAAACAGCCCTGGCTGTCCTGGAACTCATTTGGTAGATCAGGCTGGCCTTGAACTCACAGAGATCTGCCTATCTTTGCCTCCAAAGTGCTGGGATTAAATGCATGTGCCACCACACCTGGCTTTAGTCTATTTCTTTATCTCTCTGCTCTGGACTCTTACAGATGCTTCTGGCTGCTCTCTCTCTTTCTCTCATATCTACAATAAAAACATTAATCGTATCATTCTAGCAGTTTCTTTAGTGTGTCCCCTCACATACAATTTCCCCCTCCCTTTCCTCTATCCAACCCCTACTCTGCCATTCCCCACACTGTCTCAATTTTATGGCCTTGTTTTAAATAATTAATATTGTTTACACACACGTATGCACATAGATGAATAAATATATAAACACAACCTACTGAGTCCATTAAATGTTGTTCCTATGTGTATGTTTTCAGTGTTGAGCACCTGACATTGGACAACCACTTAGGGGTCACATTACTGGGAAAGACTGATTCTTTCACTTAGCAAATACATATTTGAATGACTCATAAGACCAGTGAATGAGATTCAGTTCCTTAGACATCAACCTTTCCTTCCGTCCCAGGAAGAAGCCTGCATTTCACCATCAAGTTATGGCCCAGGATAAAGTTGTGAGTCCCTGGCACAGGGTGGCCACTTTGCTGTCCTCCACATTTCACTGGCAATTCTTTGTTTAAGCTTGCCAAGTGTCTGGTGAAGTTTAGCTGTGAGAATGTCTTAGCTAGGACCTTAGAATCTGAAAATGGCCAAAAGTGACTTTGCAGTGCTGGATAGGTATTGGATTCAGTGCTACTTATTCAAATCTTACAGAAATTAGCAGGCATTCAGAAAGTATGTGTTTTACAAATGAGTAACCATTTGTCACTGCTAAATCATAGAAGGCATAAAAGAATGCATGCCTCCAGCAGTGTGAGGCAAGTTAAAGGTTTAGCCCATGGGGGTTGGCCTTGTATATACATGTGGTGAATTAACTTAAGACAAAAACTATGAGAAATTCACTGAAACAGAGGTATTTGAGTCTCCCTTCCAACCCTTGAGTGCTGTGGCTTTGAGCAGCTTCACAGAATACAGGCTTCCTTCTGACTGTACCCCAACCTCCACCCACCCAATGACATGCATTAGAATACTCTTTACACAGATCTGCCTTCAAAGAGGAGTCTAGACACAGCTATAAAGAACAAGGGATAGTCAGATGAGATGGGTCTCCGGGCCGAACCACAAGGATTAAGTCTAGTTTAGAAGGAGAGTGTAGGGGATTTGTTATGAAGTAGAATGGCAGGAGAAAGATTGATTCTACTCTCTCTACACACAATATCCCTTCATCCCATGTACTTGGTGGGCAGCTGGCAGATGAGGGTTCTTCACTCCTGCACAGCAGATTTCTGATTGAAAGATCCCCACCCTTAAACAGAGTAAGTACAGTTAAATAGGACCAAGTCTGGTGGCCTTGTATGTAGTAAAATCACTAGAGTTAATAAGAATGTTTCAGATATTTCAAAACAGGTAGAAAAGTTTTTTTCTCTCTTCAAAAAAAAAATGGTATATTAATTACCCTGATTTGTACATGCTCCAGTGTATATGTGTATATAGACACAAAACTTTGCACACCAGAGCATGTACAATGATCTGTGTCCATCATAAATACGTTTTGAAATGTTGGGGGCTCCTAGATTTTATGGTGAGATATTTATTCATTAAATAAGGTAGTTTCAGTGCTTAAAGACTCCAGGCTTTAACTGCCTGTGGTGGTTTAAAAGAAATTGCCCCCAAAGGGAGTGCCACTATTCAGAGGTGTGGCCTTGCTGGGGTAGGTGTGGCCTTGGAGGAAGTATGTCACTATGGAGGTGGGCTTTGAGGTCTCATATATGCTCTAGATACCACCCAGTGTCTCAGTCAACTTCCTGCTGCCTGCATATCAACATGTAGCAGCACCATTTCTGCCTGCATTCCACTATGTCCCACTATGATGATAATGGACTGAATCTCTGAACTGGAAGCCATCACCCCAATTAAATGTTCTCCTTTATAAGAGTTGTCATAGTCATGGTGTCTCTTCACAGCAATGGGAACTAGCTAAGACACTGCCCTTCACCTTATGAAACTGAATGCTGTGGTAAATATAAGTGGCACCCAGTGAGGCCCTGGAGCACTCACCACAAACAAGCCTGGCCTAAGCATGGTTGACTGGGTCACACCTGAAACTCTAACTAAACATAGCATAGACAGCTTCCATGATCACATAGATGTGCGTGCTGGTAGTGACAAATGTAGATGCCCAGAAACTTCAGCCAGCACTGGGGAGGACCACACAGGAAATAGAAGAACAAGAGAAAATAAAGTTTGGGGTTTGCATACATTAGTGTTAGAATTAACCACAGTTATACATATACCCAGTGAACACACAGGCTTGCCTTAGCAGCAGGATCCAAAGTGGAATATAGCTGAGGGGGTCAATGAGGACCTAATTGAACACTGCATTGGAAGCACTGAACTTGGTACTGTGAGGGAGCAGGCCCAGCTCAGCACAGAGCAGAGAGGCATGTGATTTCAGAAAAACAGCATTTTTGTGAACACACAGTGCTGCTTCCAGGTGAAAACCCAAGGCTCTAGAGCAGCCAAGAGTAACAATCTGGAGGAAATTTCCAGGTGCTCTTTTTATTTTGTGTCCCTATGTGTCTCCACTAAGCCATTATCTATTTATTCTCTGTTGTTAGAGTTATCATCTAGGCAGTCTTCTGGACTGATGTTAAACACCTTCTCTTAAGCTGTGCTAAGCTTCTTCAGTGGTGTATGTGTTTGTGTGCGTGTGTGTGTGTGTGTGTGTGTGTGTGTGTGTGTGTGTGTGTATGGATGGTGGACCAAGTTTCTACTGACTCCTACTATTCTGAGGGCCAGGCCGACTTCTCAGTGAGCTCCGGGATAAGAAAATACATATAATGATTACCATTTCCAGTGGAAGCTGGAGGCCATAATATCCAGCAATCAGGCAGCATGCCAAGGTGGACAGTCTGGCCACTTGAGCACAAGGAACATGCAAATGTACTCAGTTGAGGTTTAGGTGCATGGAAACAGTAACTTCAGACATTCTATAACACAGAGTAAAAACTGAGATTGATAACTAAGTGAATCTTTCAAAATAGCCAAGAGATATTTTCATTTTCATTTCACAACAGTATTGTTCTCAGACCAAAGAAATGAAAAATTTCTGGAGAGAAAGATGTAATAGTTACACTGTTCCATACCATACACAGTACACACACGTAGAGAAATGTCACATAGTGATCCACAAATGTATGCAATTCCTATATGTTAAGTAAAAAAAAAAGCTCAGCATGATGGTACATGCCTTTAGTTCTAGCACTCAGGAGGCAGAGGCAGACAGATCTCTGTGAGTTTCAGGCTAGCCGGGGATACATGATGAGACTCTGTCTCAAAAGAAAAAGAATTCTATTATAAGACAGAACTGCTGTGATGCCAGAACCATGTTCAGCTGCAATTCTGAGAAGATGAACTTAGAGTGAACCATGGGAACAATCTGGAATCACAGGAGAAACACAGTGATTTTATGCACAGGAGGCTGAAATGGAACTCTTTCACCACTTACATAATTTTAGTTATTTTTTCAAAGGTCTCTTTTTTGTATGCAGTCTTTTCTACTGTAGCATTAGGTACAGATATTAACAAGCCATAAATAAGACTTAATTTCTAAAGATACAATATAAATAAGCAGGCCCCCGATGGGAAACAGGACCCTGGAGTGCTAGGGCTTATTATTGTTATTGTTGTTGTTGTTGTTATATTCCAGAAGTGGGTGGACACTGAACATTTTCAAACTAGAAAGTGTTCATTTGGGGATCACTTGCTTAAAGTTCACATGCACTGAAAGAAACTAAAGCCTGAATTTCCTAGGGCAAAATGAGCATCAATGAAGGAAACTATATCTAAAAAACAGTACAGGTTTTATGCAAGGAAGTTATTAGACTGAATGTAAATTGTTGGGGACCGGACCGGGCAGTAAATACTTCAAAACTGGAGCATTTTTATCCATAAGATGGCAGAAGTCAAGCTATCTTATTTTGAATACAACAATTGTGCTGTTTTATTGGGTACATGATGAATGTAACATGATTGTGCAAGGGAAATTGTTACAACCTGATTCTACAAAGAAAAGGAAAAATAGTTTGTTGTTAGACTGTTATGGTACACTGTGTTGGGTAGTTTTCACTGTCAATATGACAACTGGTAATCACGGATTAGAGAGTCTTAATGATAAATTATCTGGTCATGTTGGTCTGTAGGAATGTCTCTATGGGATTGCCTTAACTGTTAATTAATGTAGGAAGACCCAGGCCACTGTGGGCAGCACCATTCTCTAGGCACCGGGTCCTGAACAGTATAACACCCTATCTCAAAAAATACAAATACAGCAACAACAACAACAAACAAAAAAGAAAGAAAGAAAGAAAGAAAGAAGAAAAGAAAAAGAAACACATTTTATGCATAATATATAATATTTACATATATGCATAAACATGTAAATATAACTTGCTGAGTCTGGACTCCCCTGACCAACAACTCAAAAAGGGGATTTCTCATGCCTGGTACTGGGGTTTTTATTAGACAGTCTATAGCTCTTGTAGGGAATATTGTCAGCCCCAGTGGCTTAACTTCATTTAAACTATTTACATATATGCACACACTTAAATGTATTATATGTAACTTGGGGTAAATAAAAAGTAATTACAGGTCCTTATGGCTTTTCAAACATCCTTAGTGTTATTTTCCCTCCTTCCCCTTTCTTTCTCCTGCAAGGTTTTAAATATACTAACATTCCCGAGTGGCTAGGGGCATTCCACCATCAGTGTACTGCAGAAAAAAGTCATACAAGGATGGTGGATGCAGACAAAAGGGAGCCCTTATCCCAGGCTGGCAGGAATATAAACTGGTCCACTCACTGTGGAAATGAGTATGGAGAGTCCTCAAAAAGAACTAAAAATAGACCCCGCATGAGACTCAACTACATCAGTCCTCTGTATTTATCCAGAGGACTACATGTCAAAACATCACAGATCCCTGAACATCCATGTTCACTGTAGCACTATTCACAAGAGTTAACAGGGTTCTAGAACAAAGGGATGCACAAAGAAATTGTTGCATGATTGCATAATGAGTTCTTTTTAGCCATAAAGAAGAACAAACTCACAAGAAAATGGATACAACTGAAAATACTCATATTAAGTAAACTAAGTCAGCCCCAGAAAGACAAATATCATATATTTCCACTCAGTTATGGTTCTTAGAATACACACACACACACACACACACACACACACACGCACGCACGCACGCGCATGCACACACACACACACACACACACACAATGACATGGCATGAAATAGAAGTGTCTCAGTGAATAAAGGAGACTAACAGAAAGGGGAAGGGTAGGAAGAGGGAAGTAGGTGAGTTTGAGGTGGGCTGTACTCAAAATACAAAATATACTTGTATAAAATTGTCCTTATATAATCCAATGCCATGAACAATGAAAAACTTAGAGCCAGACTATTTTTAAAGGGCAGCTGGGACTACTATGTAATCAATTACCTCTCTTTCCACACCATTAATTAAAGACTTGATCTAGGCATGGCTCACAGACATTCTCTGCTTAGTCATGCTTTGGTCAGGCTTCTGACTGTACAGGGGCTATCTGTGCATCCCCACTTGACCATTTCTGTGCATTTGGAGTTTGTATCATTCTAAAACTCACACTGAAACTAAATCCCCTATACAACTGTGACAGGAGCTAAGAGCATTGGAATGTTTAGTTGTGATCCTCCACCTCATAGAGATGGCTCAGGTGACCTTACCAAAGTATCTAAGAGATGTGGGCTTTCTTCTTTCCACCCCCAGCTCCAGTGTTCCTGCTTTCCCCATGGTGCACTGAGCAGTGTCTTGGAACCTGAGACCAGGAAGTTCTCAGCAGATTACAAACCTGCAGTGCCCAGATCTTGGACTTTTGGTTTCTGTGCAGTGAAAAATCATATTCTGTTCACAATGTACATTTCTCTTTTTTAAATAAGTTTTTCTTTTATTGAAAATAGATTCTTGGGCTGGAGAGATGTCTCAGTGGTTAAGAGCACTGGCTGCTCTTCCAGAGAGGAACTAGGTTAAATTCCCAGCACCCATACTGCAGCTCACAACTGTCTGTAACTCCAGTTCCAGGGTATATGATACCCTCACACAGAATATATACAGGCATATACCAGTGCATGTTAAAAAAAGAAAGAAGAAAGGAAGAAAGGCAGGAAGGAAAGAAGGAAGGAAGGAAGAAAAGGAAGGAAGGAAGGAAGGAAGGAAGGAAGGAAGGAAGGAAGGAAGGAAGGAAAGAAGGAAGGAAGGGAGGGAGGGAGGGAGGGAGGGAGGAAAATAGATTATTTTCTCATATAATATGTCCTCATTGTAGTTTCTCCTCTGTCTTCTCTCCCAGTTCCTTCCCACCTCCTCTCCCCTCCAGATACAGTCCTTTTCTGTCTCTTATTAGAGAAGAACAGGCTTCTAAGAGATAACAACCAAACATGACAAAATAAAATATAATAAGATGAAGCAAAAACTATCATATGGAAGCTGGACACAGCAACCCAACAGGAGGAAAAGAGTCCCAAGAGCAGGCCAAAGAGTCAGGTTCTCATTTGTTCTCATAGTCAGGAGGCCCATGAAAACACTAAGCTACTAACTATAACACAGATGCAGAGGTCCTGGCTCAGACCCATGTAGGCCCTGTGCTTGCTGCTTTAGTCTCTGTGAACTCATATCCACCCTGCTTAGTTGATTCAGAGGGCCTTGTTCTCCTGTGTCCTCCACTCCCTCTGGCTCTTACAACCTGTCTACCTCCTCTTCTGAGGGATTTCCTGAGTTCTGAGAAGAGGGATTTGAGGGAGACATCCCATATCCAACACTGTGGGGGGTAGGGTAGGCTTTAAGAATTTATCTAAGGAGTGCTGACTCCAATGTGACTGCAAGGTCAGTAGTGCACTGACCAGGCTGGTTAGAGACTGTGAAAAGAAAAATTCTGTTCCATAGGTGAAGTTTGGGTTTGCTGAGAAAGTTTCTTATGATTTGTCACCAAGAATGACCTCCAACCAGGCTCATTCCCCCTCAAAAGAACCCTGACTTACAACTGCCCATTAGGTTCACCCCCATATCAAAAAAAGGAAGGAAGGAAAGAAGGAAGGAAGGAAAGAAGGAAAGAAGGAAGGAAGGAAGGAAGGAAGGAAGGAAGGAAGGAAGGAAGGAAGGAAGGAAGGAAGGAGGAAAAACCCTCTTAAGGTACAGCTCAAGGGGGCTGGCCATGCAGAAGTTCCCTGAGCTCTTAATCAGGTAAAGCATAATTCTGCCAGATGGACAAGGTGAACCTGAGTAAGAACAGTTGTAAAAGAACAACACTGGTGTATGTGAAAAAAAATTCCCGTGTGGTGGTTTGAATGAAAATGGCCCCATAGGCTCA